>NC_089861.1:28450833-28762500 GCF_036373705.1 Amia ocellicauda | reverse complement strand
AGAGGTCTCCCAAAAGTGGGGCACCTTTTGTGTCATACATAGTTGTTTGCACATAATGAGTATTTTGTCCCTCGAAATGCACATTTTTAGCACATAATTCACATTTTGTCCAATGAAATACCCATTTCGTGCACATAATGAGTATTTTGTCCTATAGAATACATATTTTGCGGTCGTCCTAAAACCTGCCTGGAGGCGCCCAGAGATCAAAGACAATAACTTAATTTTTATTAAAGCCTGTGTTATTATTACTACTAGTAATACACTGAAAAAAATGTGGAGTAGGGTTTACTTAAGAAAACCTAGGCAACAATTTCCATGTAAAAACTGCTAGTAAATTTAACAGACCATATCTTCAAGTAAAGGTTACTCACAATTCTTAGTGGCTTTAATTATAAATCCTTCAGTAAAGGTTACTTTGCAACGCCCTGATTCAAGTATATTTTAATTGCTCCGTCTTTGTAGATTTTACTCAAACAAGGTAGCAGTACATTAAGCCATGCTTTTAAAATGTACAAGCATTTCAATGTTTTTCACATACTAGTCCTAGTTATCTTGTAATGCATTAGTAATGTTTACTTGTATTTTTACATTATAGTATTCATTTTCTTAAGTGTTAATTAATACTGATGAGTTCCATAAAAATATATGAACAAAAGCCACTAACATGAATTGACAGACAACATTTTAAACAGTATTTTTTATTTGAATGTTTTCTCCTATTAATGGAAAAACAGTTTGGTTTGGATAAAAGGATAAAATTAAAAGAGTACAGACAAAACAAATGATATCCATCTTTCAACCAACTGTCAAACTGTTTCTGAATGCTCCCTCACTACACAGAAGAGCAAATACAAGGAGTAAATGTGTAAGTATTAAGTGTCAAACTGGGTGCACAACTTGCATAACCAGTATTCTTGGCAAAGATTAACAGTTGGAGAGCATTTTAGAATATATGTCAGGAGAAAATCTCTTTAATAACGTAAATCTTCTATAGCACTTAAATGTGTTTTTCAACTTTGGAGGATATCTGAGCATATCTGACCTTCAGAAATAAACAAGCCCAATGAACATAATGCACACATTTGTGGGATACTGGATTCAAATATTCTGAACACACACTCACTGCACAAAAGAATGAATACAAATTGTAAAAGTCCAAGTATTCAGTTTCAAACACAGTGCATGTAAGTAGTTTTTTCTGCAAATGATAAACTTTTTGGAGAAAATTTTAGAGCATCCTGTTCAAGAAAGATCTTCTGAAACACTTCAAATGTGTGTCTCAGTTTTGGGGGATAGCTGAGGTTCAGGGAATAAATGAACCCCATGAGCAGAAGGCATGCATTTGTGAGATTTTTACATCCATCCAGCACCTCAGTTCCATCAATGACACTGATCACGTTGGCTGTGGTAGTACCTTCTGCTGCAGCGCTGCCCAGTACAATGATCTTCATCACAAGCTCAGAGACGCTATCTTTGATCATGTATTTGCTGACATCCTGCCAAATACACACATCACTGCAAAGTGGTCAAAATACTGTACAGTATTAAACAGTCCCTACAGACATCACAACACAATGCACAGCTACTATCCGAAATCACAGAAGGAAAGGGAAAAACGCTAAAATTTACCTGGTAGTCTTTAATGAGCTCCTCACATGACTCTCCCAGGAACTGAATGAGGCAGCGGATCACAGCATCTTCCTGTTGCGGTTTAAAACATAAGTGAATTACTCCAGTGAACACTACCTGTGTGCTCCTACATGTATGAAGAGACAGGAAGCAGCAGGATATCAGACAAGTCAAATGACCCATAACTTACTCTACCTTGTGTCACAAAATCCAGTTTTATGTGAAAGTACAGAAACACTTTACCTGACTGAGTGAATCCAGCACATGTCTTATTTTTGTGCCTGCGACCCCACCATTCATCTTAAAAATGGTCAGGAGTTTTGGAGTGCAGAAATCCAGTTTTGTCAGAAAGGTTTGCTCCAAGTGGATTGTGGTTATCCTCCTGAACTCATCCTTCACCTAAGATAGAAAAATAATGTCATGTATTAGAGTAATGATGAAATGTTTGTAGACCTTTGAATGTTGAATGTTGTGTTACAGGCTCAATTTTTTTAATGATTAAATTTTACTTTCTTGCCAACAATGTACATCTAAGCTACTCTGATGAAATAAAAATATACTTACAGAAATTACTTTTCAAGTCTTACAGCCATTTACATAATGATCTACACATTACAATCAAGGCACGGCACATAAAGAGAACTGAGGTTTACCTGAGATTCATAGAACAGGGCAGGCCATCTCTCCATGACATTTGGGACAGCAGGGCAGTGGTTAATGACCTCCAACCTTCGATATGAGAACATCTTCTCCATTTTCTCACCAACAACCTTGTCATTGTCCTTCTTCCTAATTTCACTGAGTAGAACAACTCTCTCCTCTTCTAATGTTTCTTCAGGTTCCCCAAATGGAAATGGTGGCAAATAATTTACTTCAGCCTTCTTGGGCCTTTTGATGCCTTTAAATTGGGGCTCGTCATTCATCTTCTTTCTTTTGAAAGAGTTCACCTCTAGCTCTGGACAAGCAAGTTGGCAGCCTCTTAATTTTGCCCGATAATTGCCCATTTTATACTTGATTCTCTGTTGCCATCCATACATGCCATTAAATGACCCAGGTTTTTTGAGGCATGGGAATTTGTCTGCCAAGGCTTCGAATATATTCATAACTTGGATTCCTGTTGGGTATGCTGTGTAACGAAATATTGTCTCTGCTAGTTTCTCGAGGATGCTGCTTATCACTTTGGGATTGTTCAAGAGGGTTCCATCCTTTTGGTAGGCTTTGTTTCCTGCCTCAAGCACAAGCTCCACATCAAAAGAGAAGGTGGGTATTTCAAACTTTGTTGGCCATGGCTGAGAATGGCATGATGTGGGACTTTCATCAGAGGAAGGCAGCAGAACTGTGTCCTGAGATGTTAAGGAAGTGCATGACCTGCAATCAGATTCTACTGGTAGAGGTGAATCAACATCTGATTCTTCCACTGCACTGAGATTTAGAATGACCGGTTCAGTTTGTATGACTTTCAGAGTACCCTTGTCTTGTACATCTTCTATTGAGCTCAAAGTGAAAAACTCTCCCCCAAACTCCATGTCTTGGTACATCAAGGTAAAGTCACCTGGAATGTTGAATGTCTCCTGGATAATGACTGTAAGGTCCTGTAGAGTACTGGGGATACTTGAAGGCAGAACCAATTTGTGGACTCATCAAAAATGATCTGGAGCTTTGCTGGGTTACACATCTTAACAGGCAGGAAGAAACTGCATAAAAAAGAAAAAATAATTAAATGAATTCATTTGATATAAAACAAATGTTCCTACTGATACAGTTTTGCATTCACTTCTTTAATTGTATATCTAAAAGGTGAGGCAAATGTGATGTTTCAAGGTAGCAACTCATCTTCCTACAATAGTGTAGACAGCCAAGGGATAGAGATCAACCATTTCTCTCTGCTCAAGTAATTGCATGTTGCCCGTGTCCTCTAACTCATAGCTCCTGGGGTGCTCATTGTACCATGCGCTTAGTAGTTTGACAAGGAAGGCTAGTTCATCAGATACCAAGATAATCTGTAACACCTCGGCAAAGTCTGGCAAACCTGCAGAGGAACCATAACATAGCAACATTCCTGGTGCATAGCTGGTGCCTAAAAAGCACACACTGCTTGTGACATGTACCACTGTGACGTTTGGATACCTGCATTGCACTAAATCTTTTATGCCATCATTAAGTACATCTAACGAGACCTGTGACATTTTAGTGACAGAGTGATTACTTGATTACATTTGATTCATGCAGATGCAATGCAACCATGAGCTGGTGTTTTTTTTTGCAAGGGACAGCAGTATGTTCCTGAAAGAGCCCATCTGTCTGACTATTTTCTTGAAGAATCTGTGTTTAGCTTCAAATCTCATGGTCCACAAGGCAGTCAAAGGACTGAATTCCTGAATGAGCTCAGGGTAGTGCTCAAGAAAGTGGTGTTTGGGAAGGAGCTTCTCTTGGGGGAAAACATCAAGAAATCTGTGTCGGTGCTCAGAAATCTTACTGTCCAGGTAGCAAATGGTCTCCTCTGTATGAAGTGGGGACATCACTAGTTCCACAATGTATTTTAAGGTCATTAACATCTCCCATACCGGGTCATCCTCAGGTACTTTTAAACCTATTATAAGAGGCAACAGACGCAACAAGCACCAGTTTTCATGTGCATTCCCTCCAACAGATCTTCTTGTGGCAAAATTGGCAGGGATCACATGTGGGCGATTTGTTATGTCACTCCACTTATAAGGGAACTGACAAATTAAATTATTGAGATCCACCAGAGAAAAATATTTCTTCTTGATTAAGGCATGAAATGACAATGCCAGTTCTACTGGAACAACACCCTCAAGAAGGTCATGTAAAACATCTGGAGGGTAACCAGATGTTACATCAAAATTATGCAGTTTTTCAGACAGTGCACACTTTTTTTTTCACACCATAGCAATGACTGTGAGTAGCACTTGACAAAGCTGTGTGAACATGCAAGGCATGCCGCTCTTTGTCTCTCCGCTGAAAAAATCCAGATCTTACCTCTGTAGTCTGAAACTCAGATTGTTCTCCCAGACAAAACCGGCAAACATAAGATCCTGTGAAGCTTTCAACAAATCCTGCCACAGAATGAGCCCCCAAATTATCAGCCACCACACTTGCCACAGTGCCTTTAAGGACTTTCCCTAAACTCTGAATAAAAAGACAATTTTTCTCCAAGCTTTCAAGATCTGTTAACAGTGGCTCTAAAACTTTCTGAAACCCAAATCGCTTTGTGTCGTCTGCTTTACAGAGAACAGCTAAATAAATACTTGCCAATGTTGATCTTGCCTGTGCTGGAATGTCTCCTAACACCCAATATACAGCAGTGATTTTGTGTATCTTGCGTGATGTTCCCAGGGGATTACACACCTCAAAGTCATCAATGTACAGAATAAGACTTTATCTCTCTTCATCTACTGAGAAAAAAATCATTTTTCTGAAAGTGAGATCCATCATGAAATGACTGGTATTTAGATGTACATTCAGATTTCCTTTCAGCAACTAGGGACTTTTCTGGAATATTCTTCGGCACTTGTAGCAAGGACTGCAATATCGGAACATACTGGAATGTTCTATTTTCTTTCTTATCCAGAATATATTCTATTGGTTCAACAACTGAAAAACGTCCCTTCATAAATTCTCTCCTCTTATACGATGTAGTAAAGGGCCCATCTTTCCCTAAAGCAGAACTTATAGGGTATGATTCACACAGATTTCTCACCAAATCGGACAAAAGAGCTGAATCTAAATCACAGTTGTGACTTTTGATAGTGGACTCAATAACATCTCTCACAACTGGACCAGATGCAGTGCAGGATATGAACTGAAGCTCATCTACAATTTCATCTATTCACTTGTTTGGCACATTGAAACAACTCTCCAACTTCAGAAATAGGTGGCCAAGCTTATCCTATAACTTCAGACAAATCCTCAGGTGGTTCAACCAAAAGTTCAGTGTCATCCTCAGAGAACACTGAATCATAGTGAAAGACAGTGGGATTTGGATATGTTTTCAAGACTTCAGCTTTAAAATCTTCAAGTGAGTGTTGACTGTGTTTCCTGTGCCTATGAGTAGCAAAGGTTGAATAAATGTTTGTACTGAAGTTGCAGTTTTTAAATACACATGAAACTACCTCAAACCTCCTAAGATGGCTGTTAATGTGTTCGAAATATTGTCTCTCTGAGGAGAAGGAAGCTGAGCTGCAGAGCACACAACTAAATGAAAGAACCTCCCTTGGTGTGACTGATTCCGCGTGGTGTCGGGACAAATGGGTGCGAAGGGCATTAAATGTCTTAAACGAACAAGGACAATCACCATAAAGACAAGGGATTAATTGATTGCAGCCACCATTTCCATGCTTGAGTCTCAAGTGCTTCAATAGTTCAATCCTTTTGTTTGAGGCAAAGCTACATTTTTTTAACACAGCCACCTCATGTCTTGACACCTAGGGCAAGAAAAATACATATATATGTGAATATGTATGCGTGTCTATCTATCCCTGAAATTTAATCACGTTGTATAGTGAGTATGTGCTCAACATACCTTGAATAAGCTGCCTCAGTCAAATGGTGAGTCAATTGTGGAATGCATAAATTGTTGTCCAGCTATTCCTGTTAAAACAATGCACACACAGTATGAATTAATAATGAGCACATCTAGCATAACAAGTTCCATTTAGGACATTTCACATGAGCTACAACAGAACTACAAAGCCAATTTATAGACTAGTGTTAGTTGGTTAACACCGCATGCACATCTTTTGCCTCCATTGTGTTGTAATCGGCCTAACCATTCAAGTTCACCCAGTTGTACTCATACTCACTGTAAAGTACTCATATCTACATTAAACATTTGTCAGTATTATGTTAGTATGTGAAAATAAATATTTACAAGCTAATTGTTTTCAATTGAGCAACCCATTAGAGAGGTGTAGGTGTAGCTACTGAAATGTGTGTTAGCCAGCTCAGTATCTAGGCCTACCTATTGAATCATCATATAATGTTACATATCAGCATTCATCATTTCTCTCTCTTTCACACAGGTGCACAGGCACACAGATAATGTTACAGAAGGAGAGGGCTAGAGTTGGAGTCTGGCAGCAAGTTAATGTAATGTTAAGTTTGCCATCAACCATGAGGCCAAAGAACTATCTGAGAGCTAACTTAGTTTATTAGTCCATTAGTAACGTTACCTACACCAAATTAACAGTCCAACATGCCATGTCTATCAAAACATGTAAACACAGCAAAGGTTTTCAAAGACATGAGGGAATCCTGAGCTCAGATAATTTTATTAAATCCTTCAATCCTTACTTCATGCCATCGCTTGAATGATCATGTAATAAAACCAACCTTGTTTTGTATCTTAAATATAGCCTTGCTAGAATATAGTAATTTCATAAATCGCTAATCCAATTAGTTTGCTATCAACTCTGACCACGTTCACATATGAGATTTAGTTCGGCGCAGGGCCGCCTTAACTCATATGTGAACGGGGTCATAGATTTAAGGCGGCCCTGAGCCGGGTGGAAAGCGTCACTGCATGACGTAACAAACCACACCCCCAGAGACTGCGCGTCTGATTCAGAGAGACGCCGCTTCTCGCCAACGCAAAAGTAAATACAGGCACCAAAAAGGCTTACACGACTTCAAAAGACACACAGTATTTTCTCTATATTGTTTGAATGTCATATCGATCTATAGCCTTAAATGTACTGTTACATTTCACTAGCTCACATCTTTATATATATTAAAAAAGTCTAGGCTAAGTAATGAGTTATAATGTAAACAGTTCAAACTACTCGGTCACTTAAATTAAAGGTGTGTAGCTGGTAAACTTGCTATTTTTTTTCTTCTTCTCTAAGTATGATTGAAGTCTGAAATTTAACAGTATGCATTTTTAGGTGTAAAATGCATTGTGAAATTGTGAACGGACCAGGTCACTTTATTAATTATCCGAATTTTGCATTAAAAAGATATAAATTTAATCGAAGCAGGTTTCCATTCAAATCAATGCATTTTAAAACGAGACCAGCTGTTTACTGTCTAATCCGAAATGCGATTAGACTGAGCTGAGCAGTACAATCACAAATGCCGGTGTTAGAGGTGACAACTGGGACGATGTAGAAATTAAAGCGCTGTTTACAATGTGGATGAAGATGAAGTTAAAACAGAAACCGCAGGAAGTAGCGCTGCTGAGGATATCACTATAGACGCATCACAGAGGATGCTTTCAATGGGTATCAATCACTCGCCCGACCAAGTTAAAAGGAAAATAAAAATCCAAAGATCAGACTTTAAAAATGACAACAAACGCAGTAGAGTCCAGAGAAAAGGTTGCACGTTTTTATGAGGAACTCTGAGAAGAAACACTGAGCAGCAGCTTGGACTGCATGGGACTCATCGACCTGCAGGAAACACCTAAGCACCTAAGAGACAGACACTTCTGAAGTACTACTGTAATATATGTACTGTATGTGTATGTAATAGACATTTTCAGATTATGAATCTCAACAGGCTATTGATAACTAATGCATAGTTTTCTGTGATTTAATGTAGATGTCCTACTAAATGTGCTTCGCTTTCGGGTGAATTGTATAACAGCACTTTTAGACTTGCAGAACTGAAGATACACATTTGAAAAGGGAAATATATGAATTAGATTCCCCATTGAACCAGCAATTTTTAATTATATTAGAAAGCTTCGGCTGCAAAGGGTTAAGATTACTTTCAACGAAAATATACTAGAACCGATCAATATATATATATATATACAGTGAGGGAAAAAGGTATTTGATCCCCTGCTGATTTTGTACGTTTGCCCACTGACAAAGAAATGATCAGTCTATGATTTTAATTGTGCTGGGAACTGAGATTAGCTTATTGTTGTAGAGGTGGAGTAGAACTTTAAGGGTGTGGAATCTCCCACTCTAGGGAACAGTGCAGATATGTTGTTTCTCATAGGTAATGCACAAATGATTAACGATATCACTGATTTCAACTGTTACACTGGTTTGTTCATTGTGTTATCCGACAACTTATCTTAATGTTTAAATAAAGCTACATATGTGAACAATGATAAATACATAGATACGGTGAGGGAAAAAAGTATTTGATCCCCTGCTGATTTTGTATGTTTGCCCACTGACAAGGAAATGATCAGTCTATAATTTTAATGGTAGGTGTATTTTAACAGTGAGAGACAGAATAACAACAAAAAATCCAGAAAAACACATTTCAAAAAAGTTATAAATTGATTTGCATGTTGATGAGGGAAATAAGTATTTGACCCCTTTGATTTAGTACTTGGTGGCAAAACCCTTGTTGGCAATCACAGAGGTCAGACGTTTCTTGTAGTTGGCCACCAGGTTTACACACATCTCAGGAGGGATTTTGTCCCACTCCTCTTTGCAGATCCTCTCCAAGTCATTAAGGTTTCGAGGCTGACGTTTGGCAACTCGAACCTTCAGCTCCCTCCACAGATTTTCTATGGGATTAAGGTCTGGAGACTGGCTAGGCCACTCAGGACCTTAATGTGCTTCTTCTTGAGCCACTCCTTTGTTGCCTTGGCTGTGTGTTTGTCATTGTCATGCTGGAATACCCATCCACGACCCATTTTCAATGCCCTGGCTGAGGGAAGGAGGTTCTCACCCAAGATTTGACGGTACATGGCCCCGTCCATCGTCCCTTTGATCTGGTGCAGTTGTCCTGTCCCCTTAGCAGAAAAACACCCCCAAAGCATAATGTTTCCACCTCCATGTTTGACAGTGGGGATGGTGTTCTTGGGGTCATTGGCAGCATTCCTCCTCCTCCAAACACAGCAAGATGAGTTGATGCCAAAGAGCTCGATTTTGGTCTCATCTGACCACAACACTTTCACCCAGTTCTCCTCTGAATCATTCAGATGTTCATTGGCAAACTTCAGACGGGCCTGTACATGTGCTTTTTTGAGCAGGGGGACCTTGCGGGCGCTGCAGGATTCTAGTCCTTCACGGCGTAGTGTGTTACCAATTGTTTTGGTCCCAGCTGCCTTGAGATCATTAACAAGATCCTCCCGTGTAGTTCTGGGCTGATTCCTCACAGTTCTCATGATCATTGAAACTCCACGAGGTGAGATCTTGCATGGAGCCCCAGACCGAGGGAGACTGACAGTTATTTTGTGTTTCTTCCATTTGCGAATAATCGCACCAACTGTTGTCACCTTCTCACCAAGCTGCTTGGCGATGGTCTTGTAGCCCATTCCAGCCTTGTGTAGGTCTACAATCTTGTCCCTGACATCCTTGGACAGCTCTTTGGTCTTGGCCATGGTGGAGAGTTTGGAATCTGATTGATTGATTGATTGCTTCTGTGGACAGGTGTCTTTTATACAGGTAACGAGCTGAGATTAGGAGCACTCCCTTTAAGAGAGTGCTCCTAATCTCAGCTTGTTACCTGTATAAAAGACACCTGGGAGCCAGAAATCTTGCTGATTGATAGGCGATCAAATACTTATTTCCCTCATTAACATGCAAATCAATTTATAACTTTTTTGAAATGCGTTTTTGTGGATTTCTTTGTTGTTATTCTGTCTCTCACTGTTAAAATACACCTACCATTAAAATTATAGACTGATCATTTCTTTGTCAGTGGGCAAACGTACAAAATCAGCAGGGGATCAAATACTTTTTTCCCTCACTGTATGTGTGATACAAATGCCTATTATTTCAGAGAATTTGGAATAAGGATGAAAACCAGAAACAAAACAAAAACACGTATTTATCCTTTTCAAGAGAATGTCGTTTGATAATGAAATGTTTTGTACAGCATTAAAAGCTGTCGGCTTCTGCAATGAATGGCGGTTTAATGCCTTTTTGTTTTTTATATACATGCATATTAAAAATAAATAGCCTAATTTGAAACGTAGCCAAATAAACTCCCACTTCCTTATAACGAGTTTTATTTTTATTTTTTTTTTGGGGGGGGGGGGGTTCAGTTACAACTCAGTGAAAATCAATAGTTTCCAGAACGGGTTATTGTTTCCTAAACCCAGACATAGCTGTAGGTCACATTCCATGCATTTATCTTATCTCACATGCAGCTTTATCAAAACATTAAGATAAGATGTCGACTAACACAACAAACCAGTGTAACAGCTGAAACCTGTGGAAACACAATAAAGATGTGCTTTTCCCTAAAGTGAGATTCTATTGATAAACCAATCTCCTTTCACTCAGTGACGATTCTGGTGGCTGTAGGGGCCCTAGTCAGTACATTGTATTTTTTCACATTTTGTAAAAGTAAAATAAATCGATGCCCATGAACTCCTGACAGTGTTTTCTCCATTAAGGCGTGGGTGGGGGATGCCGACGGAGTTTTGTCCGGTTAGAGGGGGGCTGGCTTGCCTAACCGTAAGCTACGCCTCTGCTTACACAATTGAAGGTTCTTCAGCGGTTCTATTTTGAACCTTTGGGTTCTTCGTGAGATAATGGGTCCGTTTAAGAACTGCGATACATTTAAGGCTCTTTAAGGATACTTGTTTGCACAGAACCTTGGTAAAAGGTTCTAATAGTCCCCTTTAAGGGTTCCTACACAGTATCAACCCCAGGAACCCTAAAAGGTTGTTATTTGAAACTTTACTTCTTATAGTGTATACAACACAGTTCCCAACGCAACAGTTTAGTTCTTTGTTTTAAACTTGATGCTCGGAGGCAGTGTTTTTTTATTTTTCATGGTGGCTGGCCAAAACCGCTAGGACTCACTAAAAGTACATATTTGTTTTAACCTGCCAGCGATTATACAGTGAACCTTTGATGCCAGCTATACGATATAAAATAACCCCCCCAATAAATAAATAAATAAATAATAAAAAGATACATAAATAAAACGACAAGTATTTGTATATAGACTATATAAAACGTTTTTGAAAAAGGCAGATTTATATTTTAAGGTTATATTTTGATTGCAAGTCTGATCTCGAGTCCTGAGTCTCTATGGATAAAGGATACTCACTACATACACTCAGCTAAAGGATTATTAGGAACACCATACTAATACTGTGTTTGACCCCCTTTCGCCTTCAGAACTGCCTTAATTCTACGTGGCATTGATTCAACTAGGTGCTGAAAGCATTCTTTAGAAATGTTGGCCCATATTGATAGGATAGCATCTTGCAGTTGATGGAGAGTCGTGGGATGCACATCCAGGGCACGAAGCTCCCGTTCCACCACATCCCAAAGATGCTCTATTGGGTTGAGATCTGGTGACTGTGGGGGCCAGTTTAGTACAGTGAACTCATTGTCATGTTCAAGAAACCAATTTGAAATGATTCGACCTTTGTGACATGGTGCATTATCCTGCTGGAAGTAGCCATCAGAGGATGGGTACATGGTGGTCATAAAGGGATGGACATGGTCAGAAACAATGCTCAGGTAGGCCGTGGCATTTAAACGATGCCCAGTTGGCACTAAGGGGCCTAAAGTGTGCCAAGAAAACATCCCCCACACCATTACACCACCACCACCAGCCTGCACAGTGGTAACAAGGCATGATGGATCCATGTTCTCATTCTGTTTACGCCAAATTCTGACTCTACCATCTGAATGCCTCAACAGAAATCGAGACTCATCAGACCAGACAACATTTTTCCAGTCTTCAACTGTCCAATTTTGGTGAGCTTGTGCAAATTGTAGCCTCTTTTTCCTATTTGTAGTGGAGATGAGTGGTACCCGGTGGGGTCTTCTGCTGTTGTAGCCCATCCGCCTCAAGGTTGTACGTGTTGTGGCTTCACAAATGCTTTGCTGCATACCTCGGTTGTAATGAGTGGTTATTTCAGTCAAAGTTGCTCTTCTATCAGCTTGAATCAGTCGGCCCATTCTCCTCTGACCTCTAGCATCAACAAGGCATTTTCGCCCACAGGACTGCCGCATACTGGATGTTTTTCCCTTTTCACACCATTCTTTGTAAACCCTAGAAATGGTTGTGCGTGAAAATCCCAGTAACTGAGCAGATTGTGAAATACTCAGACCGGCCCGTCTGGCACCAACAACCATGCCACGCTCAAAATTGCTTAAATCACCTTTCTTTCCCATTCAGACATTCAGTTTGGAGTTCAGGAGATTGTCTTGACCAGGACCACACCCCTAAATGCATTGAAGCAACTGCCATGTGATTGGTTGGTTAGATAATTGCATTAATGAGAAATTGAACAGGTGTTCCTAATAATCCTTTATGTGAGTGTATGTTAGATAGCATAATTGTGATAATGTCTTTGGCCCTCTCCAAAATATAAGGACAACTTTGTAATGTGGTTCATTTAGAACAAACAAATTAAATCAAAAATATGCACATGCGTGGTTTTCCTCAAATGATAATCTAATATCCAAACAGCCATTTGCTTTTATGGCCACGTTTAGTCAGGCGCAGCTCGTTCATATGGGCAGATGGGGCAGAGCCCCAACTGAAAAATTAATATACCTCAAAACATAGTTCTTCCTCATAAACTCAATATCCAAATCAATACATCATAACTTACTTACAAATAATTATTCCGTTTCTGTACAATCTATCAAATTTGACAAAAGGTCTCGATATTTAAAAGTTAGAATCACTATTTCAGTCATTCGTTCATAATCCAGCTATTGCGCAGCATTGGGGGGATCTCAGCGCCCTGCTTCACCAGGCCTGGTGCCTTTTAGAAAAATATGGGACATTCCATTTGCAAATCCAACCAATTCTAAACGTCAACTCGACGTTGGTTACAATGTTGAAACAACGGTGTTTCGAATGTATTGTGCCTGCTGGGATGGGTTTCAATGCGGGGGTTACTGTGGTTAAAACTGACTCGTTTATGGCGTATATTCCTTTTAATAATTGTTTTCATATTCGATTTATTTCTGGAAAAACGCAGCCTACATACGGGACAATAAAAGTATTTGGAAACTAAAATACTAAATGAAATCTGAAAAGCAAAATGTCAGATACCATCCATCCATCTATTCATTTTCTACACCGCTTGTCCTAGTGAGGGTCGCGGTGGCAGTATACTAAGCAGGGCAGACCAGACCTCCCTTTCCCCAGCGACAGATTCCAGCTCCTCGTGGGGGATTCCCAGGTGTTCCCAGGCCAGCCGGGAGATATAATCCCTCCAGCGTGTCCTGGGTCGGTCTCGGGGTCTCCGCCCAGTGGGATGTGCCCGGTAGAGCTGCACAGGTAGCCTCCCGGGGGCATCCTTACCTGATGCCCGAACCACCTCAGCTGGCTCCTCTCGATCCGGAGAAGTAGCGACTCTACTCAGAGGCTCTCCCGGATTACTGAGCTCCTCACCCTATCCCAAAGGGTGAGTCCAGCAACCCTGCAGAGAAACCTAATTTCCACTGCTTGTACCTGCGATCTCGTCCTTTCTGTCATTACCAAACGTTCATGACCATAGATGAGGATGGGGATACAAATGTCAGATACAAATATTGTATTAATTAATATCTTTTATAAATAACCCGGTTCTCTGTTCCGTATATAAACCCCTCACTAACACACAGTCATCACGAAGTTTTGTCAGTTTATCTACAATCCCAAGCAGTCTCCCCGTGCCTTAGTATAGCCTTAAATCCTCGACCTCTTGTTTGACTCCCCGACCACGACTTTGATCTTCCCCTGATTGCCTGTTTGTCTGATCGCCCGATCATTGCCTGTGCCCACGACCACGTCTATGCCTTTGATTGCCCTGTCCTGCCGATATCCGACCCACGCCTGTCTTGACCATCCCACCAGGGTCAAGGGTTCCCCTGTTCCCGTGCCCGCGGTACGTTACAAAAACGTTATAAATTAGGCTTTCATAAGTAGTTTTACAGGTTATATAATCACACACATATTATAAAGCCAATGACAGTATTCATACAGTACGCTGTTTTGATGGCTTTTAACACATACTGTTCCTAATATTAATTTTGTGAAAATAACGGCATGCAAGCTATACTGAACTATTGTTTGGCAGTTAAGCTTCCCGGTTTTATTATAAGTCATGATGTCTGCAGCATTACATTGTTATAATGGTTACAACGTATTATTGTTCAAGTTACTTAGAAAACCATTTTAACGATCAGACTAAACAAATTCCTTGGAATACATATCTAATAACAGAACATGTTCTGTTGGCGTTCCTATTCATGTCCTAGTCTGTTCATTACAATGTTTGACGCTCCTTAACTACTGTATACTTGGAAACTAATTATCGAAACGTTAGACTACATTGTTTCATGTTGATACAATTGTTCACTCGTTCTCTTAAATAAACACATGCACAAATAATACCTACACACAAAGGGAGATTGCGCTTGCATTAAATACATCAAAACTTACACGTTGATTCACATACTTTCCTATAAATGATTTTCTGATTGATTCCCATCTAAAGCTGGCAGTACTGGCTGAAATCGGTGCGTTGGTCTCGCTTTATTCTTCTCTTTTTCCTTCGCTTCTTCTCTGTATTGATTTGCAGTCCCAAAACGTGTAATGTGTCTTCTTCATATGATATTTACATATATATCAGAGGCATCTCTTGGGCTCTAGGACACATTGTGAGGTCTCGGTCTCGACGCCTCTGATCTCGGTCTTTGACGCGGTCTCTATATAATAATATTTTTGCGTGTCTATTTTCAAAAATGTAGCTTAAATATTGTGTTTTTCTAGAGTAAATTAAGCATTTCCCCTACATTTATAAATATTTCGGGTTTTTTAAATGAATGCTTAAAACTAAATCTCAAGTTTAGCTGTTTGACTATTTAACTAAATCCTATGGGTTTTGGAAACTAAACACTTTACTTTGAAATAAATATTTAAATCTTAAATCTCTGTTTAGTTTAAATCTATATGTTGAATCTACATCTTAAATCTGGGATTAACAAAATAAATATTAAGCTAATATGCAAATGAGGCCCGCCTCTTTGGGCAGGTGAGCTCTGTACATGGCTGTGCTTGAAGTGTAGTGGCATAACACAACCAGACAACTCGATGACCTGGTCAATGTACAAAAACGCTTTGATTAGAGTCGCCCTGCATTCCAGCCCCCCACTGGACTAAGAAGGCTGATGTGTCACAGATGAGTGGGACTATTTATTTGAATGTTAGTTAAATATTTGTTTTGCTAACCCCACATATAACATTTATAATTAGCATTCGTTTTATAATATTTAAAATATAAATATTTACTTTAAAACTACATGTAGTAAGAGCTTTCCATATTTAAAGTTAAATATATAGTTAGCAAAATTCTGATTTAGGATTGTTAAATATTTAGTCAAAACAGTTAGTATTTATTTTTCAAAACTGAGATATAGCATTTATTTAGATATTTAGTTTATATGTTATACAATCTAAATATTTATACATGTGAAAAAAAGCTTTTTTAAATGAAATTTAAAAAAAACACTAAATCTAAATCAAACTAAATCTGTGAAAAAAGACATGCGTAAAACAATCTGCATTATTTTACATTTGGCACCCCACAATTACTATCCCTATGATGTGCTCAGTAGCCAGGCTCTCGGCTTTACCTTTGAACAAACCAACAGACCCCTTCCACACAACACAATATTCTCTGTATTATTATTATTATTATTATTATTTTTTTTTTTTTTTTTTTTTTTTTTTCTTGGCAGACGCCCTTATCCAGGGCGACTTACAACATAAGTGCAAAAAATACAGAGAAGTACAAGGCATCAATCATTACAAGTTAAACTTAGCTAAAACATAACAATTCAAAATACATTTTACAGATTCCAATTTACAATTTACACAAGTACAGTAAGTGAGGTCCTACATCCTGGACGGTGAAAGCTAAGTGCTGTCAAGATGTAGGGTTACAGACTAGGGCTACAGGAAAGGGAGCAAGGAGGAAAACAATCAAGAACGCGAGGAGCATAATAAGCTGAAGTGCTATCTAGCAGGGATAGAGGACTAATATTACAAGTGCTGTCGGAAAAGATGCGTCTTGATAAGCGCCGGAATGAGGTCAAGGACTCTGCTGTTTTGACTTCGGTGGGCAGGTCGTTCCACCACTTAAGGGCCAGGGATGAGAAGGAGCGTCTCTGGAGGAAGGAGAGTGGAGAGGAGGCAGAGTTAGTCTTCTGGCGCTGGAGGAGCGCAGTGGTCTGGAGGGGATGTATGGAGAGACGAGTGTCTGAAGGTATCTTGGTGCAGTGCGGTGAGACAGAGGTAGGTGAGGGTCAGTGTCTTGAACTGGATGCGTGCCGCTATCGGGAGCCAGTGGAGGGAGCGGAGCAGTGGAGTAGCGTGTGCGAATCGGGGCAGAGAGACACCAGACGAGCCGCCGAGTTCTGGATGAGCTGGAGCGGCGGGTAGTGGATGCAGGCAGGCCGGCCAGGAGGGAGTTGCTGTATCCAGGCGGGAGAGGACCAGGGACTGGACGAGCAGCTGAGTTGAGTAGTCAGTGAGGAAGGGACGGATCCGGCGTATGTTGCTCAGGAAGAATCTGCAGGTGCACGTCAGCGTGGGTGACTCCTAGATTTTTAGCGGAAGAAGAAGGAGAGAGTGTGGTGGATTCCAAGGGGATCGGAGATGGGGAGATCAGCAGAAGGTGAGGAAGAGTGGGGGAAAAAAGAGGAGATCCGATTTGGAGAGGCTGAGCTTGAGGTGGTGCTAGTGCATCCAGGCGGAAATGGTAGACAATAGTTTAATAATAGTTTAAACTGTAATAGTTTTGTTCTCTTTCCAAAAGTACTGATCTATTTTATATTAATTAAGTATGATTGAAAGTGTAATTCAACCAATCACCATTCACACATCAAGTTTAAACAATGCTTAATGAATCCCTCCTTTCATCTCCTTAATTTAGGTAATTGTACTGTACCTAAATCACGTGGAAAACGAACCATTTGCACATTTCCCCACATGGACTAGGTCATTTTTAATTAAATCCATCGGCAGCTCTCTACTTCAATATATTCTTGTTTTTAAACATCTGCCTAGTATGGAAGAGCATTAGGGCCACTGAAGAGAGAGAAAACAACATGTATTTGTTGAGAAAAAAAGTCGAAACTTTTGAGAAAAAAGGCAAATGTTTTGAGATTTAAAGTCGAAATAAATGTTTGACAATCAATAGTTAAAATCCGGCGTTGTAATCACTCAGGAGCAGAAGCTAATTATGTGGTTTTAAAGTTTACTTTCATTTAAATCTGACCGATAAGAGAAAACGTTAGGAAAAGTTGGCTGACTAGCCACAGCGATTAAAGTATTTATTGTTGAGATACGTAAAATAGATAATACATAAATTACGCATATTATTTTGTTGGGGCAAACGACATTTGCACATGCCAACCCCCAGCCCCGCCTCCCCGAACACACACACAGATATATATATATATATATATATATATATATATATCCCCGTGTAGGCCTGCATAAAGGGGCTGAGACATGAGAGATAGCGACACTTGGCCAGAGTCAAACCATCAAGATGAAGCTGCTGGAAACTGTCACCCTGGTGTGCGCGGTGCTCTCCTCAGGTAGGACACTGGGGCCTCTGTTGCAAACTGTATAATATCAGTGGGGCTTACTGAATTGCTGAAATGGAAAACGTGCTCTTCTCTTCTCACAGCTGCGCAGATATCTTGGTGATGTCTTATATAATAATAATAATAATAATAATAATAATAATTATTATTATTATTATTATTATTATTATTATTATTATTATATAAATGGGAAATAAAAACGAAATGTATGTTAATGTATGTTAATCTTCTCGATCGCTAATACGGGATATTAATTTACATCATTATGTTTCTCGTTGTTTCTAAAACAGGAAAGGGTCTAAAACAAAAATAAAATTTAGTCGCATTTACATGTATTTTTGCATCTCCACATACTAGATTACATTGTACTAATTGTAAATGTACAGTGCCCTCCAGATATATTTATACCCGATTCAATGTAACAACAAGTTGTTTTAGCAAAGAAAACTGTACAGTGAGTTTCGTTTTTTTTTTATAAATACATGCAAATATAAATCATTAAGACGTTCAGTATTAGATATCACAAACATAATGTCAGTCCAAAGTTTATTGGATTTGAATTTTTGGGGTATGAATAATTGTTAACCTCGTTTTTGAAAATATGCAAGTACTGAATGACTGAAATAGTACTCTTGTCATTAAATCATTTATGCAACAAATACTGAATACACTAGCATTTATGTCACTTAAACCCACTGTAGTCTATGAAGGTTGTGATGAATAATTCTGGAGGCAACTGTACCTGTAGTTAGTAGTATTACTATATCTAACTTTTTTTTTTTTAAATAAACTTAGGTTTTTTAATTTAAATGCAGGAAAGTACAGCGGGAAGAGCCTCTGCAGAGAGAGCAGAATCGACTATTTACATTAACTTTACACAGGGCCGGTTCTAGACATTTGGAGACCCCCCTCTTCATTGGTGGACTGGTATAGACGATGCGGGTCGGGGCTCCGCAGCGGCCCTCTACGCTAACAGACTGGGACTTCTGCCACAGGAGGATTAACACTATACTACTTTTACCGAGGGGTTACGTCACTTTGTAACGATCTCATTATGACTCGAATGAGCCCCGTTACACTCGGGTATAGGGATGTTACGGTTATGGAGGCCCCGCCTCCAAGCCCGAGGCCCTAGGCAATTGCCTACTCTGCCTATAGGTAGCGCCGGCCCTGACTTTACAGCTTAGTGCGGTGTCTAAAAATTCATAACTTTTGCTTGTAATTATTTTATGGATGATTGTTTTTAAAACGATTTTAAAAATGAATCTTAATTGTTTTTAAAGATTTAGTTGTTTTTAAACCACTAATTGTTTAGGGTTTTTTTGGTTTAGTTTTGTTATATTCTTTTGTCAAATACATTGACCGTTTTGGATTTAATTTTAAATGCATTGGACCTTTTTTGTTTGTTTTTTATTTTTACCTATTAATTGTTTCTTTATTTTGCCCAATGCATTTTCAGTTATTTTCAATGTATTTGACTTTTATGTTGGTGAGCAGTTTTGCTTTAATCACATTTGTTTTGTTGTTTTGGGCACGTTTATTTGAAGTTAATTGTTTTGTTTTTCGTTAAAATCACAAAAAGTTTAATTTTTTTTAAGTGATTTTAAGAATTGATTTTAAAAGTTTTTAATCACAAGTATTAAAAAATTGAATTGTTTTTTTTTATGAAAATGTAAAATACTACACCAAATAAAACAGTATTTTGCTTGTATCTCCATATAGGATTCCAAATAGTGTGAAAGCCGTATGTTTAATCACAAATGTCTTATTTTGGGATTGTTGGTGAACAGTTAATGGCTAATACATGCATAGTAGATGAGCTCTAAAATAAAATATGACCATGGATGGTGTATAACCCTAACATTAGGAGTTAATATCTGTATTCATATATGGGTGTTTCATTAATCAACCGATATTGCAGCTGCCTGTCTCCAATGTTTCCAATGTGAAGCAACCTCTGCTGCATCGTGCACTCAGACGACAAACTGCACTGCTGGAAAAACGAATTGCTCTGCGACAACTACCAGTGTCACTCACTGTAAGATACATATTTTATGTATGGGTTACGATCATTGAAGAGTTAGGCAAAGAGAAGGGGCAACATAAATGGGGGGGGGGGTTAGGGTTAGTGTTGGGGGGGGGGGGGGGGGGGTTTTCCTGTCCCAGGTCACAAGGGTCAACCAGTTGATAACTACATAATACATGTGTTTCCCACAGAATTCAAGAGTCAGGCTTTAGCTGTTGCTTCCCACTATATTTCTTATGTACATTTCTGTTGAATCTTAGCTTTATATAAATTGCTTATTCTACATAAGGAAACTGTTTTTTTTTTTGTTTAGTGGGGAAAACCACAGAGATGACCATGAAGTCGTGTGTCAAACCCAATGTCTGTGGAGAGGATGTCTCAATCAACTTTGGAGTGCATGGAGGGATAAAGTTTAGTATAAAATGCTGCGGCACAGAAAAGTGCAACACAGAGAATGCCCCTGGTAATCAAGCTACATATATTTAGGCCAAATGTATGTGAGGGGGACCTGTGGGTTAGTGGGCTTCTGTGCATCTTTCCTACAATCACTTAAAGATAAAGAGGACAGTGATAAGACCGTGAAGGACAATTTCCATCTGAATAATAATTAGATGGATGTGACTATTTATAACTATAGATGTATGGACATTACATGGTTGCACTGTTGTCAAAGGGAGTGCAGCCACAATTAAGAAATGAGGGTGGTGACTGAGAGAAGTGATTCTATGACATTTACAACAAAGACCACTAGAATAAAATGCATGCAAAGAATAACACTGATCTGTCGGTAATGCTGGCCAGAGAGCTCAAAGTCATTGTTCTGTGTCTGATCCTGATTGTGTTTATTGTGCTTTATGATAGTACACACAGACAACACCACAAACAGCCTCCAGTGCCACACTTGTGACAAAGAAAACTGCACCAAGACCATGAATTGTCTGGGAGCTGAAGACCACTGTTTCAAGTCCTCTGGTGAGTTTGTTTTGCAGCCCAGAAATCATTATTCAGACAATGAAAGGTCTCAAATGCCGGGCCAAACCAGAACTTTGACCTACTTGCAAATCGCCAACTAAAAACCTGTGTAACCGCACTTTACACCTATCAATTAATGGAATATAAAATGTAGCCACTACACAATCTGTATTAAAGGTTCTGTTATTGAGCAAGGACTTACAGCAGCATTACTCCCAAACAGAGCCAAGAAACAACTTCAATTAGACACATTTGAGAGTGAGCAGCAACAAGTTAAAGTGCATTATTGATTTTGGTAACAGTTACATGAAGTTCAATAATAAAATGCAGCAATGTCGACAACGCGACAGTAAAAGTATAGTAACAATAGAGGACACCAAAAATGTAATATCAATACTAATTGTTAGCAGCAATGTTTCAACAAGAGAAAGTTTGATTACATAAAAGACCTTAGCAGTAGTGGTAAACCAAACCTCAAACCAAAATAAACAAACCAAATATCCCACACAAGAAAAACTAAATAACTTTCAGAAAATAACACTTCACAAATCCAAAATCTTACGTGCACTAATAGTAGAAATAAGTTAAATACTAAGAGACTGGTACTTAAAACGAATCTGACCAGTTTCCTCTCTTTTCGCTATATGAAACCCATATACAATACTACTTATCTTAATTACTTCAACTGGATTGCGGAAAGTCCAAATTAACACAATAACACATTTGGGGATTATTTCTCTCTTGTGGCTGACACTTCTGTCCCAGCTACTCACAGTTTAAAACGCAATGACAATGTATTCAGTCAGATCTCATGTACATGAATGAAAATTGACAAAGCAGTTACGGAGAGTTCTCTGCTAGTGCCAGATGTTAAATGCTGTGAATAATAATGAAAAGATGACTAGTATTAAAAAACACAACTAAATTTAAACTGGCAAGGAATTGTTAAGAATTACACAGTGCAGATGCTTAAAACCACTGTAGACTAAACCATTACAGATCTTCTAATGTTAATAATAATAATAATAATAATAATAATAATAATAATAATAATAATAATTCTTCCCAACATCAATTTCAGCTTTGCTGAATATGCATTGCTTTAAGGCAGAGCACAATCTACAGGCTCACTAAAAACACTTCTAGCAGCAAACTGTCTATCCTGATTGGTCCCCCAGTACTAACAGGGCCCAGTTCTGCTGACTTTCTGAAATCCCTCTGGTTCAGTTGCTGGCAGTGAAAGCAGGTTAGGGCTTTCAAAAGTAGAGCCTTTACAACCCCACTCTGTTCCTCTTAGTTGCTGATGGTAACCAAACCACAGTTGTGAAGGGATGCGCCACCAGCAACATCTGCAGTGACCTCCCACTAAAGGAGTTTCTCAACAGCTTCCGTGTGGATTTCAGACATAGTGAGAATATCGTCAAGGGAATCAGCTGTTGTAAGGGAAAACTGTGCAACAACGCCAAGCGCGCTGGACAGAGTCTCTTCCTCCTGCTGGCATCTCTTGCCCCCATTGCCCTCTTCGTCTGAGTGAAGGGCACACAGACACCACTGTACTGCTTGGCTGCTGCACTGATCAGATCAGCTCAATACATTGCTGTGTGTATTTGTGACAGCAATTAGTCTGGAGGAATCAGTCCCCTAGTGCTGTGTGGGCAAGTCTGGGCTGGGAAGTTGAATCACTAAATGTAAGTTGATGGGAAGTAGAATAAATAAAACAGCACAGTTAATAATGATAGACCATGCCTAGACCCATCAAGCCTTTGACCCATGTTTCAGTTTATTTTTATGAAGCAATTTTCATAATTTTCAGTTTCATTCCATAATGTAAATCCTTCCATTTATATTTGAGATGATTTTCAATTTTTACTCTTTCTTGCTGTGTGTGCGGTTAATCTAAACTGTTTTCATTTTAACTCTGTGTTCCACCAATTCAGCAGTTTAGTTTTAAACCCCATTTTAAACAGAACGGGTAAAATAAAATATCATGGCATCATACAGGTAAAAGCTAAATCCAGTTTAGTACAGGCTTAGAAAACACAGGATAAATAGGCCAGTGAAATGATTAAGATTGAAAATCCAATGTGTGGAAATGACATGATTTAAATTAAAAAGGTGATTTAATGGATATAGTTTGATTCTGCAGAAAAAAATGTTTTGTGTAAATATTTCAACTGCAATAAGGGATGATTATATTGCAGTGTTGTTGGTTTTTGGTGTGTGTGTGTGTTTTATTTGAATGTGCTTCTTGCACTGCTGTCTTTTGTGCTCTATTAAAACCTTTGGGAAATAAATGTACAGTGTGTGGACTTGCTTTGGCTAAGTTGCTTGTCAAGATACCAAGATGCACAGAGACAGATGGAGCAACACAGAAAATAGTGTAGGCCTACAACAGAGTTTTTGTATGGCACACCCCCTATACATTTGGGGGTGTGAAATTGATATTACAATTTATATAATTTTGAAAGCCCTTAACAAAAAATAATACACTTTAATCATTGTTTGCATTTAACTTGTCACACTTTTATTTGTCCATTTACATTGGAAGCTCTCTATGCATTAACCTATTCATACTCCATTTTAGTACTACTCATGGATGAGCCTGAATCAATGTAGTTAGAGCACAGTAACACCCTCTTTCCATTTCATATGATTTTACCAGTTATTTAATGTATATATATATATATATATATATAAACAACATAAAGTGTCTCAGTAATGTGTTGGGCCAGCACGAGCTGCCAGAACAGCTTCAATGCTCTTGGCACAGATTCCACAAATCTCTGGACTCTACTGGAGGGATGAACACCATTCTTCCTAAAATATTCCCTCATTTGGGGTTTTGATGATGGTGGTGGAGAGCGCTGTCTAACACATCAGTCCAAAATCTCCCATAGGTGTTCAATTGGTTTAGATCTGGTGACTGCGAAGCCCATAGCATACGATTCACATCATTTTCATACTCATCAAACCATTCAGTGACCCCTCGTGCCCTGTGGATGGGGGCATTGTCATCCTGGAAGAGACCACGCTCATCAGGATAGAAATGTTTCACCAAAAGGTGATCACTCAGAATAACTTTGTAATGATTTGCAATGACCCTTCCCAAACCATGCCAGGAAAATGCCCTCCACAGCATAACAGAGCCTCCGGACCCCCTCACTCTAGTGGTCAAGCAGTCAGGCCTGTACCGCAGTCTTTTTGACTGAAGATCCTGCCATTCATGCCGCAATAATGACCCCTCTTTCAAAGTCACTTAGATCTTTCCTCTTGCCATTTTGATCCAAAATTTAGGTCAACTGGGCCTGCTCAGCATTTGTATACATGCCACAGAGCATGATAGGATATTAATTGCTTAATTGTATCATGCAGTACACCTGTTTGAAGGTTTGAAGGCATCTGCATTTGTTATGTTCCTCCACTCATTTATTTAATTTAATTTAACTCATTTAATTTGTCACCTGTCTGTAGTGTCTTTGTTAAAAAATGATTTAATAAACTTCTGCAGTTGCTGACTTTTAAAAACTGACAAAGTAGAAACACGTCTACGCACATAACACCCCAGATTACTGTCTGCACAATCAAGGGAAGTGTAAGGTTGTTTCTTTTCTTCCCATAGCTCTGAAATCCAGATGTTTGGCCAGAGATTTCATGGGTGTCTTTTCACTGTCTGCCTCAGTTGCGGTTGATGTTGAACTGTGAAAACTCATCCAATTTAATATTTTTAATTTGTGTCTTTTCATTCACATAAAGTCAGAAAAAGTCAGAAAAAAACAACATATTAATCCAAATTAACTACTGTAAATACAGTATAATCATAAATCTTGACAAACAACTCACTTCTAAATCTTTTGTAGTTATTTTTGTATTACTTTAGTATAAATACATGTTAATTTGGATTCATATGGTTTTTTTTTTCTGACTTTATGTGAGACACAAATTTGCCCGTTTTCTCATTGGAAATAGTTACATTTCAAAATATCACTGTCCTGTTCACAAAAGCAAAGTTTGTGGGGAATAACAGTCATTTTCTATACTTTTGAGGCATAAGCCATTAGGAAATAACACTTACTACCCAGGAACAAAAATTGTGTTACATAGTGTTATCAGTATCAAGCAATTCAGACAAAGCGAGTAGTCAATAACATTAATTGAATTGAAAGCAGTTTGAAATAAATAACACTGATCAGTTTTACAATTTACAGTTACAGTTCTAAAATTTAAAAGTTCTGACTTCCAAGAGGAAGGACTCAACAGAGGGAACAAATGAAGGTTAAAATAAATGTATTGCATACTACCTTAACAAGATAATTATATAAAGAAGAAAGTGGGTGGTTCTCCCTTTTTCACTGATGGTTAAAAATAATTACATAAATAAATAAATAAATAAATAAAACCTCTTGACTCCAAAGAAAGTGTACAAACAATTTCTACTAATTATACCAACAACTTGTGTTGTTGAATTGATCACCCCAGGATGGGTACACAGAACAGCGGACGTAGTCACCTAGCTCAGCTAAGTACTGGTTGTTTTAGCTTGATTAATTGTATGTATATTGCACCTGCATTTGTAACCTTAGCATGGCAGCTACTGTTTGTTAGTTACGGACTTACATTTTGACAATTTATTGACTCAGTTTCTGTAATCAGAAACAGTTGCATTGCATATTATTGTTGTGAAATATTGTACAGTGCAATTGTGTGTGTGGCCTCACGTGTTAATAGTATTAATAATAATAATATTTATTTCTTAGCAGACACCCATATCCAGGGCGACTTACAAAACATAAGAGCATTATAATGGTGCAATACAGTCTAGAATTACAGATCAAGATATAGTACAATTTACAAGTTCAAAATTACATAAGTGCTTACAAAATTATACAAAATGTATACAAAAGTCCTACATCCTAGATGTGTGAGCTAATAAATGCAGACGAGATGTGAAGTCATAGTTAATAGCTCAGGGGAAGGGGACATAGGGGGAAACAATATAAACATGAGTACTTGCAATGTAAAAGCAAGTTGTATGATGAAAACTAGATATGAAGTGCAATTTAACAGGAGAGCTGAGCCACGCAGGGGAATAATAGCTAAGTTACAGGTACAGTCTGAATAAGTGTGTCTTGAGTAATCGCCGGAAGGTGGTAAGGGACTCTGCTGTCCTGAATTCAGTGGGAAGGTCGTTCCACTACTTAGGAGCCAGGGTTGAAAAAGGGCTCTGGAGGAAGTTGAGTGGAGAGGAGGCAAAGTTAGAGGGGATGTTTGGAGGAAGGTAGCTTGGTGCACTCTGGTTGAAACAGCAGTAGGTGACGGTCAATGTCTTGAACTGAATGTGAACTGAGATCGGGAGCCAGTGTAGAGAGTGTAGCAGTGGAGTAGCATGTGTGAATTGGGGCAGAGAGAATACCAGACAAGCCGCAGAGTTCTGAATGAACTGGAGGGGGTGGGTAGTATTTGCAGTAGTCCAGGCGGTAGAGGACCAGTGACTGGACAAGTAGCTGAGTTGAGTAGTCGGTGAGGAAGGGTCGGATTTGGCGTATGTTGCTCAGGAAGAATCATCATTTGTGCATGTCAGCGTGGCGATATGCTGATTGTAGGAAAACAAAGGATCGAGGGTGACTCCTAGGTTCTTAGTGGAAGAAGAGTGTCATAGATTCCAGTGGGATTGAGATGGAGAGATCAGCGAAAGGTGAGGAGGAGTGGGGGAAATGAGGAGATCAGATTTTGAGAGTTTGAGGTACAAGTGCATGCAGGCGGAGATAGCAGATAAACAGGAAGAGATGAGAGAGGGAATGAGAGGGTCAGAAGAGGGAAAAGACATGAAGATCTGGGCATCATCTACATAAAAATGGTAAGAGAAACCATGGGATGTGATGAGGGGGCCCAGGGAGGTTGTGTAGAGAGAGAACAGAAGGGGGCCCAGGATGGAGTCTTGGGGTATACCTGTGAGGAGAGGTTGGGGAGTGGATGAGGAACCTTGCCATGTCACTTGGTAGGTCTGGTTGTTAGTAGGAAGAAAACCAAGTGAGAGCAGTTCCAGAAATTCCAATGTCAGCGAGGCAGGAGAGGAGGATGGAGTGATAGACAGTGTCAAATGCTACATCAATGCATCAATGAGGATGAGGACTGAAGAGAGGGAGGCCACCCGAACACAGCTGAGGGAATCAGTGACTGCCAGGAGGGCAGTCCCAGTGGAGTGAGCTGTGCGGAAGTCGGATGCAGAGAATCAAGGAGTGGGTGGTGGGAAGGAAATGCAGAGAGCTGACTCAAACTTCTCCCTCTCCCCGTCTCCCCCCACTCACAGGGCAGGCCACCAGCTTGATCTTATCTTCACAAGAGGCTGCTCCCCTTCTACACTCTCCATGACACCCCTGGACATCTCAGGCCACCACTTTATCTCCTTCTCCATGTCTCTCCCCTCCCTCTTCACCCCACCCACTCCCTCTGTCACCTTTCACCGTAATCTCCACTCTCCTATCTGTCTGTTGACTGGCTGTCTGCTACTTCTACTTTGTTCTCCTCCCTTGATTCTCTCCATCCTCTCATGTTTCATACTGTCCTTCCCTCCTCTGCACAGCCCTGGATCTCCTCCATCCTCCACTGAGCCCGATCCACTTGTGCGCTGTTGAACATAACTGGAAGAGGTCCAAACTCCCAGCTACCCTCGACCTCTACTGTCCACATGCTCTTCCTCACTCACCTCAGCTAAGAAGTTTTACTTACAAGCACTCTTCGAATCATCTGTAAATAACCCCCAGTAAACTCTACTCCACCTTCTCTTCCCTCTTTGCCCCCCCACCCCTTCCCCCTCCCTTGTCTCTCTCTGCTGATGATTTTGACTAATTCTTCTCTAAGAATAGACATCCACAAGCTCTTCAACAGTTCCCCCTCCTCTTCCATTTTGCCTAAATCTCCTACTAATCGATCTTCCTTTTCTTCATTCTCACCTCTTGTGACACGAGACGGGGTGTCCACCAGACTGTATAACCCCAATTACCGACCAATGTCAAAACAAAAATGTAGTCTGCCGATCTACGCCACCTAGTGTTTATCGGGCACTAGGATCCAGAATGAATGACAGTCCCAACGTTGAATATTACCTCTCCGCACAGGTTCGTATTTCAACTAGCTTAAGTTGTCAGCCCAAAAAACACACAGCAGTCCTACACAGGTTTTGCAAAGATTTATTACACAAGTTAAAACATTTCATTCATCAGCTCCACCAATTGGCTAGGAGCCCAAGTGACAAATAAAAACCCAATACAATAATAAAAAACATTACATTCAAGTGTCCAAGTGTCCAAATACAAAATGTAAACAATTAGTGATTCCAGCTTCATCCCGTGGCAGGCAGTCGTCACTGGATGAAAACGTCATCACACAATCCAACTAAAAATAGAAAACAAAGTGATTAAATTATACCCAAACGTAGAGGCACACATCAAGGATTTATAACTAGCTCATACACGGGCAGTGGGGAAAAGTGAAAAGTGTAACTTATCGGTCTATGAAGCAGTGACTGGAGAGACCCTGCGCCCCTGTAGCTTGGAAAGGCTGACTTCAGATGCCGTCCGTCTAGCTCTCTCTCCCTGCTGTCTGCTGTTTTTGCTTCTCGGCTGGGATTCTCCCCATGTTGCAATTTACCAGTATAGAGTCTAGTCTTATGCGCTCTTGTCCTTTTCATGTAGCTCAATGCTCCCTTCGTCGAACCAACCCTCTTCAAATCTTCTCCTCAGTTTCCTTTTTGTAACAGGTTGGCTTCTTTACTGCCCTTCTGTTTGATCTGCACTTTTCCTCTTGCAGTACAGCACTATCGATTCAATCCATAGTCAAATAACTTTTCCCTGTGTCCTCTGATCTCCGTGCATTCCGATTTCTCTCCTATGCTCCGATCTGCACTGTGTGCTCCGATCTGCTCTGTGTGCTCTCCTGTGCTCTCTTCCTTTCAGTCTGTGCAGTTCCTGCTCGTTACATAGGTTCATTTGTGACTTAAGGTGCGTTTCTCTAACCTAACGGGGGCTGTGCTCAATTATTCAATTACGGGAGGCAGTCTCCTCTTTTAGGAAAGGAATACACCCTACTGCCAATGCAGAAACCGTGAATAATTCTACAAACTTAATATAGATGAATAAAGTGACATGCATGCAATAATGAAAATAAAACTGCTAAAGAAAGAAAGAGGCCTGTGCATGGACCCATTAGTCATGCCCTGTGACACTCTCTCTGACTCTGAACTTCCCTCTCTCCTCCTAAGTCACAAACCCACGACCTGGACCCTCTCCCAACTCAACTCCTTCAAGCAACTGCTCCTGATCTCCTCACTCCTCTCTGGCTGTTTTTCCTCTGCTTTTAAACAAGTTGCTGTGGTCCCACTCCTCAAGAAACCTATCCATGACGCTCTCTCTCCTCAGAACTACCACCATCTCCCTACTCCCCTTCCTCTCAAAGACCCTTGAGTAAGCTGTTCACTGTCCCACATTAGCTGGTACGTCCCATTTTTGTGCCAAATTAGGCTCCTCCTGTTCGGGACTTCCATTGTCCTGTATTACAAAATACCAAAGATCAAAATAGAAGCTGACTGTTAAGGCCTTGGCTGGAGCAAAAACCAGCAGGGCAGGGGGTACTCCAGGACCAGTTTGAAAACCACTGCTCCAGAGCCACTCCTTTTCATCACTGGCCCCTAAGTGGTGGAATGACCTTCCTACTGAAGTCAGGACAGCAGAGTTCCTGAGCACCTTTCAGCGGTTACTCAATACTTTTTTTGTACCTGTAATTTAGTTGTGTATTTCCTTGTGTGGCTCAGCTCTCCTGTAAAATTGGTTTAATAACGATTTCATCATACTACTTGCTTTTACATTGCTAGTACTCATGTTGTTTAATTTTATGTCCCCTATGCCCCCTTCCATTATGACTTCACACATTGTCTACACTTATTAGCTATTACAATCTAGGATGAAGGACTATTATGTATTAACTGTATGTTTGTATATGCATTAATGTAACTGCAATTGTATCTGTACTGTATTATTGCACTTTTGTAATGCTCTTATGTCTTGTAAGTCACCCTGGATAAGGGCTTCTGTTAATAAATAAATAATAATAATAAATAATACTATATTATGTCATGTCTCAAACATTCCTCAACACCAGGTGCACTTGTTCATTCAACCCTCTTCTCCATTCATTTAGCACTTCCCACTAGAGGTCTTCACAGGTTCAAAAATGTGTGCCCGAACCCGAAGAGACCCAGAAATGTGCTACCCGGACCTGACTCGGACCCGTCTATTATTTGAAATCTGGACCCGGACCCGGCTGGGAAACACAGACCCGATTGAACCCGATTGGCACATATTCCACAGCTAATCGCTATTAAATTAAGTTAATTTACAAGTTGTGAAAATAAAACGTTGTGTCTTACCTAATTTAACGGTAGTAGCTAAATAAAAGAGCCAATCGTCAATTGGTAAAGTCATCGTGTCACTCGGGTATTACACACAATGTTAAGACTCTTCTTTTATTTGTAATATGATTGAGTAAAATAATCTATCTAAATATGTGAAGACACTTAGGATACTTCAATTATAGCCTACACATTGGCTACTTCTCTGAAATTGACCCGTTACTCAATGTTAATGAATTAAGATCTACTAAAGCACCCAGTCTGTAGGGCTGCCTGAATGAATGTAATGCCATTGTGTTCAGAATAACTTCATTCTAACAATCATTTCAGCTGCAGCCCCAGTGGAAAGAGCACCTGCAACAAGTCCGGATGAAATATAAAAATATTATATCAAGTGGTGTGTATTAATACTTCTCATCATTAATACACAGTATATACACTCACCTAAAGGATTATAAGGAACACCATACTAATACTGTGTTTGACCCCCTTTCGCCTTCAGAACTGCCTTAATTCTACATGGCATTGATTCAACAAGGTGCTGAAAGCATTCTTTAGAAATGTTGGCCCATATTGATAGGATAGCATCTTGCAGTTGATGGAGATTTGTGGGATGCACATCCAGGGCACGAAGCTCCCGTTCCACCACATCCCAAAGATGCTCTATTGGGTTGAGATCTGGTGACTGTGGGGGCCAGTTTAGTACAGTGAACTCATTGTCATGTTCAAGAAACCAATTTGAAATGATTTGACCTTTGTGACATGGTGCATTATCCTGCTGGAAGTAGCCATCAGAGGATGGGTACATGGTGGTCATAAAGGGATGGACATGGTCAGAAACAATGCTCAGGTAGGCCGTGGCATTTAAACGATGCCCAATTGGCACTAAGGGGCCTAAAGTGTGCCAAGAAAACATCCCCCACACCATTACACCACCACCACCAGCCTGCACAGTGGTAACAAGGCATGATGGATCCATGTTCTCATTCTGTTTACGCCAAATTCTGACTCTACCATCTGAAGGTCTCAACAGAAATCGAGACTCATCAGACCAGGCAACATTTTTCCAGTCTTCAACTGTCCAATTTTGGTGAGCTTGTGCAAATTGTAGCCTCTTTTTCCTATTTGTAGCGGAGATGAGTGGTACCCGGTGGGGTCTTCTGCTGTTGTAGCCCATCCGCCTCAAGGTTGTACGTGTTGTGGCTTCACAAATGCTTTGCTGCATACCTCGGTTGTAACGAGTGGTTATTTCAGTCAAAGTTGCTCTTCTATCAGCTTGAATCAGTCGGCCCATTCTCCTCTGACCTCTAGCATCAACAAGGCATTTTCGCCCACAGGACTGCCGCATACTGGATGTTTTTCCCTTTTCACACCATTCTTTGTAAACTCTAGAAATGGTTGTGCGTGAAAATCCCAGTAACTGAGCAGATTGTGAAATACTCAGACCGGCCCGTCTGGCACCAACAACCATGCCACGCTCAAAATTGCTTAAATCACCTTTCTTTCCCATTCAGACATTCAGTTTGGAGTTCAGGAGATTGTCTTGACCAGGACCACACCCCTAAATGCATTGAAGCAACTGCCATGTGATTGGTTGGTTAGATAATTGCATTAATGAGAAATTGAACAGGTGTTCCTAATAATCCTTTAGGTGAGTGTATGTGGTTCGTAGCGTACACTTATAATAGCCTATTCATGTGTTCACAGCAAACAGAAAAAAGGCCGACATAGTGAAAACTGGAGGAGGGCCACCCCCTGCTTCATTTTCACAGGCAGAGGAGTTGGCACTGGCGAATAATAAAGGAAGGCCCATAATGGAGGGGGTCAAGGAGGCAGTCAGTACAGGGTACAGGGTACAGGGTAATATCATATCAATTGTTTTGATTGCCCAGTTTAAAATAATTGTATGTAGTTCACATGCCTGTCTTATGTACAGTTCAGGGGGATACTATTGATCTGCTCCAGCCACCAGCATGTCCCTCATCTGACTCTCAGGTAGAGGTAAGTGTGGAAATAATTTAGGTGGATTTAGTGGATTTATCAATGCTGATATGTTGACACAATTTAACAGCTTTTCTCTTAAATTGTTTTTCAGGAGGACTTGGGTGAGGAGACCATGTCAGCTGTGTCTGACACACATCCAGGTTGACCCATTTAATCATTTGTACTTTCATGTCTATTTAACTGTGACTAACATGGGCTAATACTAGGCTATGTATGGCAAATTGTCATGAGCTGATATTTCCAGTCATACATCTATTTAATGAGAATGAACCTTCGGATTATTGTCTTTCAGGAGGAGCTAAATCAACCACTCTCCCCACCCATCGCTACCTCCTCTCAGGCCTCACAGAGAACCTAAAGGGTAGCTTTTTCTTTGCTATTAACAATATGAAGCACAAATGATGTCGAATCCTGCATGCCATGTTTGTTCTCTCAATGTGTTTTGCTGTGTAGGATGGATCTGACAATGTGCGCTCGCTGTATATGCGTATGCTTGAGCTCGACTGCCAGAAAAAAAGGCTACAAATAAAAAAACTTAAACTGGAATTTGAAAAATTGGAACATGACAACTTTAACTTGAGTTTTTTTAATTTTCAGGAAAGGGAGAATGCCAATAAATAAATACACATATCAATAAAGAATGTTTTCATGTGTCTCTTCTGATTGGGTGAAAAATTGATTTGTGATGGCTTCTCTGACGGCTCTTCCTGTTGGGTGATCCAATGTCACTGGGTCCACTACATCTGGTGGCATCGGCAGCTGGCATGGTGCTCTTTCTTTTCTAATAGTGGCAATGTTATGGAGCACCACACATGCTGCCACCACCTCACATGCCCGCTCCACACACACCCATAAGCCTTGCAGGCAAGCAAAGCGTGCTTTGATGACCCCAAATGTCATCTCTATCCTGACCCTTGTGTTACTGTGAGCCATGTTATATTTTATTTGTTCCCTTGTTTGTGGGTCAGGATAGGGGGTCATCAGGTAACGCAGACACGGGTAGCCTCTGTCCCCAAGCTGCAGACCATCAAAACGCCCTTTGAACGATAGAAAGAAATTGACACAATACAGCATGATGTGTGAAATATAAGGTGGTGGTTGTCTTACCTTGTTCAAATCTCTGACCAAGAGTGGATTCCCGAAATATGCGTGAATCATGCACCGACCCCGGTCATCTAGCCTCCAGACTGGTCACCATTAAATGGTGAGCGCATGTCATCTGACAAAGGAATTCAGGCCATTTTAACCTACTACCATTGTAAAAAATCACCACCTAATGTGTCTTTAATTGTCTTGAATAGAAGTAGAAGTTTTGAGGATAAAATAATGTAGACTAGCCTACATGTCAGATATGATATGATCAAATACCTGAACATTGATGCTGTGAAATGACTTCCTATTCACATAATCCCCCTCATGTTCTCCAAGGGGTGCTCTAATGGGGAAATGCGTACAGTCAATTGCACCAATCACCCTCGGGATTCCTATGGAAAAGAAATGTGTATATAGGCCCAGCCTATGCATATTAAAAATAGATCAAGTACTTCTAAATTGGGAATTACCTGCGATCCCATAAAAAGCCTCTTTGATCTTCAGCATGCTTAAATGGCCAGAGAACACAGCAAATCCATCCAGCAGTTTGGAGAGAGCGAGTGCCACTTTGTGAGCTGCATGGCACATAGTATTCCTGCTCAGATATTCAGCATCACCGATGGGATACATGAAGTGTCCGCTGGCAAAATACCGCACAGCAAGACACACTGTCTGTTCAACAGTGAGGGCATCAATGCGGCGAGTGGCATTGAGACGTCTGGCCTAGAAGCGCAAAGACACTGAATTTCCCTCCGATGAGAAACGAAATCTTTCATAGAGAGCATCATCGGGGTAAGACAGAGGATTTGCACGGTCTCTAAACACCCTGCGGAGTGAGCCTCTCACAATCCGTGCGCCGATGTCGATTGGGTCTTCCAAATTTTTTCGACAAGACTGTGGGCGGAGAGGTGGTGCTCATACAGTATAGGGTAACACCGAGTTAAGCACGAACATAACCTGCTGGAGCAGTGTAGAGATGCGCGTATATCGCCATGACAGCAGACTTCGGGTAAAACTTATCCACCTTCGTAGTGCGGGTTAACCGGGAAGATGCACCCGACCTCGCAAAGTTACTCCTGAACCTGGATAAGCCAGATACCTTCGTAGTATAGCCCTCTGGACAGTGGCGTCGTTAACTAATGAATACATTTTCAGCTGTAAACATATTAAAACCATCTTAGTTAACAAATTAAAATAACTAAGCAAGAAAACACTGAAAAAGATAAGATAAACTGAAACCGAAAGTGAAAAATAAATTAAAATGGAAAGAAAAACTAACATGGAATTAAATCAAACATTAAATATTGACAAACTTAAAAGAAAAAGAAAAACTAAATACTGTTTTTATTGTTTTAGTATTTTACATTTTCAATATAAAAAACATTCAAAATTGTAATACTTACGATTAAAAAAAATCAATTTCGAAAATCACTTAAAAAATAAAATCTTAATGTGATTAACAGAATACATGAACTCAAATAAACATGTGCTTAAATCAATGAAACAATAAACTTGTGATTTAAAGCAAACTGCAAAACAACAAAAAAGGTCAAATACATTGAAAGTAGCTGAAAATGCATCAGATAAATCAAAAAATATATAAAACAATACAATAAAAACAAAAACAAAACAATCTGATGCATTTAAAATTAAATCCAGACGGCCAATGTATTTGACAAAATAACAGAACAAAACAACCAAAAAAAAAAAACAAGCAAAACAAGTACATTCTAAAATCAAATCATTCTTTTAAAACAATTAAAATTCGTTTTTTTCAAAATCATTTTTAAAAACAATCATTAATTAAAAGGTTAAAAGGATCTTGAACTCGGATCTTGAAAAGAAAAAATAAATTAAATACAATTAAAAAATCACAACTATATTAACCGCGGTCTGAAGCGCACGTTTGATGTTGTTGCTGTGGGTGGTCTGTGCCTGCCGGGTTGCGGGAGAGTTGAGGTACCTGCTCTGAGACTGGTAGCGATGGGTGCTGGATCTTCGTGGAATTATCATCACATTCACAAAAAGTGGTGATATCCTCCTCTTTTTCTTCCCCAGAATGGGAAACGGCAGCAGTCCCTCCCCTGCTAGTGCAAGGGTCTGTGCTAATGCTAGCGATTTCCTCGTTGTTGTTGAAATCCAGTGGTTTTGCAAAGAATTAGAAATGGAAGGAAGCCTCTTCAGAAAAATAGCTTCCTTCAATTACCTGATCTTTTTGGATTTTCTTTTAAAAGCACCACTTGTTTTCCTTAGATCCGTTGTTATGCATTAATTAGCAAACAAAAGTTACGTAAACGTTTCGACGTCAATAGTCTAGCGATAGGTATTACAATCTGATTGGACCAGTCATTTCAAGCGCCTTAGCCACTAAAATCTGATTGGACCAGTAAAAAAAAAAAAATCTGTAGTTTCAAATATACACCCTACTTAATTGGCTGTACTTCTATATTTGAAGGAGGGTCTTTTATAGTTATTCAACCAACTGTAAAAATGTGTAAGTTTTGATTGGTTAAGATTTAAAATTTTAACTTTCTAAAACAGACTCTATTGCTCTCTCTATGCCCATTTTTTTCCATTTAGAATAATCAATTTAGGCAAAAGAAAAAAAAAGTGATGCTGGTGGTGGGCACAGCGTCTCCATCTGTGTTCCCTTATTTCTTATTTCTTTCTTTATACAGTTATAATAATAATTACAGTTATAATAACAATGTACAGGTGTGCTATTTGTATATAGCACACCTGTACATACAAATGTGTCTATTTTATTTATATATTGTAGCGACCATGCCTTTCTAAAAGTTGCTAATAAAATAAAGCACTCGAGACGGAGTTTTCTCAAAAACTGTAATTTATTAATCTGGCACAGAGGTACTTCCCTCCCCCCTTTTTCCTTCAGATTCTCTAAACACATAGATGTTTTTCTTTTAAACTCCCGCTCAACTCAACACTAACCCGTCACCATGCCCTTATATATTCCCCTATCTGGTGACTCCCTCCCGTCCAATTACCGCTCTCCGGCTGTACCACCCCGAGACAGGGGGAACCACACAGACACACTTACCCACAAATATCCCTCCCTAACCCAACACAATAATGCCCCACACGTAACACACATTCACACTCATGCACACACACAGACACACGCCAGGATCGCTACAATATATACATACATATCTGTGTCTTATTCACATATCTTTATTTTACTATCTGTATACTGTTGTTTTCTCTGTGCACTAGAAACTTCTTCTGTCACCAAAACAAATTCATTGTGTGTTCAAACATTGGCAATACATCTCTTTCTGATTCTGATATATAGTATTTTTTCCTACCCTTCATACAAAGAAAGAAGCTCAACGAGTGGTTCAAATAAATATAATTTGAAACAGGATGGGACAATGGTTCTATAAGAGGTTTGGAGGCCTTCATATTCACAGGGCCCAATAGTAACAGGAGTGCCAGCCAGGGAGCCCTCATAGACCAAGAGCCTTGTTTAAGAGCCCTTGTATAGGCTATAGGACCCATATATTCAAGCATAAACAAACATTTGTTTTTATTGTTGATGGGTTTTCTGTACCAAACTGGATCGCGCAACCTTAAACGCCAGGGCACCCCCAGGCTCCTGGTAGTCAAGGGCCCCTGGGCACTGGCCCCATTGGCCAGTGAATGAATGTTACTGTACTGCAATACAGTGTACACAGTCATCACAATAGATATTACACTTACATTATCCAACCAAACATCCAAAAGCCATAATAAAAACATTTATACAACAAGTAAAATATGATCAAAGAACGCATCAAAAGTCACTTATGCAGGAAAAATATTTTTCAGTATTTTTACAATAATACTGTGGTTGCATTGTGAAACAAAATAAATGTAAACAATTTACTGTAAATGGAGATAATCTCAAATTAATTAACATCAAGCCTGTCTTCAACATTTGGCCATACATTTTCATCAACATCACAGTGAATATCCTCGTTGTTCATGCACCGTGGGAAAAACCTTCTCGCATGATGAATCCAGGCTTGACTTAGCTCTGCAGTTATGTCATTGCAAGCCTCATCCATGGCTTGGAGGAGGGTGACATGCTCATGGGGATGGCGATCATACACTTTCCACCTCCAAGTAGAGAAGAATTCCTCAATTGGGTTGAGGAAAGGGGAGTATGGTGGGAGATATAGGGTCATGAACCGAGGATGAGCCTGAAACCATTCCCGAACCAGCTCTGCATGATGGAAGCTGTCCCACACAATAACATACCCAATATCTTTACCCTGACAGGCCTGCTCAAGTTCATTTAGAAAAGCTATCAGGTGTTCAGTGTTGTATGATCCAAGAACTGGTCTACGGCCTACCACACCATCTTCACATATAGCCTCACACATTGAGAGGTTTCCTCCACATTGTCCAGGCACTTGGATGGCTGCCTGTTGGTCAATAAGGTTACATCCACGGCATCTGCTTTTTGCCAGATTAAAGCCCGCCTCGTCAACAAAAATATACTTGTGATGACTCACAGCAGCATCCAGCTCCAACACCCTCTTAAAAAAAAAAAAAAAAAAAAAATGTGGTTAGCTCTTTTACAAAGAATAGCTGACATTGTTAGTCTGTAGTACAGTACTTGACTATCACATACGTAAAAACTGAACATAAACTACACCACATGCACTGTACCTGAACATATTCTGCATGCAGTCGTTTCACCCGGGCATTGTTTCTCTCAAAAGGCACCAGGTAAATTTGTTTCATAGAAACCTGGTGCTTCTTCAAAAGGCGGGCAATAGTTGGAAAGCTGATTGATGCCACATTGGCAAAGGTGTCATTGCTCTCCTCAATAACCTGCTTTATTTCAGACAGCCTTATGTCATTCCTTGCCCTGACCATTTCCACCACAGCCAACTCTTGCTGGTCAGTCAGTATACATGTGCGACCACTACCAGGTGGTTTCCTGTCAATTCGGAGTGTATTGACAGCATACTCTGTTTTAGTTTACTAATGTAAATGACAAAGTGTGTGAGAATTAAATGTTGTTTACTATTCTATATAGTAATGCAATTTACCATAAAAGTATAGTGAATAGTTAGCAGACTTACCGGTTTTCTTTGCGAAATGTTCGGATGATAAAGCTGACAGTTGACCTTTGTAGGTTAGGGTGAACTAATGGCAGCCTCTGCCATGGTAAGGCCTCTGTTAACCACATGGTCAACAATGATGGCCCGGACTTCATTTAAAATGACAGTATGTTGCCTTCGGTTTACATTCATTTGATGACCACCTCTTTGGCAAGGCCCACACCCACCTCTTTGGTCCCTCTTCCACTATATCCTGCTCCATGTTTGCCCACTGCAAATGCTCACACACAGTTCTACTTATATGATATTCAATTGTGATCAGCAGGTGAAAGAAATTAGTAATAATTGGGATTTATTATGATTGGTCTATCCTGATTGAAAGCTCTTAAAGTAATTTGTAGTTTATACCTTACCAACACACCAACACACAATGATCAGACCAGTTGGAAATCTGTAGACATACTAAATGATAAACTGATTAACCATTAAGTTAATTTGGATTAAATGATAGACAAATGTATTAAACTGAATGAGAAGAGATGCAAATTGAAAGTTTGATAGTAATAGTATTATGAAAGACAGTTACTGTGAATGAAACGTTTATATAGAGGAAACACTTATTATTTGTAGTGAAAAGAATACTTTGTGATTTTGTGTTTTGTACTAATATAATTGAAAATATGCTGAAATGTTTGAAAAAAGTGAATTTTTAATTATCTGTTATGAGATTAGTATTAATTGTTTTGAAAATTTACCACTTGCTTGTGAAAATTGCATTAAACCAATTTAAAAAACCTGTAAGCCAATGGAAACACTAATTTAAGCATCCAGGGCCGGACGTGTCTGTCAGTGGAAACGGGGCATTCAATTTAGCTTTTAAATGTGTTGATCACCGTCTTGCCAAAATCATAAAGTGCATGGTTAAAGAATGATAATAAATAAGCACAAATAACTTGTTGACTATTTGCAAAAGAAGCCTCCTAATCTTGATATTCAAGCTCCCACGTTTTTGGTAGGTCTCTAAGAACTTCAGCTTGTTTTATGAACCATCAGCATTAATGGCATTACTGACATGCATGTTTTTACTTTTCAGTGAAAATGCCATATGATGTAAAAAGCCAGTACCAGTTGGTTCTGAATATGTAAGAAACAGGGTATATAGCCCAAGCCTCCCAGCAGTGAGAGCAGCACTGGATTACAGCTTCCATTGCAGAACTGATGATCGCCTCAAAATAAACAAAATCAACAGTTATCTGTGTTTGATTCCAGCAAGGAAAACTTCAGTTATGCCAGTGGGACGAGGTTTTCTCTAATTTTGTTTAAGCAAATAAACAATCCTAATCTTTTTGTGTTGTTCTTTTCATTTATGTTCATGGGTTGTTGTTGATTCACAGTGCATTTATAAACACCACTTTCTGTTCTATTCTGTTAATGTGGCTTTACATTTACTAACGTGGGTTACAGTGAGGGAAAAAAGTATTGGATCCCCTGCTGATTTTGTACGTTTGCCCACTGACAAAGAAATGATCAGTCTATAATTTTAATGGTAGGTGTATTTTATCAGTGAGATACAGAATAACAACAAAAAAATCCAGAAAAACGCATTTCCAAAAAGTTATAAATTGTTTTGCATGTTAATGAAGGAAATAAGTATTTGACCCCTTCAATTTAGTACTTTTTTAGTGGCAAAACCCTTGTTGGCAATCACAGATGTCAGATGTTTCTTGTAGTTGGCCACCAGGTTTGCACACATCTCAGGAGGGATTTTGTCCCACTCCTCTTTGCAGATCCTCTCCAAGTCATGACGTTTGGCAACTCGAACCTTCAGCTCCCTCCACAGATTTTTGATAGGATTAAGATCTGGAGACTGGCTAGGCCACTCCAGGACCTTAATGTGCTTCTTCTTGAGTCACTCCTTTGTTGCCTTGGCTGTGTGTTTTGGGTCATTGTCATGCTGGAATACCCATCCACGACCCATTTTCAATGCCCTGGCAGAGGGAAGGAGGTTCTCACCCAGGATTTGACGGTACATGGCCCCGTCCATCGTCCCTTTGATGCGGTGCAATTGTGCTGCCCCTTAGCAGAAAAACACCCCCAAAGTATAATGTTTCCACCTCCATGTTTGATGGTGGGGATGGTGTTCTTGTGGTCATTCCTCCTCCTCCAAACACGGCGAGTTGAGTTGATGCCAAAGAGCTCGATTTTGGTCTCATCTGACCACAACACTTTCACCCAGTTCTCCTCTGAATCATTCAGGCAAACTTCAGACGGGCCTGTACATGTGCTTTCTTGAGCAGGGGGACCTTGCGGGCGCTGCAGGATTTCAGTCCTTCACGGCGTAGTGTGTTACCAATTGTTTTCTTGGTGACTATGGTCCCAGTAGCCTTGAGATCATTATCAAGATTTAGTTCTGGGCTGATTCCTCACCGTTCTCATGATCATTGAAACTCCACGAGGTGAGATCTTGCATGGAGCCCCAGACCGATGGAGACTGACAGTTATTTTGTGTTTCTTCCATTTGCGAAAAATCGCACCAACTGTTGTCACCTTCTCACCAAGCTGCTTGGCAATGGTCTTGTAGCCCATTCCAGCCTTGTGTAGGTCTACAATCTTGTCCCTGACATCCTTGGACAGCTCTTTGGTCTTGGCCGTGTTGGAGAGTTTGGAATCTGATTGATTGATTGCTTCTGTGGACAGGTGTCTTTTATACAGGTAACGAGCTGAGATTAGCGGCACTCTCTTTAAGAGAGTGCTCCTAATCTCAGCTCATTACCTGCATAAAAGACACCTGGGAGCCAGAAATCTTGCTGATTGATAGGGGATCAAATACTTATTTCCCTCATTAACATGTAAATCAATTTATAACTTTTTTGAAATGCGTTTTTCTGGATTTTGTTGTTGTTATTCTGTCTCTCATTGTTAAAATACACCTACCATTAAAATTATAGACTGATCATTTCTTTGTCAGTGGGCAAACATACAAAATCAGCAGGGGATCAAATACTTTTTTTCCTCAGTGTATCTACTCATTACATGGTAAAAGCTATAATAGGATACTCTTCCTAATGTATTACACTGAGTTACAAATAATTTGTAACAAATTATGATTTATAATGGTTTCACATATAAAACTTGTTAATGTGTGTTTGAGTTTAATTGCATGAATTTTCCATTCCTATTGCCAATATTAAAATCCCAAAACATGTCATTTATTACATTCGTCACAATGTTTTAGTGTTAAATATTTTATATGGCAGCAGGGGCGCCGCTAGACTTTAGGTTTTAACCGGGCTTGAGCCCGGTCACCCGGGGCTGACAGTGATATCTCCGGTAAGACCGGGGGGGCTGACGGTGTTTTCGTATTAAGTTTTCGCACGCCAGTATAATATAATCGTTGAAATGGATCAAAAGAACCGGGACTATTACTAAGAGACCTACATACATATTTATTTTGTTTATATCTCTCTACCTCATATACGCTAAGTTTTTAATGTAACCGGTCAGTTCTCCCCCCATTTAGCCCAATGAAATACGTAGTATAAGCAAAGTTGAAAGAGGGTCTTTGGTATTAGTATTACACTACGCATATGTAATGATCAACCATTCAATGGCTGATAACGACCTGCTACGCATGCTAGTAGGCACAGCAGGTACCTACTACCTCATTCAAATGGGACTCATAATGGCTGATAATGTCCATTCAATGGTTGATAACATATGTATCGGGTGTATTCTCTTTCTAGGAAAACCCTTACAACAACAACAATGATAATAATAATGTAGAGCAGCAGCCAGAAGCTTGACAAAGAACCCTATGGATAATTAAACACCACACTTTTGTTCTGGGACCAGATATCCCAGAGCTAAGGAAAAATACTCTTCAAAATAGTATACAGCTGAGGACCAACAATGCAACAGGCATAATTGTACTTATAGATGGATTTTCTCCTTCTTTATTCATCTGTAGTGAATGTGCATGGCAACTGACTTGAAGGTTACATGAAGAATTAAAAAACAAAACCACCGTAGCATATTTTATACACATTTAGAAACCAAAGCGACCAATGTGCACACTTTTAAAAGGAACCTTTGGTTAATAAAAAAATAAAAATAAAAATCCTGTCATTTCAAACCTATCGACAATATCAAATCCCGCTATGCTCTGTTTTAGAGTTTGGGTTCTCCGTAAAATAATCAAGGCTTTATTTAGGTTTTTTTTAGCCTTTATTTATTTTAGGCCAATGCATACGGTTCAATTCCACGAATCAGTTACTTCCCTCCAAAGCTGGAGATCTCTTCAATATTGAAAGTTAGATTCAACATCGCAACCATTTATAGGACTAATCATAAACATGTAATGTGGGTACATAGGTGCGTTAATGGTTCAGTTTAAGAACTGAGAACTAACTGGGCGTGAAACGCGGAGGAGACCTGCAGTTCTGGCCGTTTCTGTGTTTGTACTATTATTTATCGGTGTGCTGTGCACTGCCTGTACAGGAACCCGAGTAAGAACCTCCTCTCATTGGGAGTTGTTTTTATTTTGTTACACAAAAGGACAACGCATTTTATTTTCAGGTGTGATGCCATTTGAGAATTATGCAGAAAACTGCAGTGAGAAAGTGTCCCTCCCTCAGGCGGAAAACACAGCGATAATTAGAGAATCGCACACTAGTTTTTGTCTTGATTGCTTGTTTTCATGTATTGTACAGGGGGCCTCTATGTACTTACCCTATTTATTCCACAGTTCGCCGCTGTACTGTATTCTACTGTATTCTTATATATCTGTTCTCTTCATCGTCTTCTACTTCTGTGGTTATTTCAGATCAATTCCATCTCAGTAAATACGTTAATTTCGCGCATTGATACAGGCAATAGAGCAATATGCAATTAATTGAAAAGGCTTTACTTCTGTTACAGTTAGGTGTCGATTCCCACATGCTTTGTGTAAGTGAACGCCCACTCAAGTTTAAAGGGGCTGAGAGATCCGTGATTGTGACACCTGAGCTGCCAAACCTGCAAGATGAACGTGCTGGTAACCGTCAGCCTGGCGTGCGCGCTGTTTTCAGGTAGAGTAGTTGGGTTTCTTTCAAAAACTGTACAATATCAGTGGGGCATTAAACCGTTCCTTGTACGTTAATACAGCCCTACTGTATTACTTTTTTTGTAACACTTTTTTAGTGCGCAGACAGGACTTGTGCAGCGTGAGAATGCGGGTATGTGCGTTTGAAGTTCTTGGGTTATTGGGGTCAGGTAGAAGAACGGTATCTGCAATCGACAGGTAAGTAGATGGGGAGGGGCTTTTGATATTTAGGTCAGACAGAACAGGTGTAACGGAGAGATCTGGAGAAAGAAATCACAGGGAGAGGGGGAGAAGGAGAATATTTCTGAAATTTCCATTTATAAATATGGTATATAATATTTAATAAATGTGCAGTAGCGTATAGGTTACCCCACTTGGAGAACACGCATCCCCAGACCAAAAAAACAACAGTAAATATTGTTTCACACATCACACCCCAGTAAGACAACATTTAAGATCGTATATTCAAATCACTCAGCCGAGGCATTGGAATAACGAACACCAATTGTATTCACAAATAGTAGATTGAACATTTAAAAGAATAATCGACACACGTCTGATCTTGATTCTCAGTGACTGGACTGAACTGTGCAGAATCCGCTGAACACGTCTGGGTTCAGTTCTAGACACACTGAAAAAACTCTTGGCTATATATTGTAATTTAGGTTAACTTTTAGGCATTCCGCGATACAGAAAATAAAAAGCCTATCATTGATAGTTTAACTGTGGTTGTTTTCAAAATAATAATAATAAAAATACATACAACCCTGTACTGCAGACAATTTAATACCTTTCTGTAAATTTCAACAAAAGTACATTTAAATATGTATTTAAAGTGCTGAAAGTGAACTTACTTTCCAGTGGTTCGTCAGTCTCTGAGTAATCTGAGGAGATGGCCTTTTCTCAATATCAGGGGCGTCATGCAGCTAAACGTTTTTTTTTTTTTATTTATTATTATTATTATTATTATTATTATTATTATTATTATTATTATTGGGAGGCACAGTCGGAAAATTGTGGTTATTGTTGTATTCTAAGCACTGATAGTTCTGATACCAGTACTGTTAGGCCATACGCTGTAATTCAGAATGTGGCTAGAAATATGGTGCTGTTCCACCAACATGTGGACTGCTTTTTGCAATCAGTATTTCAGTAATACATCAAACTTCTTACTTTTGGTCAAAAAATTATATTGAATCACTTTTCATGACCCCATAACTTTGCTTTCTCATCCGTTAACAAGCTGATTTTTGAAGGTCCTACAGACCATAGTACTTTCTATCAAATGCCTAAATGCTAGAGAGACGTATATTTTATGTACAATATAAAGCAAATCGTAAAAGTACACGTTGTGCAATATCTCAAAGGCACAATTGAAACTTCATCATACTTTAATATTTGTTTAAATCTTTAAATAAACTGCCTGCTAATCTATTCATCATTCTAACTACCTCAAGAAATCCAAACTATCAATTATTTTAATCATGAGTTCAATAAAATGTAAATGTAATGCAGTATAGGTGTACAAGATAACTTGCTGAAAACAAGTGCAACGTATACATTTTATATATATATATATATATATATATATATATATATATATATATATATATATATATATATATATATACACAGTGGGGGAATAAAAGTATTTGATCCCCTGCTGATTTTGTACGTTTGCCCACTGACAAAGAAATGATCAGTCTATAATTTTAATGGTAGGTGTATTTTAACAGTGAGAGACAGAATAACATCATAAGAATCCAGAAAAACGCATTTCAAAAAGTTATAAATTGATTTGCATGTTAATGAGGGAAATAAGTATTTGATCCCCTATCAATCAGCAAGATTTCTGGCTCCCAGGTGTCTTTTATACAGGTAACGAGCTAAGATTAGGAGCACTCTCTTAAAGGGAGTGCTCCTAATCTCAGCTCGTAACCTGTATAAAAGACACCTGTCCACAGAAGCAATCAATCAATCATATTCCAAACTCTCCACCATGGCCAAGACCAAAGAGCTGTCCAAGGATGTCAGGGACAAGATTGTAGACCTACACAAGGCTGGAATGGGCTACAAGACCATCGCCAAGCAGCTTGGTGAGAAGGTGACAACAGTTGGTGCGATTATTCACAAATTGAAGAAACACAAAATAACTGTCAGTCTCCCTCGGTCTGGGGCTCCATGCAAGATCTCACCTCGTGGAGTTTCAATGATCATGAGAACGGTGAGGAATCAGCCCAGAACTACACGGGAGGATCTTGTTAATGATCTCAAGGCAGCTGGGACCATAGTCACCAAGAAAACAATTGGTAACACACTACGCCGTGAAGGACTGGAATCCTGCAGCGCCCGCAAGGTCCCCCTGCTCAAGAAAGCACATGTACAGGCCTGTCTGAAGTTTGCCAATGAACATCTGAATGATTCAGAGGAGATCTGGGTGAAAGTGGTCTCAGATGAGACCAAAATCCAGCTCTTTGGCATCAACTCAACTCGCCATGTTTGGAGGAGGAGGAATGACCCCAAGAACACCATCCCCACGTCAAACATGGAGGTGTAAACATTATGCTTTGGGGGTGTTTTTCTGCTAAGGGGACAGGACAACTGCACCGCATCAAAGGGACGATGGACGGGGCCATGTACCGTCAAATCTTGGGTGAGAACCTCCTTCCCTCTGCCAGGGCATTGAAAATGGGTCGTGGATGGGTATTCCAGCATGACAATGACCCAAAACACACAGCCAAGGCAACAAAGGAGTGGCTCAAGAAGAAGCACATTAAGGTCCTGGAGTGGCCTAGCCAGTCTCCAGACCTTAATCCCATAGAAAATCTGTGGAGGGAGCTGAAGGTTCGAGTTGCGAAACGTCAGCCTCGAAACCTTAATGACTTGGAGAGGATCTGCAAAGAGGAGTGGGACAAAATCCACCTACCATTAAAATTATAGACTGATCATTTCTTTGTCAGTGGGCAAACATACAAAATCAGCAGGGGATCAAATACTTTTTTCCCCTCACTATATATATATATATATATATATATATATATATATATATATATATATATATATATATATGATCAATTGTATAATAAACTGATTTAATTCTATATATATATTTTTTTTAAGTGTATAGGTAATAGGATTTAACTGGTCGGACAGCAGTTACGGTCGAGATGGATCATGTCTGACTAAATGCCAACAGATGCGATATCAGTGCAACTTGTTCTACTAAATGGACCTACACAACTTTAAGATATTATACGTAGGAATAATAATCATTATAACTATGTCTGACACTGTGACTAATAATCATTATAACTATGTTTGAAACTGTCAGAATGTTCAGCAAATATCAGTTTTAAAACATTAAACAGAGCAATTCAAAATATAATACATTTTACAACTTCCAATTTACACAGGCAAGTACAGTAAGTGAGGTCATACATCCTGGAAAGTAAAAGCTAAGTGCTGTCAAGATGTAGGGTCACAGTCAAGGGCTACGAGAAAGGGAGCAAGGGGAAATCTATCAATAATACAAGTATTAGTAACGTAAGAAGCATGATAATATGCTGTGAAGTTCTATCTAACACGGATTAAAATAAATAATATTACAAGTACTGTCTGAAAAGATGTGTCTTAAGTAAGCGGTGGAAGGAGGTCAAGGACTCAGCTGTTTTGACTTCGGTGGGAAGGTCATTCCTCCATTTAGGGGCCAGTGATGAGAAGGAGCGGCTCTGGAGGAAGGGGAGTGGAGAGGAGGAAGAGTTAGTCTTCTGGCAGTTGATTGAGCCAGTTGCCAGTTGGTTAAGTCATTATTATGTAGTGAATGTATTTAAATTTAAAAAACAGAAGTGTTCACATTTTCTTTGCATTGTTCAATTCAATTTCTTCAACTCAAAACTTTTGTGACTCTAGTGTGTATTTGCTCTCAAAAAGGAAGGGGTCACCATTTTTTCCAAGGGGCATAGTTTCTTACAGCCACTGGAAAATTTGGTGACCCCTTCCTTATTATGAGCAAATACGCACTAGAGTCACAAAAGTGTTTGAGTATGCAGGTTGGAGGGTGACACACTAACAGTAAAAGTTTGGTCATTTTTGGAAAACTCCTGCTTGATTCACAGGGGGGTCACCAAATTTTAATGTGGCTGTAAGAAACTGTGTTCCTTGGAAGAAATGGTACCCACAATCAGCGCCTGCACAGGGTATTTGTTTTACGCACTCCAGCAACACAAACTCACTCTCAATGGTGAGAAATGCGTGTTCACAGCCCCTGAAGTCAAATTTGTGGGGTTTCACCTGTCTGCTAAGGGCATTTTTCCACTTCAATCCAACATGGATGCTGTATACCGCATACCTCAGCTGTCATCCGCCACAGAGCTGTTTTCTTTCCTAGGCATGATGGCTTATTATCTCCGGTTTCTGCCACAGTACTCAACCATTTATCTCCACCCCGTCAGTTTCTTAAAAAAGACACATCCTGGGTTTGGACCCCAGCCTGCAGGGACGCAGTACGTGTCCTGAAGAGCCATGGGAGCTGTACTCTCTCAGCTACAGGATGGCACAGAGAGGCCTGTTGCTTTTGCTTCCCAGGCACTGATACCCACGGAAGTGCAACGCGAGGTACTGGCGTGCATCTTGGCATGTGAGCGGTGGCACATGTAGCTGTATGGCCACCCTTTTACACTCGGGACTGACAACCAGGCCCTTACAGCATTGCTGTCCACTTCTGGTACAGGACACTGACCTCTTGGCCTCTACCGTTGGGCCAACCACCTGCAGCCAATATAATTACTGGCTACAATTTACACCTGGAAGGGAAAACGTTGTTGCTGATTTGCTCTCACGGTCAGTTACCGGCTGTGACACACAGGACATGGTTGTGGACCCAGAGCTTGATCTCAAACAACTGCCAGGACAGTGTTCCCTGCAGGAGCTCCGTTAGGCATCTGAGGCAGACCCCCTGTTCACAGCCCTTCACACCTACATCATGGCCAGGTGGCCAACACATGTGCTTGAGGAGCCGGTGCCATTCGCCCTTATGAAGAATGAACTCTCATGCTGGAATGAGACCTGCATTTCCCGTGGCCACTCTACGGTGGTTCCTGTGATGCTGCATGGTCGGGTGCTGAACATGAAGGCCACCTAGGCATAGTCAAGCTAAAACAACGGTGCCGGGATTTGATGTGGTGGCCTGGAATCGACAGAGACATTGAGGGCTTAGTTCCCGATTTATACCAACACAAGCTCACCCAGCAGCTCCACCTGTACCCGGGCCTCCTTTGGAGGAAAGACTGGGCCTGCCTGTTTGGGAACGGTCCCGCCCTGGACATCTGTGGGACTTTGTTACCTCCTATCGTGCCTGACCTTTTCCCGGGGGGGAAATGTTATGTCAGTGCGACTTCACCATTTACAGTTCTATTTATTTTGGTTGCTAGGTTACCCCAGGTTAAGTGGTGTTTTACAACAAGTGAAGTGTGTGATTGTTTTAGGAAATAAAACGCAATGTTCAAAATACTACTGCGTGTTTCTCACTGCTTATGTATCAAGGAAATTATAATACATTGATAGAAAATATAAAATTATTCTATAATCATGATTTAAATAGATTAGAAAGTTCAGCCAAAAAACATTATAAATTACTGAAGTAGTAGCATATAAAACTAGGAGGTGATATTAGCAAACAATGTATTTCCAAATTATTATTATTATTATTATTATTATTATTATTATTATTATTATTATTATATATTTTAATTAAATACAGAGACAGATTACTTGAAAAAGTTGCGTATGTACTTTTTCAGTCAAAGGCAAAGGCGCTGAATGCTGACGCTGAATTGTGTCCCACACTCTGTGACGTCACCACAATGTCATACAGTCTATGGACTATTTTAAAACATCTTCTCTTGGGGTTCGCTAAGGGTAGGCATTTAACACTGCTGGAGTGGGACCCTTTCTTATATATATTAATCTCTTGCCAGTCAATCTTTTGGCATGATTAAACCTGTCTTCTAATGTTTCTCATTAAAATAAATCTCTTAAAAATGGTGTGCATACAAATACTAATGTACAAATTAGAAGAACAATTGGGTAAATAAATATTATTGCAACTGTGCTTTTAGTCCCACTAAACAATAATCACTTGAAAGACCACCTCCTGCCTTTCTGAACCTCACTGGTGCTGGTAATTCTGCTACTACAGCTGCTTCAGGGGAAACGTCCCTCTCAGGGACATCTAACACTGCTTGAATGGACCCCTTTCTAGGCTCATCTCTTGTTTCTGATCATGAAATAAAAGTCCTTATAAATCGTTTGCATAATGCATTGTACAAACTATAAGAAAAATCAAGTAAATGTAATTGCAAATTAAGTGTTTTACACTGTTCCACTTTACTTTATTACTAAAGCATGCATTTGGTCTTGCTGGACTATTTTCGGACTTGCTGTCCCCTTAAAAAATAATCACCACCTCCTATCTGTCTGAACCTCACTTGTGCTGCTACTACTGATACTACAGCTGTTTTCAAGGGACACACAGTCTCAGGGTTTAAAATAAATACATTGAATGTGCTTGAATATATATTATACTTTAATAACTAGTTTACATTCAGTATTTGTTACTTAAATTAATAATGTCTCCTGAATAAATGTAGGTTTGGCATATCAAAGGGTCTGAATACTTGTGCAATCATGGCTTTTCCTTTGAGGCTTTCTGAATTGAGATTCTGCTCTTGTACAGTGGGAAGGGCCTCTGCAGGGAGAGGGGGCTCCACAATTTACATTCATTACACAGTTTAGTGCAATGTGGATAAAAATTAATAACAACTAGTGTGAAAGCCGCATGTTTCATGACAAATGTCTTATTTTGTGATTGTCTGTGAATAGTTAATGGCTAATACATGCATAGTAGGTGAGCTCTAAAATAAAATATTAACATGGATGGTATATAACCCTAACATTAGTATATAAGGCATGTATTCATATATGGGTGTTTCATTAATCAACTGATATTGCAGCTGCCTGCCTCCGGTGTTACCAATGTGAACCAGCCTCTACTGTGCTGTGCAAACAGATAAATACAACCTGCCATGCTGGAGAAACGACCTGTGCTGCAATGACTACTAGTGTCACTGTAGGTAAGATAGATATTTTACAGTCTGGGGACACAATTATTTATTTTTTCAAGCTGGGCAAAGAGAAGGGGCAACAAAAATGTGTGTGTGTGTGTGGGGGGGGGGGGGGCTTTCACTCTGACTTGATGTTACATGTATAGCCTATATACGGTTAGGTCCATAAATATTTGGACAGTGACACAACTATCATTATTTTGGCTTTGTATGCCTCCACAATGGATTTGAAAGGAAACAATCAAGATATGCTTTAGGTGTGGATTTTCATCTTTAATTTGAGGGAAGTTACATCCAAATTGGGTGAACGTTACAGGAATTACACCCATTTTTATATGTGGTCCCCCCAATTTTAGGAGGTCAAAAGTAATTGGACAAACTAACATAATCATGAATTACATTGTGAGTTTCAATACTTGGTTGCAAATCCTTTGAAGTCTGCGACCCAGAGACATCACCAGATGCTGGGTTTCTTCCCTGGTGATGCTCTGCCAGGGAATATGTTCTGCAGCTGTCTTCAGTTCCTGCTTGTTCTTGGGGTGTTTTGCCCTCAGTTATGCCTTAGAATCAAAACAAACCAATCAGAGAGATAGCAAAGACATTAGGTGTGGCCAACTATTTAGTACATTCTCAAAAAGAAAGAATGCACTGGTGAGCTCAATAACGGAAAACAACTGTGGTGGATGACAGAAGAATTCTTTCCCTGGGAAGAAAAACCCCTTCACAACAGTTGGCCAGATCAAGAATACCCTCCAGGAGGTAGGCAAATTTGTAAATACAGAGGGTTTACTACAATATGTAAACAGGAAGACCAGATTAGAGTTTGACAAAAAACATCTAAAGAACCATGCAGAGTTATGGATCAACATCCTATGGACAGATGAGACAAAGATAAACTTGTACCACAATTATGGGAAGAGAAGAGTATGGAGAAGGGAAGTAACTGCTCTTGATCCGAAGCATATCACCTCATCTGTGAAGCATGTTATGGCATGGGCATGTATGGTTGCCAAGGGAACTGATTCCCTTGTATTTATTGATGGTGTGGCTGCTGACAAAAGCAGCAGGATGAAATCTGGCATGTTTAGGGCTATATTATCTGCTCAGATTCAGCCAAATGCTTCAAAATTAATTGGACAGTGCTTTACAGTGCAGATGGACAGTGACCTGAAGCATACTGCGAAATCCAATACTGCAACACAAGACTTTAAGGTGAAGAAGTAGAATGTTCTGCAATGGTGAAGTCAATCACCTGACCTGAATCCAATTGAGCATGCATTTCACTTGTTGAAGGCAAAACTGAACAAGCAGGAACAAAAAGTACAGTACAGGCCTGGCAGAGCATCACCAGGGAAGAAACCCAGCATCTGGTGATGTCTATGGGTTCCAGAATTCAAGCAGTCATTGACTGCAAAGGATTTGCAACCAAGTATTCATGATTATTTTAGTCTGTCCAAATACTTTTGAGCCGCTAAAATTGTGGGAACCACATATAACAATGGGTGTAATTCCTACACCGTTCACCCAATTTGGATCTAACTACCCTCAAATTAAAGATGAAAGTCTACACTTAAAGCACATCTTGTAACATGTTTTCCTTTCAAATCCATTGTGGTGGCGTACAGAGCCAAAATGATAACAGTTGTGTCACTGTCCAAATATTTATGGACCTAACTGTCCATAGCCTCAATGAGCCATTGTTTTTTTCTATATCATGAGTGTAGAGGGGATTTAAGAAGCCACAGTTCAACAGTGTGTGGTTATATTAGGCCTACAAGAGTGCTCCTGGAGAGAGGAATCCGACAGAGCAGTTCTCACAACTTTAAGTAATCTCTACAGCCTCCACTGACACACAGGTAGGATTCATTCAGTGGATACCTGTGACAAGGGAAAGACAAACAAAGTTACAAGAAACTGATTTCAAAGGATGTTTTTGTCCTGACCCCGGTCACAAGGTCAACCTACATAATACATGCATTCCTGTTTCAAGAATACAAGATTCAAGCTTTAACTGTTGATTCCTGCTATATTTAGCTTACCTATATTTCTGTTGAATCTTTATATAAATGGATTATTCTAAACAAGGAAGCTGCTTTTTTCGTTTAGCGGGGAACACCACAGAGATGAACATGAAGTCATGCATTGAACCCAAAGTCTGTGGAGACGACATCTCAATCAACTTTGGAGCGCATGGAGGGATAACTTTCAGTATAAAATGCTGCAGCACAGACTTGTGCAAAACAACCTATCCCCCTGGTAATCAAGCTACATATAGTGTATTTAGGCTAAACCAATGTGAGGAGGACCTGTGTGTTAGTGGGCATCTTTGCATATTTTCCTACAGTGAAGGGCAATTTCCTTCTGACTAATAATAATAATAATTAGATGGCTTTAACTATTCCTAACTGTGGATGTACAGTGAGGGAAAAAAGTATTTGATCCCCTGCTGATTTTGTATGTTTGCCCACTGACAAAGAAATGATCAGTTTTATTTTATTTTTATTTTTATTTTAATGGTAGGTGTATTTTAACAGTGAGAGACAGAATAACAACAAAAAAATCCAGAATAACACATTTCAAAAAAGTTATAAATTGATTTCCATGTTAATGAGGGAAATAAGTATTTGATCCCCTATCAATCAGCAAGATTTCTGGCTCCCAGGTGTCGTTTATACAGGTAACGAGCTGAGATTAGGAGCACTCTAGTGCTCCTAATCTCAGCTCGTTACCTGTATAAAAGACACCTGTCCACAGAAGCAATCAATCAATCAGATTCCAAACTCTCCACCATGGCCAAGACCAAAGAGCTGTCCAAGGATGTCAGGAACAAGATTGTAGACCTACACAAGGCTGGAATGGGCTACAAGACCATTGCCAAGCAGCTTGGTGAGAAGGTGACAGCAGTTGGTGTGATTATTCGCAAATGGAAGAAACACAAAATAACTGTCAGTCTCCCTCGGTCTGGGGCTCCATGCAAGATCTCACCTCGTGGAGTTTCAATGATCATGAGAATGGTGAGGAATCAGCCCAGAACTACACGGGAGGATCTTGTTAATGATCTCAAGGCAGCTGGGACCATATTCCCCAAGAAAGCAATTGGTAACACACCACGCCGTGAAGGACTGGAATCCTGCAGCGCCCGCAAGGTCCCCCTGCTCAAGAAAGCACATGTACAGGCCCGTCTGAAGTTTGCCAATGAACATCTGAATGATTCAGAGGAGAACTGGGTGAAAGTGTTGTGGTCAGATGAGACGAAAATTGAGCTCTTTGGCATCAACTCAATTGGCCGTGTTTGGAGGAGGAAGAATGACCCCAAGAACACCATCCCCACCGTCAAACATGGAGGTGGAAACATTATGCTTTGGGGGTGTTTTTCTGCTAAGGGGACAGGACAACTGCACCGCATCAGAGGGACGATGGACGGGGCCATGTACCATCAAATCTTGGGTGAGAACCTCCTTCCCTCAGCCAGGGCATTGAAAATGGGTCGTGGATGGGTATTCCAGCATGACAATGACAAACACACAGCCAAGGCAACAAAGGAGTGGCTCAAGAAGAAGCACATTAAGGTCCTGGAGTGGCCTAGCCAGTCTCCAGAACTTAATCCCATAGAAAATCTGTGGAGGGAGCTGAAGGTTCGAGTTGCCAAACGTCAGCCTCGAAACCTTAATGACTTGGAGAGGATCTGCAAAGAAGAGTGGGACAAAATCCCTCCTGAGATGTGTGCAAACCTGGTGGCCAACTAAAAGAAATGTCTGACCTCTGTGATTGCCAATGAGGGTTTTGCCACCAAGTACTAAGTCGTAGGGGTCAAATACTTATTTCCCTCATTAACATGCAAATCAATTTATAACCTTTTTGAAATGTGTTTTTCTGGATGTTTTTGTGGGCAAACGTACAAAATCAGCAGGGGATCAAATACTTTTTTCCCTCACTGTATGGATGTTACGCTGGTTGCACTGACCTTACCCTGATTACAATGGTATACATGGGAGTGCAGAGTGAAAACACTGATTCTATGACATTTACAATAATGACCACTAGAATAAAATAAATATATGAAAATAACAATGATCTTCATGCTATGGAGGCCAGTGATATGAAAGTAATAATTATTTGTGCCTGATTGTGTGTTTATTGTGCTTTATGACAGTACACTCTAAAAACACCCCAAATGGCCAACAGTGTTACACTTATGAGAAAGAAAACTGCACCAAGACGATGAATTGTCTGAGGCATGAATACCACTGTTTCAAGTCCTCTGGTGAGTTTCTGCTGTTCTACAGCCCTGGAATTAACATGCAGAGAATTAACAAGGTCTCAGAAAGGCTGGGCCCAAACCACAATCTTGACCTATTTGCAGGGGTGTAAAGTAATGAAGTACAAATACAATGTTGTCATAACATTTTTGTTCGAGTCGGTTATGAATTGTCCATGTTGTAAAGCAGTGCAGTAACCTGTATCCTTGTGGCAGGTATTGCTCTCAAGTCTCATGCATTGCCCCTAAAATCTTAAGCATTTGCCCCAAACCTTTTTCTGCCCACCCCACCTCTGGCTCCTGCTTTTGCCGGCGGCAATAGTATCTGTCACCATATATTTTTTTTTATGTGACAAATCTCATGCATTGTTGTTTTGAAAACTTGAGAGCTATGCAAAAACATTGTGTGTAATTGTAATATCGATTATTGTACATCCTGTGTTATCATCGACTGAAAATTGTTGTGTAGTTAATCCTTCTGCCGGCCCTGGAAAGAAATTAGCCTGCACTCTCCCTAATTTGGTTCAGATTTTAACAGTTTCATAAAATTAGTAAGAATCGCATCCTTCTAAAGTGATCATTCTGCATCAGACATGAATTTAAAGTCTGTTGGTGCTTCACACTGGACGTGGGCAGAAATCGTAGAACTGCCTGTGTTTCAATAGGAGCTCCACACTGTTTTAAAGGGGTCATGAACTGAGAAATCAAAATTCCCTTGATCTTTTGACATATAAGAGGTAATTGTACTATAAAAACATCCTGTACGTTTCAGAACTCAAAACTTTCTCGTTAGTCTAAAAAGAGCTTATATTGAAGCCAATCTGCAAAAACGACGGATTTGCAATGTGCCACTTTATTACGTAATAGTGTGGCTAAACCCCGCCTCCGCAGAAGAAGATCAACGCCTGCTTCTACATTACTGCCTGTTTAGCCCCGCCCACCGATTCACGCATATAGTAGGTAAATAACGAGTGAGGCAAACACAGCTCTATGCAGAAACCAAACGATAAAGATGGCTCCGAAGACAACAATTGACAATTTTTTTTACTTTAATGAAAATGATGGACGATGAATATAAGAACGACAGCTTGACAAACGATGGTACATTCATTTATACTTCGTTTACATGAAGCAGCACGAATTATCCTTTGTCAGATATAACTATTAATGCCTAGTATCTAAACTTTATATGGAACAACCAATGAAATATAAAATGTGTAATATGCATAAATGTTAACAACATAACGACACAAACCGCTTTCTGTAGCGTCTTCGGCTAAACTCTAATATAATGTAATAGGCTAACTACCTCACAAATACATAAAGTATAAATATAAATAAAGATGATTATTTACCACGCTGTCGCAGGCTGTAGTATCCTTGCCATTTGAGGTGCAGGTTCGATGTCTTGTGATTCGGGATCAGACTCTGGATCGAACATGTTTGGCTGAATTTCACCGGCTGCCATTTCTCAAAAAATTCAAAACAATTCCACACGTGTACTGACGGGGGAGTTGAAAATGTTTAAATATGCAAAACTGTCAGCCAATCATACCAGTGTGCGTTTACTTCCGCGTCTACAATCCGCCGCGCCTATACAAACGGTGTGTTCCGATGAGGGGGTCAAAACAGGACAGAAAATAGCCTATTACTTCTAAATCATTATGTTTTTTGAAGTAAAAATATTGATAACATTATAATTGAACCTCGGAGAACAGAACAAAAAAAAAAGGCAGTTAATGACCCCTTTAAGGAAAATTAGCATCGCTCAGATTTAAATGGTCTAATTTCCATTTGTTTTTGCCATGGCTGGAAATAATCTGACCAATCAGAAGTGACGTAAACCCACGTGGAAACACACACAGTATATGCGCGTGCTCCATACAGCGTGGACGACGAGAAGTTTATTTATGAGTAATATCCACTATATTCATTTATACACAAATATCCATTACTGTATCACTGTAATTTAAACGACAAACAAATCCATTAAAAAGACAATGCGTGGGTGAACATCACAGCATCTTTACTTGTATGACAGCCATCCATAAAATATACTGTCTTTATAAATAATATGCATAATTAAATGTGATTTTTATTTTACATATTAATATTTATTATTCACTTTATGATATAAATAGTACAATTGTAAATTAAAAAAGGTCCCAAAATCATGTCCATGGTGATGTTTACACTTTAAATAAAACAAAAGTTTTTAAGATGGCATTTGTAAGGACAACATCAAATGTTATAATTATGTATATATATACACTCACCTAAAGGATTATTAGGAACACCTGTTCAATTTCTCATTAATGCAATTATCTAACCAACCAATCACATGGCAGTTGCTTCAATGCATTTAGGGGTGTGGTCCTGGTCAAGACAATCTCCTGAACTCCAAACTGAATGTCTGAATGGGAAAGAAAGGTGATTTAAGCAATTTTGAGCGTGGCATGGTTGTTGGTGCCAGACGGGCCGGTCTGAGTATTTCACAATCTGCTCAGTTACTGGGATTTTCACGCACAACCATTTCTAGGGTTTACAAAGAATGGTGTGAAAAGGGAAAAACATCCAGTATGCGGCAGTCCTGTGGGCGAAAATGCCTTGTTGATGCTAGAGGTCAGAGGAGAATGGGCCGACTGATTCAAGCTGATAGAAGAGCAACTTTGACTGAAATAACCACTCGTTACAACCGAGGTATGCAGCAAAGCATTTGTGAAGCCACAACACATACAACCTTGAGGCGGATGGGCTACAACAGCAGAAGACCCCACCGGGTACCACTCATCTCCACTACAAATAGGAAAAAGAGGCTACAATTTGCACAAGCTCACCAAAATTGGACAGTTGAAGACTGGAAAAATGTTGCCTGGTCTGATGAGTCTCGATTTCTGTTGAGACATTCAGATGGTAGAGTCAGAATTTGGCGTAAACAGAATGAGAACATGGATCCATCATGCCTTGTTACCACTGTGCAGGTTGGTGGTGGTGGTGTAATGGTGTGGGGGATGTTTTCTTGGCACACTTTAGGCCCCTTAGTGCCAATTGGGCATCGTTTAAATGCCACGGCCTACCTGAGCATTGTTTCTGACCATGTCCATCCCTTTATGACCACCATGTACCCATCCCCTGATGGCTACTTCCAGCAGGATAATGCACCATGTCACAAAGGTCGAATCATTTCAAATTGGTTTCTTGAACATGACAATGAGTTCACTGTACTAAACTGGCCCCCACAGTCACCAGATCTCAACCCAATAGAGCATCTTTGGGATGTGGTGGAACGGGAGCTTCGTGTCCTGGATGTGCATCCCACAAATCTCCATCAACTGCAAGATGCTATCCTATCAATATGGGCCAACCTTTCTAAAGAATGCTTTCAGCACCTTGTTGAATCAATGCCACGTAGAATTAAGGCAGTTTTGAAGGCGAAAGGGGGTCAAACACAGTATTAGTATAGTGTTCCTAATAATCCTTTAGATGAGTGTATATGTATATATATATATATATATATATATATATATATATATATATATATATATATATATATATATATATATATATATATATATATATAACATCCTGTCCTGTCTAAATACCTAATATGTGAGAGTGTGGCTACAAAATCAATTTTTCATTATATATTTTTGCCTTATTTGGCCAAGCACCCCATGGGAGTGAAGACACTGTAGTGCATGGATGCTTTTAAGGTATATCCATATTTAGTAACATCCTGGGGAGTTTTGAGATTCAAACCCAGTCTCCTGCACCACAGTGCAATAGATTACATTATAACAAATGTGATCACTACAGGAGTACATATTTTAGTGTTTATTTTGTATTTATAACTCTTTGGGATGTGTGTCTCTGTGTGTGAACAGTGAGTTTGCTAAGAAAACTCAAAATAGGGTATTATATAAATCCCCCAATGCTACCCTTTGTTAATATTGAATACAAATGAAAGTAATTAAAGTAATCGCTTTCTTCAAGATAAAATTGAGGAACCATTAAAATAAAATATCTTGATAATTTATGGAAAATAAAATTTTGGATTAAGACATCAAATGATCTATTGCGTGCCTCTTCATAAGGCTCACACACATGCACATTCACTTTATTACTAAAATCACAAGTTACTTTAACTTTTGGTACTTGAGCACTGTTGAAAGTAGCTACTTTTTTACTTTTACTCAAGTACTGTTTGAATGTGAGACTTTTTACTTTTACTGGAGTAAGTTTTTGATAGAATATTTTTACTTTTACTCAAGTATGACTTCTGATTACTTTTTACACCTCCTATTTGCAAATCGAAAACTACAAACCTGGACCCAATTGTAAGCTAATTTATTCTAATAGGTCACTTGCAAATGAAAATGTCTTTAGGTATAAGTTTGTAATCTGCTATCTCATAATTATGACTTATTATCTCATTATGATTTACTATCTCATAATTTCGACTTACTATCTCATAATTATGACTTACTGTAATGGGGACTGCGTCAACAGGACGGTTGCAGTGGCAGCAGTCAGGTTTTGATTAAAAGCAAGTATGTCAGCTAGCATAGTGGTTAAGACGGGCCCCTTTAAGAGTTGTGTGTTCGATTCCCTGGAGTTAAACAGTATCAACGAAGAACAAACAAGTATAAGGCAACTAATAAGGCTTTTACACAGATTCTCCTAATTAGAATTACGGTTCAGTGAACAAAGACCATTGCTATCCAGTTACAGTGGATCATTAATCAAATTCAGGCAAACTGTAACAAATCAATAATAATAATAATAATAATAATAATAATAATAATAATAATAATAATAATGGGGCAAACAGATATGCATTGACTTTAATAACAAAGAAGTTATGAAAGTAAATTATATTTTCAAAATAATACAATAAAACAAACAATAAATTAGAAATAACATCAGTTCAATCAGGAATTGAACCCTGAGGAATTGAACTCTGGGCCTAGAGGGGGGCATCTTAACCACTATGCTAGCTGACATATACAATTCTTTGAGACCGATTTTAAGTCATCTACAGCCACCACAGCCAATTGTCCTGATTAGTTATATATGGCTGAATTATTGGAGTTATAGTCTCAAATGCAAATGAACATATATATTAAGCATAATAATTCATAATAAAAACATAATAAATAATAAAAAATGTGTGTGGTTGTGTGTATATTTATATTTGTATAGCCTTACTGTAATGTATGTGTTCTATGGCTCAACAATAAGTGAATGCACTCATGGTTACAAATACTCAAATAGAGAACGTATGACGGGGACACATTGACTGCTGCCGTTGCAACCGTCCTGTTGATGTATGCCCAGTCCGCGTTACAGTAAGTCATAATTTTGAAATACTACGTCATAATAATGAGATACTAAGTCATAATTATGAGATGGCAAATTTACCAAAAAAAAAATGGCGCATTTGTTTTTTTTCATGGTGGAAATGGTCTTCCATACTTGCGAGTTACTACTGGAGATGGACTTTGCAGAAAAACAAATACAAATAAATAAAATGACCAAGTCCACCTGGAGCTCAGTGATCTGTCTCCCTGCATTTGGGGATTCATTCTCTCATGTGTGCGACACCTTTGTCCAAGGCTGCTCACAGTTTAAAACACAATAAAAATGTATTCAGTCAGCTGCCCTCTGAGATCTCATGTTCATGAATAAAGATTGAAATCAGTTATGGAGAGTTCACTTGCTGCAGGTTCCTCATCTAGAGAACCCTAGCTAAGCATACAAGAGACACATTCTGTCTGCTAGTGCCAGATGTTCAATGCTGTGTATGAGAAGGTGACTAATATCCAAAAACACAACTGCATTTTAACTGACAAAGACCTGTTAAGAGTTACACAGTGCAGACACTTAAAACCACTGTAGACTAACATTACAGATCTTCCAATGCTAAATTATAATTATACTGATCTGATTTGATTTGAGCTTCAAAGTGAGTGTTGCTTTGGAAGTTCTAGTCCACAGGGCAGAGCACAAACTACAGATTGACTGAAAACACCTCTAGCAAAAACTGTCTATGCAGATTGGTCCCCCAGTACTAACAGGGCCCAGTTCTGCTGACCTTCTATAATCCCATTAGTGCAATTGCTGGTGGCTGCAGGCAGTGAAAGCAGGCCACGTCTCAGAACCTTTACAACCCCCAGCAGTTCACTTGTTTCCACCTCTGATGACTCTCTCTGTTCCTCTTAGTTACTATTGGTGGCCGATACATTGCCATGAAGGGATGTGCCACCAGCAACATCTGCAGCCGCCAGTCAACAAAAAAGTTTCTCAACCACTTCGGTGTAGGATTCAGCTGCTGTGACGGAAACCTGTGCAACAACACCAAGCATGCTGGACAGAGTCTCTTCCTCCTTCTGGCATGTCTTGCCCCCATCGCCCTCTTCCTCTGAGCGAAGGGCACTCAGACACCGCTCTCTCCACTGCTTGGCTGCTGCACTGATCAGCTCAGCTCCATGCAGTGCTGTGTGTGTTTGTGACAGGAATCAGTCTGGAGGAATCAGTGCACTATTGCTGTGTAGGGCAAGTCTAGGCTGGAAAGTTGAATCATTAAGTTTAAGTTAATGGGAGGTAGAACCACTCAAGCCTTTTACATAGAGTGAGGGAAAAAAGTATTTGATCCCCTGCTGATTTTGTACGTTTGCCCACTGACAAAGAAATTATCAGTTTATAATTTTAATGGTAGGTGTATTTTAACAGTGAGAGACAGAATAACAAAAAAATCCAGAAAAACACATTTCAAAAATGTTATACATTGATTTGCATGTTAATGAGGGAAATAAGTATTTGACCCCTTCAACTTTGTACTTGGTGGCAAAACCCTTGTTGGCAATCACAGAGGTCAGACGTTTCTTGTAGTTGGCCACCAGGTTTGCATACATCTCAGAAGGGATTTTCTCCCACTCCTCTTTGCAGATCCTCTCCAAGTCATTAAGGCTGACCATGTTTGACGGTGGGGATGGTGTTCTTGGGGTCATTCCTCCTCCTCCAAACACAGTGAGTTGAGTTGATGCCAAAGAGCTCGATTTTGGTCTCATCTGACCACAACACTTTCACCCAGTTCTCCTCTGAATCATTCAGATGTTCATTGGCAAACTTCAGACGGGCCTGTACATGTGCTTTCTTGAGCAGGGGGACCTTGCAGGATTTCAGTCCTTCACGGCGTAGTGTGTTACCAATTGTTTTCATGGGGAATATGGTCCCAGCTGCCTTGAGATCATTAACAAGATCCTCCCGTGTAGTTCTGGGCTGATTCCTCACCATTCTCATGATCATTGAAACTCCACGAGGTGAGATCTTGCATGGAGCCCCAGACCGAGGGAGACTGACAGTTATTTTGTGTTTTTAAGAGAGTGCTCCTAATCTCAGCTCATTTCCTGTATAAAAGACACCTGGGAGCCAGAAATCTTGCTGATTGATAGGGGATCAAATACTTATTTCCCTCATTAACATGCAAATCAATTTATAACTTTTTTGAAATGCGTTTTTCTGGATTTATTTGTTGTTATTCTGTCCCTCACTGTTAAAATACACCTACCATTAAAATTATAGACTGATCATTTCTTTGTCAGTGGGCAAACGTACAAAATCAGCAGGGGATCAACTACTTTTTTCCCTCACTGTACCTTACAGTTTTTTAAAGATTTCATTCTTATCTTTATGGAGCAATTTTGAAAAATGCGAAAGAACGTTTAATGTCTGAATATCCATATTCCATTTCATACATTTGAAATGCTTTTAATTTCTTATTCTTTCTCTCTTGCTGCACTTGTGTTTAATTTAAACTGTCCAGTGAAATGATTAAGACTGGAAGTGACAGGAACTAAAGGAGTAAGTGATTTAAATTTCAGTGGATATAGGTTTGATTCTGCAGCAATGTTGTTTTGTATTAATTGAAATGTGGGATAAGGGATGGTTATATTGCAGTGTTCTTATTTGTGTGTGTATTGTTTTTGTTTTTTAGTGTGATTCTTGATTCTTTTTGCTCTATTAAAAGCTTTGAGAAATAAATTAAGTGTCTTCCTACTTTGGCTCAGCTGCTTATAAACATGGAGATGCACAGAGACAGATGGAGCAACACAAATAATAGTGTACTGCAGGATGTGTGACATCTCAATATCGTTACAGAAGCAGTATGTGAAAAAAGGGCTTTGACAGCGCCTCCTTGTGGGATATATTTATCCAGTGTCTTCTGGAAACTAGACAAAGCAATTCAAACTACGACCAAATGCTAAACTGTAAACTACTGTTTCTCATTAGGCTGCTGTATTACAGGTACATTCTGAGCAGATTAATCGCCAGAAGGTGGTCAGGGCTGTTTTGACTTCAGTGGGAAGGTTGTGTCACCCTTCTGAATTACATGTTTGTACTCATGTATTATTTGTATTCATTACATTGTTATCATCACTCAACGTTCTTCATTGTAATCACTTCATTTATTTCACTTCAATATTACACATTGTGGCAGTATGAGAGGCAAGGCTGTGGTCAGGGCAGGTCTTTCAGTGGAGGAGACTACAAAACATCTCCTCCAAGACTCTAAACCCCAGAAGCCAGCAGGGCTCCTGATGGCCATAGCCCCACCCACCACTTATTAGATTGTTCTGTGTGATTGCCCCATGAATGATCTCCATGCAACTGTTCGTAATAAATTAATTGTATTGTGCTATAGCCCTATTTTAAACACACACCCTCCTCCCCATCTCTCTCTCTCAAACACTTTGCTCCCTACCTGCGTCATCTCTTTTTATTTTAAGGTCATCAGGCAATACCCAAAGTTACTCAATTGTGCAGTATGTCATTCCTTTGTTAAACATTAATATACCAGCAGGTGACTAGTTAAAATAAATGCATCAAGTACAACAGCAAAACTACATTGAGTGACTGTCCACAACAAATATTCACCTGTTGTACTGCACATACTGAGTTATCAATAAAAAGCAGTGAAGTTAAAGAGTTGAAAAACAGACTACAACTACTGTAGGATTTAATTAAAGACTACTTTGGAATCGTGGGACATTCAAAAATATTCTCTCTAAATCAAATAGGTGAAGAATGTCAATTGGTGATTAATTGTCTGGTGAGGATAAGCTGGTGGTGAAAAGTGCCTGATGAAAAGACGGCCATCCCTATGATGACATCCGAGGGTTACAGACCCCTGTGGTAAAAACAAATGTTCACCACTCATTATCTTTTTTTGTCTATGAATCGTCTACAGCATGTCATCACCTTCATTGGTGCCAGCTTGTGTAGAATCAATCTTCAGCTAATGTCTGGGTAACTCCATTGATTTCTATCAATTTCAGGGTGGTTTCGACTACTTTACCCTACTCTACCGCTGTAAGAGGCTGTACTCCTTCATTCACCACTATGTTGATACACATATAATCAGGGCCGGCCCTAGCCTTTTGGGGGCCATAGGCGAGATTTGATTGTAGTGGCCACCACTTAGCCACAAAAAAAATTAGTGGTGCCCATCTTTATGGCGGAGAGAAAATGTTTAAGTAAAATTAAGAGAGACACAAACATTTAAATAGTGCACATCACAGAACATGTATTGCACTTTAACATACACTGAATAGTATTTAAATAGTACACTGTGCACATTGAAAAAACAGCAAAACTAAGACTTTAGGTAAAAATACTATATTACACAGTGCACATTAAAACATTTATGTTATAAGAGGTGCTGGGAGGGGTGATTGGTGTTGCCTATTAATTGGTGTTATTTATTATGTTTATTTTATTATGGAGTTTGTGGGGTTTTATTTTCACTTGTTATTACTTTTGTATTTGTTATATTACTTGTTAATTTTCACTTGATTTGCTTTGCTTTTTTTCACTTAATTGTTTTCACTTAAAGGCAACATTCTCACCAACTGCAGACACCAATCAAGGACACACCCGTCTGATTGGGCGGTGTCCCCCACTCCTTTAATTAGCACAACTGTTTTCATTCATCTCCTGACCCCTACTGAAGAGCACCTGCTTTAACAAGAGTGCAGCGAGCAGGAAGAGCAGAGACCTGCGACGGAGAAGGAAGGAGGACAGCACTGTGGGAGCCAGGCAGGAGGGTGTGTGACAATGGGGAATAAGCCTAGAAGACAGCCTTGAGGAACAGAGGAAGCTGCAGATGGGAACAGGGGAATTGTTCATGGCAGGATAAGTACTCTGATGTCTTATGGGAAAACTCTCCTTGGTTTTGAGTTTTGGCTGATTGCTGTGCACCCTTCCTGGTTCCTGGCTGCTTCTGTATAACGTGTGTGGTATCCTGAGGAGAAAAGGAAAGTTAAGTTGAGAAGAGATACTGGACTGATTTCATATTTTTCCTACTTGCCTGACAGGGACTGGTAGAGACGGTGGTCAGCTGGGCCTGAGACGGGAAGCATTGCACCTGTGGAGAGACGCGCTGGGGAAAAGGGATAGAGGGACGTGACTGGGGAAAATAACCACTGTAGTATGTGAGGCCAGGTAAGTGAAACCACAATGACCCGTTCCCTCTGAATGTCCTTTCCTTGTTTTTCTCTCCCTGCCTAGGAGTGGTGGCACTGCAGAGCCTGGCCCTGGGGCTGACACAGTAGGGGGGGGCACCGTACTGCCAATCCACCTGCCAAGAGCTTGAATGGACAGCAGATTCGCACCTTAATTCCGGGACTTGGATTTTGGGGGGGGCCAAGACGGACTTTACTTTTAGAGTAGTTTTATTGGGGATTCTTCTTAGGATTAGTTTTAGTATTTTATTTTTGCCTGTCTTTTAAACTTTTTTAAAGGCGGTTTTAGTGTTTGTAATTTTATGTAATGGGGCCTCTAGGCTGGCAGACTTCGTGCCCCGCCTGGCAACCATTGTAATAAACTTGTTGCAATTCTAAATATTGACTCTGTGGTGTGTACATTGGGATCTTGCTAAAGCATGCGCGGGGAGAGGGGGGAATAGGGAGACCTCCTCACTGGAATAAAATAGGGGTGGTGTGGTCACGTGACGGTGGCAATTGTTCCCCCCCTTTGTCATAGTCGCACTTATTTTTTATAATTAATGAATTATTTTCATTGCTCACAAACTTATGACATTTTAAAGTCCACTACTCGGAATACACAAAACTAACGTCCGTTAAAAGTTCCAGTGACATTCTCTTCATAAACCCCTTAGCAATATATACATATACGCATGGTCTTAGTTTACTGCACTAGAGATGAGCTGCTGTTTACCTCTAGCAATGCAAAGGACAAAGAAGTGTCTTATGCATTATGTCTCGTTAAATTAGTTTTAATTATCGTGGAGTGTTTCTTCAAGTCACTGATGGAGCTATAGTCGTGAATAGAAGTGTTTGGTAAAGTTAGGATTACAACATGATGTACAGCACTGAACAGTGCACAACAAATCCACAATAATATGGAGAGCATAATGATACGAGGAAACAAAAGCGTTACACATTGCAAGTATAAGAAAATGTACAAATGAGAGGAGGCCATTCAAACTCATCGTGCTCATTTGGTGTCCATAAATAACTAAATGATCCAAGGAACCTATCCAGTCTACTTTTAAATGTTCCCACATTTTCAGCTTCAACCAGCTTCAGCTTCGATGGGGAATTTGTTACAGATTGTGACGACACTCTGTGTGAACAATTAACCATGCCCATCAGCAACTTACTTTAACTTGAAACCCACATTAAACGGACCAGTTATATTGCACTTGTAAAATGTGACCATTCAGGATATATTATTTCAGACAGTAGCGTTTGCACATAAACTGCTTGCCATGGAAATGGGCATGTTTCTGACTTTTTTGTGATGGAGCATCACATATTTTGATTTAACTTGTGCAAAAATGTAATGCATCAATTATCACATTGCAGCAGGATTTAGAACTAGACAGCAACTCATTAATTTTGTCATTGCTCTTTAATATTTGGTTGGCTAGTTATCTGCTTACATGATATGTTGTGTTGATTTCAAAGCTAAATATAGTAAATTCATCCATGAATGTCTCAAGTAGTTTATTAATTTGTCCAATTCATGTGTCTATTAATCCGTAATTATCTTGATCAACTATGTAATTAATGTGGCTATCCATTAATATAAACAGAAAAACTTTGAAACAAACCATTGAACTTCCAGACAAACAGGCCAACTGTCAATCATGCTCTGTGCCAAACCCACTTTCTAGCCAATATGAGCAGACAAGCCTATTTTAACCAATACAACTCCAGGCTCACTCCAGGGCATTTTTCTTTCTCTGTGTAACCGTATGGAAAATAAAATCCCCATTAACATAGGCTCATTTATGAGATGATTAATTGTTAGAATAGGCTAGGCTTAACCGCAGCTTTGCATAGAGTAAAATAAGTATTTTGTGATCACTATATTTTGTACATGTAGTGAAACAATGTTTTAAAATACTGTCGAAAAAAAGGGATAAATGGGTTAGGTTTATTTTATTTTCTTAAAAAGAGAGGCTTTGAAATATTAAAAGACAGAAAAAGTTTTAAAGTTGTGGGTGTTTAGAGCCCGACCGATACAGGTTTTTTGGATCTGATACCGATAATTGGGGAGCAAAATTATCCGACAACCAATATATCTGGCAATATTTACCTTTTTTGTTAGCAGGCAAAACACATTTTTTAGCATGGATTCCTCAAATTTTGCTCTCAAAGAGACAAAGATATTCACTGAAGGTAGGATTTTTACATTTGAACAATAAACATAACTTTATTAACTTAACACGAATCATCATAAATAACCACAAGATCAAACATTTTCAAATTTTTATAATTTATTTTTGCAAACTTGTATGTTTTATAAATTAGAGGGTTGCCTTTCTTCCTGTCAATCACAGGTTCGTGAAGGTAACACTCCAGCTCTTCATTTATGCCCTGTGATACCTCTGGATGAGTCTGTGAAGTTAGCATGCTGTTGTAGAGAGTATCTAGGAGACTGTTGGACTGTTCCTCCACTCTAGGCCTTTTGGGGTCACCCTCCTCAGTGTTGGCTGATGGTGTTGTGTCTGGTGGTAGTTGCCTTTGTAACCTTCTCTGCCTCTTCCCTAATCCAATTTTTGGCTTAATTTACAGTCTTGTTTGACAGGGGGTGCTGTTTGTAGCATGGGTTGAGTGTGTATGCCAATATGGTCTTCCTTAAGGTCTGGATTCCTCTACGGGTGGGTCCCTGTGACTCCAGCAGATACTTCAGTACTAACACACAGGGTATAACACATGAGGCAGAGGAGTCCACTTTGCTCAATTCCAGCGTTACCACCCCGATTGGGTTCAGGTTGTCCAGCAGGTTTGATTTTACATCCCACTCTTCTGCACTTAGACATGTAAAATGCCCATGGTCACTGGAGTACACAGCGAGAGCTCTTTTCTGCTCCAGCATCCTCTGGAGCATGTGCAGTGTTGAGTTCCACCTGGTTGGCACAGCTTGAATAATGGAGTCTTGAGGGACACCAACCTCCTCCTGAATGGCAGAGAATCTTTGCTGTGCAACAACTGAATGCTTAAACTGAATCTCCTGAGTTCTGCCAGTATGTTCCCCACTACTCTCTGAGTGCTGAGGCCATCACTAATGATGAGTTGCAGAATGTGTGGACTGCAGCTCAAGTCGGGCATTTCCACCAGTCTCATCCCTTTAACCATGTTGGCACAACTGTCTCCAGCAACACGTTCCGTTTCAATATGCCATTCTTCGAGCATGTTCATGTTCCTCTCCTTCACTCCTATAACTTCTCTCTCTCCCTGTCTCCCCCCCACTCACAGGGCAGGCCACCAGCTAGACCTCCTCTTTAACACTCTCCGTGACACCCATGGACATCTCAGACCACCAATTCATCTCCTTCTCCCTTTCCCTCCCCTCCCTCCACACTCCTCCCACTCTGTCTGTCACCTTCTGCTATAATCTCTGCTCTGTCTCCCCCTCCACCCTTGCTTCCTCTGCTCTCACTCTCTCTTACCTTCCATTGACTGTTTTTCCCATCTATCTGTCAACTGTGCTACCTCCTCTTTGTTCTCCTCCGTCACCTCCTCCCTTGACTATCTCAGTCCTCTCACGTCTCGTCCTGCCCGTACCTCCCCTCCTCAGCCTTGGATCTCTGCTGTTCTCGGCTCAACCCGAACTAGTCTGCGTGCCACCGAACAGAAGTGGACAAGGACAAAACTCCCAGCTGCCCTCGAACTCTACCGCTCTCTACTGTCTACATTCTCCTCCTCACTCACCTCAAGAAATCTAACTTCCAATCCCTCTTTGAATCCACCGTCAACAACCCCTGCAAACTCTACTCCACCTTCTCCTCCCTCTTTGGCCCTCTGGAATCTCTGGGACTGCTCTCACCTGGTTCTCCTCCTATCTCAGTGACCGGTCCTGCCAAGTGACATGGCGAGGTTCCTCACCACCCCCCAACCTCTCCTCACAGGAGTACCCCAAGGCTCCGTCCTGGGCCCCCTCCTGTTCTCTCTCTACACTCGCTCCCTGGGCCCCCTCATGGTTCCCATGGTTTCTCCTACCACTTCTACGCTGATGATGCAAAGATCTTCCCGTCTTTTCCCTCTTTGGACCCTGTCATCCACTCTCACATCTCTTCCCGTTTGTCTATCTCCGCCAGGATGAACTCACACCACCTCAAGCTCAACCTCTCCAAAGCGGATCTCCTGTTTTTCCCCCACTCTTCCTCACCTTGTGCTGACCTCCCCATCTCGATCCCCTTGGAATCCACCACACTCTCTTCTTCTTCCTGTAAAAATCTAGGAGTCACCCTCGATCCTGCGCTCTCCCACTCCCAGCACATCACCACGCTGACACGCACCTGTAGATTCTTCCTGAGCAATATATGCCGAATCCGTCACTTCCTCACCGACTACTTGACTCAGCTGCTCGTCCAGTCACTGGTCCTCTCCCGCCTGGACTACTGCAACTCCCTCCTGGCCGGCCTGCCTGCAACTACTACCCGCCGCTCCAGCGCATCCAGAACTCTTCGGCTCGTCTGGTATTCTCTCTGCCCCGATTCGCACACGCTACTCTACTGGCTCCCAATACCGACACGTATACAGTTCACCTACCGCTGTCTCGACCACAATGAAGTTACCTTCACACACTCGTCTCTCCATACATCCCCTCCAGACCACTGCGGTCTTCTGGTGCCAGAAGACTAACTCTGCCTCCTCTCCACTCTCCTCCCTCCAGAGCCGCTCCTTCTCATCCCTGGCCCCTAAATGGTGGAATGACCTTCCCACCAAAGTCAAAACAGCAGAGTCCTTGACCTCCTTCCGGCGATTACTCAAGACATCTTTTCAGACAGTACTTGTAATATTAGTCCTTTTATTCCCCGTTCACTTTACAGAGTTTTATCATTCTTCTTGTGTTATTGATTGATTGCTCCCTTTCCTGTAGCCCTTGACTGTGACCCTACATCTTGACAGCACTTAGCTTTTACTATCCAAGATGTATGACCTCACTTACTGTACTTACCTGTGTAAACTGGAAGTTGTAAAATGTATTATATTTTGAATTGCTCTATTTAATGTAAATTTGAATTTGTAATGTTTGATGCCTTGTACTTAACTGTATTCTTGCACTTTGAATTGCACTTATGTTGTTAGTCACCCTGGATAAGGGCACCTGCCAAGAAATAAAAATAATAATAATAATAATGTGTGTAGCGATCTTCTCCATAATCAACTTGTCCATCTCATTTGATCTTGGGTCAGTTGGGGACCATGTTGCTGTTCTTTCAAATACTTTATTATTATTTATTTCTTAGCAGACACCCTTATCCAGGGTGACTTACAAAATATAAGCGCGATACAAAGTGTCACAAAATACATGCAAAAATACATATACAAAGAGGTTCCCTCAGGTGCTTCTTACACACTCTTGAGCAGGAATGATACAGTCTGTTCAGTGGTTTCTGAGTTACCAGGGTCAATGTCTGTAATTTATTACTTATAAAGCGCAAGTCTCATGTTCCAATAGCCAGTCCAAAGTTTAGTACACCAAAAGAAGTTCCTCCTCCAAACAACATATATCATGCCAGAAAGTAAGTCCGAACAAGCATGGGTCATACACAGTAAGGTCTATCCTTTTGTCTTCCAAACACACAAACTCACCCACAGTGTCCTCCTACTACCACACCCATTCCAGGAGCAGAGATCACTTTACATAGGTGTAAGGGTTTCTTCCTTATTTATCGGTGTGATGAGTACTCTGGAGCAGTGGTTAATGGTAAATAGGAGTCCCTTAAACGGTGTCCTCTCTGGCACTATAGAGGTGTCAACAGCCTGGGTTTTGAAGTAGATACATCAGCGTGGATGCACGGTGCCTCCAGGGGAATACAGGTTCCCCACCTTAACTCTTCACATATATATTTATATTTAAGAAGTATTGTATAGCAACACAGCAAATACTTCACAATACTAAGTTGGACACAAAAAGACAATTATTTATAACAAGCTAGTATTTAACTATAGGACAATTATATTTTCATATATTAAACAACTTATTATAAAGGATAACACAACAACGGTATTACTATAATTAAAATGATTGGGTTTATTATAGTAACAAAATTATATTGGCATTGAATATTATTCAGTTTCAACTATAGCAATCAATACACATAAAGAAAATAATTGTATCCACACCTATCCCTCCCGCTGTGCAGTTATTATTAGTTCAGAGTCCATGTAATGTGTACACGTCTGAAGTAAGTGTCCGTTGGAGATTCCGTTTATATTTTTCAGGTTGTTGTATGTTTCATAGAAGGCAAGCTGAATGTTCATTTGTTTACTTGTTGGATTTCCGATTAAACTGGGCAGTATTTATTCCAAGAAAGGTAATTGTGCTTTGATTTGATAAACGTTTAACGCACAGTCCAGATATATGTGCAAGTTATTTGTGGATGAATTATCCAGTGTGAAACGCCAGACTAACCTGGGATCTCGTCCTCTGTATCCGTTGCTGTAGCCGTAGCTGTATGCGACCGTCCTCCAGCGCCCAGTGAGCAGGGTTGTTTGAGAGAGGCTACAGATGATCTCCGCGATTAGCAGAAAGTTATCCACAGGCTTAGGTTAACCTGTAATACGTCCTGCAGCGAAGTGTCCCTCTGATGCGTGTGGGGAAGTAATTATTTTATTTACCTCACTTAATTTCGCCTCAGAACGCCTGTTTTTCCAGAACTGTCTCTCGCTTGTTCTCTCTAGCCTACGTTGTGACGCACCTCATCCCCATGCGTCCCTTGCGTCAGTCACCACTGAACGTGGATTCCCCTGGGTCCTAAAGAACTACAACTCAATTGCCGCAACTATATATACACGTTTCCACTGGCCTGTTCAGCTGCACCTCATCGTGGCCGGGCTGTAACTGCGCACCAACACTAGACACGCAGCATTTCCACTCATTGTCGGGAGGAAGAGACTTAGACAAGAAAGGTCAATACCCAGTCTGGGACACTCAACACTCTGCAATAAACTTGAGCTGAAACGCTCCCACAAATTCAGTGTTAGCAAGTTTTCTCTGTATACCTGCAGCTTTATCAATGTTGCAAAATAAAAGAGTCACATCAATAACATCGTGGGTAGCATCAACTTTTATTGTGAATGGGATTCCTTTAAAAAATACCTTTGACACTAATGAATGGATCAGTTGTATTAATTGCTAAGTTTTCTAAGGTTGTAAGGTTTGTATTTCTGCAGTCTGTAAAGCGTCTATGTTTGGATTACCATTAATATATGTAGCATGTTACCTATTTATATTACATTCAAATTTATATTAATCTAACGACTACGCCACCCTCTTAACGCTTTTCCATCGACAAGGAGCCGGTGCTAGTTCGGAGCCAGTACCTAATTTGGAACCATTCTGCGCTTTTCCACCACAAAAGAACTGGCTCCCGGCGGCACAGAGCCACTTTTTCTGGCACCTAAAACTTGCTGGTCTGGAACCAAAGAACCAGTGACGTCAGGGGCCGGGGGGCGGGGTAAAGTCGTCTCCACAAAAAGTGATTTGTTTAAAAAATGCCAGCAGAGATGCGAGCAGTGAGGAGAGTTTTGATTAAAAATGAGCGAAATCAGCAGCAAACAGCGGTCTCGAGGAGAGATACTTTAGTAACAATATGGTCTCACCAGGTCAATAACTAGTTAGGAGTTGGCAAATGGCAGCGAAGAAAGACGACTGAGCGCACCTTCTGTGAAAGGAAAGACATTACAGCCATGTTATGATGATGGAAACTTAATGCGACGATATAGATTGAACAGAAATGTTGTTTGTTAATGAACTGGTCATTAACTGGTCCGGTGTTACAACAGTTTATTGATCTGACCACAACTGCACCACAAATACCCCCAAAACAGCCGCATTAATAATCAATAGGCTAGCTTATAGTGATTGTTTTTTAAACAAGAATAAAAGTAAAAATACGCCACAAAATGAATGAAAATGTATCCACTCATACAAAGTATATTCATAATGAACGCTATCTTGTATTTTATTCAACACAGTAAAAGTGTCTGAAATAGTGAATCGGTGTAAATCCCTTAATGCATCAATACAAATAAATAAAAATAAAAGGCTGAGTTATCGTAGCATATTAATATAGTTGTATTTTCATTTCTGCTTGTCTACATGTGATCTCACGTTTTTTGTTTTGCTTTTTACAATGTATCTGTGTTGTGTGTAGACGCTGAATGAGTTTGATTTTCATGGTTATATAGGGTTTCAGAGACGCAGTCACCTCGGTGCTGATTATTACTGCCGTGTGTTTCTCCACTTCTACTCCGTGCTTGGGAACGCCCACACCAGTGACGTCAGCGTTCAGTTCCAAAACCGGTGGAAAAGCGGGCCGGTTTACAAAAAGTTCAGCTGGTTCCCAGGCCGAGCACCGGCTCCAGCACCAGCACTAGCTCCTTGTCGGTGGAAAAGCGCTGAGAGGCATTGCATTAGCCCTCAATGCCTGACAGGTGAGTCTGCTGCCCCTTGGAAACAAAGAACCTGGGTGCTTTTTGGGGAATGTCGTTTTTTAGCAGCGGCCATTTTGTAATGTGTAGTTCTTTTTAATAGTACCCATCCACTACATGGCTATGCATTTTGCCACAGTGTAATTCAAAGCATAATACATTTTACGAATTCCAATTTACACATGTGTGTACTGTATACAGATGTATGAGATCTTACATCCTGGATTGTAAAAGCTGAATGCAAACAAGATGTTAGGATACAGTCAAGGGCCAAGGGAAAGGGAGCATTGGGGAAATCAAAATAACAATACAAGTAGTAGTAATGTAAGGCAAGTAGTATAATAAATTTGTAAAGTCCTATCTTACAGAAAAGTAAATGATTAAATTACAAGTACTGTCTGAAAAGATGTGTTTTGAGTAAGCGCTGGAAAGAGGTCAAGGACTCTGTTGTTTTGACTTCAGTGGGAAGGTTGTTCCACCACTTAGCGGCCAGGGATGAGGAGGAGCGGCTCTGGAGGAATTCGACGTATGTTGCTCAGGAAGAATCTACAGGTACGTGTCAGCGTGGTGATGTTCTGGGTGTAGGAGAGCACAGGATCGAGGGTGACTCCTAGATTTTTTGCGGAAGAAGAAGGAGAGAGGGTGGTGGATTCCAAGGGGATCGAGATGGAGAGATCAGCAGAAGGTGAGGAAGAGTGGGGGAAAAACAGCAGAACCGATTTGGAGAGGTTGAGCTTGAAGTGGTGTGACTGCATCCAGGTGGAGATACCAGACAAACAGGAAGAGATGTGAGAGGGGATGAGAGGGTCAGAAGAGGGAAAAGACAGGAAGATCTGGGCATTATCAGCATTACTCCCGCAATCCAAACAAAACAAGGTTTGTACAGGATATAACAAAGATCTTAATAACACAACTAAACTTAATTAAATGACCGATATCCTTTATCAAAAGGAGACGTCTAAGCTGGCTCTATGAGGAGCGATATCATATAGTAAACAGATAACTGAAAACCAGTTTAATCCTTAGCTTTCTTTTAACATGTTAGTCAAATATATTTACTTTTAAACAATTACGGGAAGAGTCTTACACTATTAATATATTATATATTATACAAGTATACTTGTTTTGTTGATTACTGGTGATCATACAGTGAGTGAAGATCAGGAGTGCAGTGACAGACAGAAATGACTAAAGGTGATCTTGATTTATACCTGTTAGGCAGGTGCTTGCCAGTACACCTGAGGGGAACTGTGAGGGACAAGAGAGGGAATCTCACCATTAATTGAAAAGAAGATCAGACAAGAAAACAATGGGAAGAAGTGCAACACATTGTCATGCTGTCTGTCTGCACCTCCTCCAGCTCACCACCAGATGTAATTCTCCTCTCATGTCATTATTCCATTATCCCTAGCACCTGTTCTTGATTTCCCTCACTCAAACACCCAGTGTATTTAAGCCCAGCTGAAAGCCTAGATCAACGTGAAGTCATTGTTTGCGCTAGTATCAGTTTCCAAGCCTTTCCTAGTGCCCCGCTCTTTCGTGTTTGACCCTTGCTTCCCCTTAGCCACTGTTCTTCGGATTTCCTTATTGTCTTCTGTTATTTCTATTGTTTCTGGATTACCTGCATTGCCCTGTTTGCTTGTCTCTCGACCTCTGCCTGTTCTCCTGACCACGTTTTCGGAACTGTCTCTGCTACTGCTGTTTACCGGCCCCAACCTCCCTGCCTGGATAGAACTTGCTCCGCGCCTGGGTCCCCGTTCGCCTGGTCAGTGCACCATGACCGACCTGACACACATAATGTGAAAATTATAATGAAAAAACTTAATTAAATTAAAACAAGTGTTTGTGTATTTCAATTATTTTGAAAATAATAAGCTGTGCTTATAGGGACAGACATTATCACATTGAGCATGGGTTAAATAATAGTGCTCTGTATCTTTGTCTACTGCTTTTTAATGTTTGCATATGGCTGAATGCAGTACGTTACTATAATTTTTACAAGAATTTGTTATTCATTGCCATATATACGGGTTATAACAGTATATTCTGTATTTATTTCCAAAAAGCATTAATGCAACTAGGAAATGTGGTAGCGTTACAGAAATTGACAGGCAAATACGAAAGTTTACAGTTAACATTTAATCTATACATTTTTAAAAAGCCACCAATAAAAATGGCATGCAATATCCTGCAGTAGTGCTAGGACAACATTTAGGGAACCTGTAATACACGTCCTCTAAAAGTATTGGTAATGGCACAGGGACATCATAGAAAGTACACAAAAGACGTCCCAATAAACATTTAGGAACCCTACAAAATAATGTCCTGGTGATGCTTACTTGTGACATTCTTTTATGGTTTTGGGAATGGTACAGGGATGTTCATAGGACGCCATAGGAAGGTCATAAAAGACATCCAGGGAACCCTATAAAATAACGTCTCATTAATGTTGGTTTATGACGTTCTTTTATGGTCTTGGGAATGGCACAGGGACATTCACAGAACGTCATAAGAATGTCACAAAACACGTCCTGTGAAACACTTAGGGAACCCTACAAAAAAGCATTCTGGTAACGTTAGTTTGCAACGTCCTTACAACTTTAAAGAACGGGACATCGCGGGGACCGTTTTTGTTAGCTGGGTATGAAATAAAAACAGATGCAAACAAAACATTTGGGGAACGGGTAAGCTTAAGAAATGTCCACTCACATACAGTTAATTGGTCCAATTGCACTTTGTCCCATGTTTAATTCCACTGCTGTCTTGTGGTGGCTGACATCGCTCACGCTTTGCCTGTCCACTTTCAATCAAGCATGCTTTAAATAATTCCTACAATCTTCGCCTCGTTTAGTGTCAGATTGCCATTCTCATTCCCCTCGGCTCTTTAGATTGTACACAGCTCCCCCTTTTTATCCTGGTTCACCACACTCTAACCCTTCACTGTAAATGTACAGGTAATTTCTAACAGTATTCTACTGTATTTTCATAAAACGGTAACATGCTGTATCTTTAACAGCATGGTTGTAAATATACAGCAGATTTCAGTTTTCAGCCCGTTTAATTCGTAATACAGTGTCATACCGTAGAGACATTTAGAGTTAATGAGACAATGCTGACACTGGGCCGGTGCTGTGCCAACACATTGGGGTTTATTTTCAACAAGGCTAATGAGACACATTGTTTTATGCCTTTCAATATTTGAAGTGATCCTGAAACTGTCGCGAACTTCATTACAACACAACTTCTTGGTTGATGTATAGGCTACCCACTGGACTGAAATTTGCGTAATGCATTTAAGCTTCTGTGAAGTTTGCTTATTCTCTCCGTATCTCGCTTCTTTTCTAAGTGTATTGTGGTTTCCTCCCATTTCCACCCAGTGCGAAGACATGCGGTTCAGGTTAATTGGTCAATCAAAAGTGCCCGTTGTGAGTGTGTGTCCGCGGTGCCAGTAGGGGTTCGACAGAGTGGTCTGGACCGTCGCGCACTGGTCTAGTTACAGCAAACTGAATGCGCTGGCATTTGTTTTAGTTTTCTTGACACAACTCATAAAAACTATGCAAACTACAATCATAATAATCATGCACATGTTCATATTAGTATATTTTACGTGTGCCTATTGGTAAATACACGATTTCTGCATAATGAACACATTACAAATGAGGTAACCCATCAGAATAGCTTTAAACCTCCTTCACACAGAAGGTTACGTGTCGTGGTGTAGCGGCTGAACACAGCGCTGTGGAGCTGGGGGTGAATGTGGTTCGAATCCGAGTGGAGTGCTTCAATAGTACCGGTTATATGTGTACTTACATACTATAATACTTATGCTTGTCCTGTTGTTATTATTCCGTACAATAGTGGGGTTAAGTCTGTTAACCATTGAGTATAGTTATGCCTGCTTGAAATTATATATTTTAAGCCTTCATCTGTGTACACTTGCTGAGGTCCGGACCACATGGACAGAGTGGTCTGAATCACCGCACAGTGGTCCCTTTTGATAAGTATGATATTGTTTGTGTATGGTTTTATACAGTTTTAACTGTTACATATGTGGCGGTCTCAGTCCACTGTACGTTTTTCACTTTGATTACTTTGATTAAATACACCTATATCAAATTTGCACGTTTTGTGTTCTCCCCTTCCAGTCCCTGTGCAGTTCGATGTTTAATTGAATAATTGAATAGAGTATTTAAAGCCCCTGTGTCGCAAGTTAAGGGGTGGCCACTCCTTTGATTTGTAGTCCTTCAATAAACCCGAATGTGTTGGCACAGCACCGCCCCAGTGTCAGCATTGCCGGCCCATTATGTCGTGATCACGAGGTAACCAGAGAGGCTTTTTTTTTTTTTTTTTTTTTTTTTTTTTTTTTTTCTCCCCATGTCCTCAACTAGCCACTGTAGACATTGCATTCTGGGATTTATTTTTTTCGCGCTTATTTCAAATTTTCTAAGTCTAGCTAACTAGCAAATACATTTTAATTGTGCCTGTACTGCAAACTTGATTTGTCAGCGGGGTATCATGAACAAAACCCAGAAATAGTTCTTTGTGTTAGTAAAATAAGCCAGTGGTGTATGACATTGTGTGTAGTTTCTAAGCTTTGTGAGCTTCAGTTCACTTTTCTAGCGTTTGCCTGTGACGAAGGATAAATGGACGGCACTGCGTGAGAAGACAGAATAAAATCGTCTAAATGATCCAACATTTGTGCCTGTGAAGAGGATACATTTTGGGGTGTGAGAAGATGGACATGATTTTGTGTTATCATTTTGCCAGCACATGAAAATCCATAGTAATGTTCCTAATGCTGATTTTAAATGTGGTATTCCAGATAGCTCCAGATCTTTTAGAAATGTTCCTGCTTTCAAGGCTCATATCTACAGGGATCACAAAAAGAGGGCCACAAAGACATCTGTGGAACAGACTTTCTGCCTTTTACATGCTTTATCGACATCAACATCAAGTTAATATTCCCCTATAAAAATACAATATTACTGTAGGCAACAGTTTAATACTGTAAAATTACATATTACAGTAGGATACTGTATCTTGTAATAACAGTACTATACTGTAAATGTTGATTAGTACAAAATGTTACAGTAGTGAAAATACAGTAAGTGGCTGGCAACCCAGCTGCCAGTATTTTACAGTAAATTTACAGCTAAATGTTTTACAGTGTTTGACAGGCTGTGCAGGATAACTTTTTATTACCCAGAGTAGGCTACATACCATTCACATGCTCTTTCTTTCATTTTATATTTGTATCTCTTTTTATCTATCTTGAGCGCTATGTTTTTTATCATTTTATTTTCTCAAACTGCAATTCAAACTGAACGTAATAACTTAATAAAGTAACACCCTGTATTCTCTGCGGTGTGAGCCGTTAAAATGTTTGGATTTTTATTATCTTTTTAACTCTTTCAACTTGCAAGGGAATAAAATCTTCACCACTTCCTGATGTGGAGCAGAGCAGTAACTTACTTGGGAGTATACTGTATACTGGTCTTGTGTAACAAGCCACGGAGGTGGAAACTGGTGCTCCATCTGTTTTGCATTTCTGTGATGGGCTGTGTCTCCCAAGTCAATTTTGATACATCACACACAATTAAATATTCTAAATATTCTAAAACTTAAATTAGTTGTGGCTTCTAAAACTATAAAGGGTATCTCTTATGTAATTGTGACCCCGCTACAAGACTCCAGTACTTCTATACCAGATTTATCTGGTCTAATATTCCAGAATATAATTGGACCACACCACCCTTATTGGAGGTTATATATAAGGGACAATGTATTTAACAAATACTAAAACCATGAATGTATAAATGTAGTTCAGAAATATACTCAATGAGCAGTTTTATTCTCACAAAATTACAATAAATAGGTCAAATAAAACAGGCAAACATTAAAAACAATATAACAAATACATTGGGTTGCTAAGATATGGATTAATTATTTACATTCGAGAAGGCAACGATATATCCAATTTCGGGGTAAAGTGCAAATGCAAAAATAGTAAGATATAGATTAATTATTTACGTCCAATGAAATTATAGATCTGATTTCAAAGTAATAAAGTGCAAATGCAACAACAGCAAGCTATAAGTTTGTCATTTACATCCAACGAGGCGATGAGGTGGAAAGTAACGAATTACAACTACTCTCATTCCTGTAATTTAGGAGCTTTTTCGTGCAGGCCTACTTGCACTTTTTTGAGTATTTTTCAAATTTGGTAATTTTACTTTGACTTAATTATGTTTTGAGTGAAGTATTGTACTTCGCTAGTTTTAAAAAGGCATTCGTTACAGAGTACGCATTTTGTAAGCTGTCACAAAAAAGAAAAAATGTCTGATAGACAAAAAGACCAATAAATGAAGGAGCAATACATTCAAATTGCAAACATTCTACCCACAGCATCCAACAGGCCAATCACGTGCGTGTGATGTTGCGGTTGGTCAGTTAATTAATCAAAGATTTGAAGTCAGTCAAGGTCAGTTAAGCAGCTAGCTATCTAACCACCAGTATCAGTGATTAGGGGTGTACATTTTTTAATCAAAATCGAAGATAGATCGAAACAAGCATTTCATTTTGACCATTGAATTGAAAGACGGGGTCGTGATTTATTAATTTATTTGGCTTCGCCAAAGCAATATTAATTCAGGTATCAACAAAAACAAAACTACAGCAGACAGTAAATATCTCTGCGTATATGAATTTCTCCAGCATATCCGTTCTTACATGTCACAAAAAAATGAATTACATATCTATACTGCTTTTCAGCTGTGAATTCCTCAAATGTAAGTATTATAAACACTTTCTTCTCCAACCGCGGAACCTGCAGTTTATGCGGTAGCATATACTGAATACAATATAGCCAACAATCTGGGCTTTGTAATAAGAATTAGTAATTGTGGAAGGGTTATAATCGTGTTGATTCCTGAAACATGAAGTATATTCATATATTATTGTCACTATTTTATTACCAGATTTGCACCTGCTATAGCTCTCCTCTGCCTCCCCTCTGATCAGCTCAGCAAGTTTCTGTCGGTTGATCTCGTTGCAAACCCAGTTTTCTGTAACAATGCTTTGATCATTTTTTATTATAGGGCACTGTAGTGTTGAAAAGCACGTTTACTGCATTGCTGTATGCAGCTGTAAATGAGACAGAACCATTTCAAAGCGCTTTCAAAATGCATAATTCTGTTGGCTATGTAATATTTCAGTTTCCTGCTAATTTTATAACTGTATATGTCTGCTAAGATATGTGCATACTGATTTATAAAATGTATTGTGTAAAGTTTGTTTTATTTTTTCATCTTAGGTTATTTTAGGTTATTTTAAAGAAAGCGTATTCAGGATTTTTGGGAGAAATAGCCCATCCTTCTATTTTCCCCATTGTAGTCTATGGGCATTCCGTTTTGTCATTTGTTTTAGTCTGTCCACAATAAACTAATATAAAAGTTATTTGTGTTCTAGGTAAGGTGGTATTGTGATTTTTTTTATTTTTATTTATTTAAATATCAGCTACAGCCATTTAGAAATACTAACACAACATTTAGTAAACGGTAACAGTTTTATTAATCATTAAAACTGTTACTTTATTGTTACATATCTCTGCATATCTCCAAGCTCTCAATTACTTAATTGAACCCTTAATTGAACTAATAATTTCCTAAATCAGAGCCTTTTCATTATTAAAAAAAAAAAACTTTTATTAGGGAAAGGGAGAAGGAGATGAAGTAGTGGTCTGAGATGTCCATGGATGTCACGGAGAGTGAAGGGGAGCTGCCTCTAGAGAAGATGAGGTCTAGCTGGCGGCCTGGCCAGTGAGTGGGGGGAGAGAGAGAGAAGTTAAAGGAGTGAATAAAAGGAAGAAGTCCTGCACAGATGTAAGGGTTGGAGAGGTGGATGTTGGAGTCTCCCAGGAGGATGGTAGGTGAGGATAGCGAGGGGAGGGAGGAGAGAAGAAAGTAGAGTTCATCTAGGAAGGAGGTGTGTGGACCAGGTGGACGGTAGAGAACTAGAAGGAAGAGTTGAGAGGGAGAGGCAAGATCCACTGCATGGAATTTAAAGCTGTGCATCATGAAAGAGGAGAGAGAGGGGCAGGGACAGAGAAGGGGAGAGCTGGAGCCCTGTTCTTCCTCCCCACCTGTTAAGACGAGGGGAGTGGGACAGGACAAACAGAGAGGATAAGGCAGCAGGGGTGGTAGAGTTGTCCGAGGAGATTGTAAGAGAATTTGGAATTGCTTGGTTTTTCAGTCAATCTAAATAAATAGTTGAACTGAAAACTCATAGGTCAATTGGTTTCTCTTTTAAGATTCTTTTTAGAGGGAAGATGCGGTCAAGACACAGATGTGCAATAATCATTTATTTTGACAAAAATAGGAAACTAATATCATTCAATTATATTACTGAAAATAAGTAATATTAAGTTTCTGCTGGATTACAGTAAGAAACAGATAATACCCATTTTCTTCTTTCTCCTCACAGTACAGCTTATAGGCCAGTCTGGTCAGGCAGGAAGCGGTGTGTCTCTCTCTGTCTCTCCTCTCCAGCTCTGTCTTGTGTCTCGTTGCAGGATGAAGAAGTTAAGAGAACTCAAATTCTCTTTGTTTTCCCTTTTATAAGGTTTCCTTCCAACCAATAGCATTTTGCCACCACCATGACTTGGGTGTCTTATGTTAAAGTAATCTAGAAGTGGGGGTCATTTCGAATTTGGCTAAGAGCCAATCAGAGGACAGGTCCCTTTTGGTCTCTGGTCATAAATATAGGGTTACCAGGGGCTACCAGGGGCTACCAGATAAAAGGGAGGAGGTCTGTTTCCTCTACTAAACCAGATGGTATAGAATTTCCCACAGAAAAATATATTCTAACAAATAATATTTTACAGTCCCCACCTTGGGAGGGAAAAACATTCAACAGATGTTTGACCTTTCAGTAAATAATAAAATAATATAAAAAGAATGCAGAACAAAACAAAAAATAAATAAAAAAATAAAAATCGGGAATTACAAAATACAAATAAACATTTAGTCAATGCACCTATTATATGTAGTTGTGAGGTAGATTGGATTTACCAAGCTTATTACGTGAAACTAATCTCTCACTGGTGAGAGAGAGAGAGAGAGAGAGAGAGAGAGAGGGAGAGGGAGAGATATATAGATATGCAGATAAATAGATAGATATACGTATACATATATATGTACAGTATGTACAATATTGTTCAAAAGTTTTAGGCAAGTGTGAAAAAATGCTGTAAAGTAAGAATACTTTCAAAAGTAGACATGTTAATAGATTATATTTATAAATTAGCAAAATGCAAAATTAGTGAACAGAAGAAAAATCCAAATCAAATCAATATTTGGTGAAAACATCCTTTGCCTTCTAAGCAGCATCAAATCTTCTAGGTACACTTGCACACAGTTTTTGAAGGAACTCAGCAGGTAGGTTGGCTCAAAAATCTTGGAGAACTAACCACAGTTCTTGGGTGGATTTAGGCGCCTCAGTTGTTTCTCTCTCTTCATGTAATCCCAGACAGACTCAATGATGTTGAGATCAGGGCTCTGTGGGGGCCATAACCATCACTTCCAGGACTCCTGGTTCTTCTTTACATTGAATATAGTTCTTAATTACTTTCACTGTAAGTTTGGGGTCACTGTCATGCTGCAGAATAAATTTGGGGCCAATCAGATGCCTCCCTGATGGTATTGCATGATGGAAAAGTATCTCCCTGTACTTCTCAGCAGTGAGGAGACCATTAATTCTGACCAAATCCCCAACTCCATTTGCAGAAATGCAGCCACAAACTTGCAAGAAACCTCCACCATGCTTCACTGTTGCCTGCAAACACTCATTCGTGTACCGCTCTCCAGCCCTTCGCGAACAAACTGCCTTCTGCTACAGCCAAATATTTCAAATTTTGACTCATCAGTCCAGAGCACCTGCTGCCATTTTTCGTGCATAGTTTACTCGCTTGGCCTTGTTTCCATGTTGGAGGTATGGCTTTTTTGGACGCAAGTCTTACATGAAGGCCACTTATGACCAGAGTTATCTGACAGTAGATGGGTGTACCAGGGTCCCACTGTTGTCTGCCAATTCTGAGCTGATGGCACTGCTGGACATCTTCCGATTGCAAAGGGAAATAAGCATGATTTGTCTTTCATCTGGGGTGGATTGTACTAATGGGATCTGGGGTCCGATGTTGATTTCAATTGTGTTGTACTAAAAGGATAACAGCTCAATCTGAGCTCTGATCCGATCTCAAGAATGTTCCTGCTGTTGAGCAGGATCAAAGCTTGATCCGACTTTTTAAAATGCAGAAACTCTGTAGACTTCATCTAGATTGCCGGTGTCAAACATGCAGACCACGGGTATTTAAAGACAGGTAAAAGCCTTTAGAGGTTTTTCGTGAGGAAGATGTTTGAAACCTGTGTAGATTAATAGCATGAAGCATATTTAATCTCACAGACATAACTGATTCTGTTTTAGGACCTACATCGAAGTGCAGTCATAATTCCAAAATGTTTGAAGCTGCGTTTAGTGTTGAGATATTTTGCAACCAGCAGGTTTCAGCAAATAGTAGGTAACATTATCGATGTAGACAAGTCTGGTTAAGCACAGATAAACAACAAAAATGTGACTTAAATTATTTACAAAGATTTGCACTTTCAAATAAACAAAATAATGTTGAACTGTGCATTATGCTTTTGTGTTTTTATGCTGAGGTGTAGCTTAGGGTTGTATTTATTTACTACTATTTACTACTGTACCACAGCTGTGCAATGCTTTGAGAAGTGCCCCTACACTCCATACTTCTAAGACATTTCTTAAAACTCACCTTTTAAAAAACGCTATTAAGGATCTCTCTTACACTTAGTTGCAAGTTTTTTTAAATACTCTTGAGTTGCTACTGTTGTGTTGCCTGTTTGTTCTGACAAAAGTGATTGATTGTCTAATTATTATTATATATTTTTTGTAGTTAAAGAAATGTGCACCAGTTCAAGAAACTGCAAAGGTTGTGTACTTTGTGAGGTTTTAACAGATCTGATGTGCTCTGTCCTTAATGGAAAACATTTCTGATGATGGACTACAAATGATTGTGTCGATCCAGTGGCAATGATAAACACACTGACATTGACATGCATTGGGAAATGTTGTGAACTGCTAAGCTTATTTAATTAATTACCTCATCAGCAATATCACAGTATAGTTTTCTGAAAGGTTTATGATTGCTGTTGAGTCATTAGAGTGGTAGGAGTTCAAATAGCCACACCAGAGACTGACGAGCCAGTTCATGTCCATAGGAAACTAGTTAATAATTAATAGTTAACTAGTTAACTGCTTAATAATTGTATCAAAAAATTGTATCAGTGGATCCTGATCTTGATGTGCTTCGTACAACACTTCTTCTTGATCCAGTGAGCCCGGATCCAATCCTGTTTTCTGATCCTGTTAGTCCAATCGACCCCTGCTGCAGTAAGTTTCCTTGACCGACCACTGCGTCTACAGTCCTCAACGTTGCCCGTTTCTTTGTGCTTCTCCAAAAGAGCTTGGACTGCACATCTGGAAACCCCTGTCTGCCTTGAAATTTCTGCCTGGGAGAGACCTTGCTGATGCAGTATAACTACCTTGTGTCTTGCTGTGCTCACTCTTGCCATGGTGTATGACTTTTGACAGTAAACTGTCTTCAGCAACCTCACCTTGTTAGCTGAGTTTGGCTGTTCCTCACCCAGTTTTATTCATCCTACACAACTGTTTCTGTTTCAGTTAATGATTGTGTTTCAACCTACATATTGAATTGATGATCATTAGCATATATAGATAAATATAATCTATTAACATGTCTATGTTTTGAAAGCATTCTTAATTTACAGCATTTTTTCACACCTGCCTAAAACGTTTGCACAGTACTATATATTGATAGTAGAACCTATCCAGGTGGTATCTGCTAGCGGGTGGATCAATGCTGGCGTGTTCACTGATATGTTAATTTGTGTGAATTTATAAAGAGCGCTATACACAGTATTAGATTTCAGCACCTGGACAGCTCCACACAGATTAAGAGCCGTCATGTCTTGGTTTCAGATGTGAAGGATAGGGCAACGGAGTTTATGTATGTATTTTCATGTGAGTGTTTAATTAATCAATTGATATTGCAGCTGCCTCTCTCCAATGTTATCAATGTATACCAACCTCTCCTATGCCCTTCTGGGACAAACGACCAGCGCTGCATTGACTACTAGTGTCACTGTAGGTAAGATACATCTTTACAGTCTGGGGAGATGATCATTTAATTGTTCAAGTTTGATAGAAAGAAAGGGCAACATAAATGGGGTGGGGGTTGTTCACTATGACTTGAAGCAACATGTCCAGCATATATATTGTCTATGACCTGAGGGAGCCATCTTGATTTTCTGAAGCTGCTTGTTTTCTTTCAGTGGGGGAAACAACAGAGGTGAACATGAAGTCATGTGCAGAACCCACAGGCTGTGGAGAACCAATCTCGATCAACTTTGGAGTGCTTGGGAGGACGACTGTCAACTCAAAGTGCTGCAGCACAGAATTGTGCAACACGCAGAATGTTCCCGGTAATCAAGCTACATGTTTAGGCTAAACCTTCTGTGCATCTTTTTCTACAAATTAAAGCTAAAATGATAAGACAGTGAAAATTTATTTATTTCTAATTAATATTTTAAAATAGGATTCTATTGGATGGGGGAAACTGAAGATCCAATCCCACAATGTGTTTTGTTTTTTCAAACGTTAGCCAATGAGGTCATGAAACCCTCCAAACTCAAAATACTGTTTATTAAGATTAAGTATTTAAAATTACAATTAAAAAAATATACAAATTTTAATGTTTATGATTAAAATATTTTTTAAATCCAATTCTAAAAACCATTTCTAAAATCATTAAAATTCTGAAACAAATCAATCAAAGCAGTGAAAAGTGAACTCAACAGTAAATGAACATTAAAAAGTGCATTAATGCAAACAAAATCAAGTGAAACAAAAACCAACACAACTAAGGTCAAAACACTCTGGTGCATTGTAATAAAACAGGAAATGCATTAGACAAATAAAATAAAATAAAAAAGGAAATAAAATATTAAATAAATGTATTTAAATAAAAATAGATGGCCAATGCACCAGAGAAAACAAACAAAAAACACCAAAACCATGAACTTAATTCAAAGTGAAATACTTTTAAAACAATTAAAATCATTTTTTTAAAGTACTAATTTTCATTAATAAAAGAGTAAAAACTCTTGACAGAGTATCTGTCCCCGGAGGTGGGGGTCCCATCAAGAGATCCTGAGCTCCCCCAGATCTTGAATATGCCAGTTCTTGAAGGCTTCATCCTTGCCCCTCTGGTGGATCACTAGGACCATACCCCTCCGCACGATGACTTTCGTGTATAGATCCTGCTTGTTGAAGAGACAGATGTTCAGTCTCTCTGTTTCACCACACAGATGACACGCCACCAGCATCTCAGAATTGATGTTGAAAGTCCCCTGGCTCGTGCAAACAGGATCTACACGGTGGTCGTCCATGCAGGAACAGTGAACCTGCATAGGAACGGAGGAAACAGGAGCCAGACCCTGCAAGCGGAGGGGCAGTCCCTAAAAATATGACCCTCTGTCTCCCTTCCCAGGCAGCCCTTGTAGGGGCAGGTGTCAAAAAGGGCTAGGCCCCTTCTGTACATGAACACTCCGGTGAGGAGACACTCATGGCCATCCAGGAGACGTCTTTCTGTGTATTTGTGAGGCAAGCGGGCATAGCGTTAGCCCAGATATTCCGGCAGGTTTCAGGAGTGAAATCTTCTATGCAGCTGGTCTCCTGGGTAGATCTCATCTGGCAAACAGATGGTTTTGTAGTCCCAGGAAACCAGCATGACTTTATGGAGGCCTACTTCAAGTGCAAAGGCTTGGATCACCCTGTAGAACAGCGGGGGTAGAACAGTGTTGGCCTGGTGTTGTCCATGGCGCAGAGGCCAAGTGGTCTCAGGCTGCTGGCAAAGTAAAAGTGGTTGATAAAACTCACTTTCTTTCCAGCAGCCTGGATGTTCTTAATCGCATATGCCAGCCTCTGTGCCTTAATGAGCTGCACAACATCTGGGACCAACCTACCTCCATCCAGGGTGCCCTTCACCATTTGCACTCTTTTCATCCTCTCCATTTTACTCCCCCAGACAAAATGAAATATAATTCTATTTATCATTTTTGCGGTGTGCCTGTCTGGGGAAAATATCATGCCAATGTAGAGAAGTATGGATGGCCTTTATGACCAGTACCTTACCAGTCATCGTCAAGGTCCTTGTGCTCCAGCAGTGGATCTTCCTTTGAACTTTGGATAAAGCTTCCTCCCAGTTCCCAGTGTCCATTTTGGTCCCGTCGATCATGAACCAGAACCTTGTTGGCCAGTTTCACAGGGAACACGGTTGGCGAGCCTCGGCCGACAGGCCTTGCTTGGGAGAGGTAGACCTCACTCTTGGCCTTATTCACAGCAGCCCCCATCGCTCTGCAGAAGCCGTCCAGCAGTTCTTCCAACATGGCCATGGACAGTGTGTCCGTGCAGACCACAGCTATGTCATCCATGTAGGCCAGGGCTTTCAGTTGCTGTCCGCCAGCACCTGGAAGATGGAAACCTGTCACACGTGCGTCTGCATGAACGGCTCCAAACAGAGGACATACAGCAGGGCCAACAGGGGACAACCCTGTCAAACCCCTGACCTGACCGGGAATGGTTTGGTCAGGTGGCGGTTCACTAGGACCCTGCTGCTTAAGCTGCTGTAAATAATCTTCACCCACTTCCTGAAACCAAGAGCGAGGCCCATCCTCTCCATAACAAGCTGCAGGTATTCATGGCCCACTCTGTCGAAGGTCTTCTCCTGGTCCAAGCTGATCAGGACCAGGGGAAGCCTTTTCTCATTCAAGTAGGCCACGACATCCCTGAGCACCATGGTGTTGTTAGCTGCCGATCTCCCCTAGGCACCACAGACCTGGTTGGAACCCACAACTTGAGGGAGTGGCCACTGTAGCCAGAGTGTAAGTGCTTTGGCCAGTATCTTGTAGTCGGTGCACAGGAGGCTGACTGGTCGCCAGTTCTTCAGATCCTTGGGATCTCCCTTCTTATGGAGAAGAGAAAGAATGGTCTTCTTCATAGAAGGGGCCAGTCGACCCTCTCTGTACACCAAGCACCTCCCAGAAGATCTTATAGAATTCAAGCAGGGATTCCATCAGGACCAGTGTCCTTCCAGAGTTAAGACTCTTTATCACCTGGGAGAGTTGAGTGGTGGTGATCTCTGGATCCTCCTTCTCCTCCTCGCCCCCTCCTTGCAGGACTCCAGCAGGGACAGAAAGTGATGGATCAGATTTCAGAGATGCTCAGTTTCACCCAGGCCATCAGCTAGGTTAAAGCCTGTTAGCTGTAGAAGATTCAGGCCTCGGAGGCGGGCGTTCAGGTGGGAATATCTTGCAGAGCTTTCTGTTTCCCTAGCTGAATGATTCATTCCCTTGATTCTAACCTTCACCATCTCCCAGCACTTTATGGGAGAATCAAAAAGGTCCCTCAGGGTCCTCCACTCCTCGAGGTGCCTGCCAAAGGTCTTTACGACATGAGGGTCATTGAGCAGAGAGGTGTTGAGCTTCCAGACCCCAGGCCCCGACTCCCATGTGCTCAGAATGAGCATCTCTGTCGTCAGGAGCCCATGGTCTGAAAAGAAGACCACGTCTGAAGACATGGCGGTCCCCTCCAGTGGCTTACTAAGGAGGACGAGATCTGTCCTGGAGAAGGAGGAGCCAGAAGAACTCACCCAGGTGAACAAGTGCACCAGGTCCCGACCTGCGTTGCAGAGTTCTACAAGGAGTACAGCAATCCCATCCGCTCGGGACATGTTGGACCTGGACCAGAAGGACTCGCCCAGGGTCCAACTGTCACAGAAATCTTTATATTCTTTTTGTAATGGGATGCCACACTCCTGCAGACAGATGATGTCTGCCATACTATAGCCAGTGAGTTTAAAACATTGTCCCTCTTTTTCACCTCAGCGATGCTCCTCACATTTATAGATATAATTGTTAAAGCTATAATGGCAGTGAGGGCAATTACCCATTCCATAACAATCATGTAAATAAAACATCCTCTTCCCCACTTCTCTCTTCTCCCTCACCCATGACTTCAACCATTTGTCTCACCACATGATCCTCTAGGAAGCCCATGAGGTGGGCTTGGGTCCCTCTACTTGGTAAGGCTGGCGGAACTCCACTGGGCACAGAGCGCGTGATGCTGGGAGTTCTCCCTGGTTCCTTTGTAGCCGAGGCACGACGAGCAGGTGGCATAGCAGAGGCCCTGTGTGGGAGATAATTGGATAGACCCTGTTTGATTCTGTTCTTATTGCTGGGGAGGAGACTGGTGCTAGTAGTATTAACTTGTGTACTCATCACACCCCCTCACTCACTCTCCACCTCTGTGACCTTCTTCTCTTCCCAGCGACTACAGTCCATTATCCCTCCCCCTCTGCCTCCATTTCCGACCCGGAGTCAGAGAGGGAGCCTATGAAACTCCTGAGGACCTCTCTACCCACTTCTTGGGGTGACTCCTTTGCAGAAGCCTCAATTTGTTTTTCTTCCTCTCCACTCCCACCGAGGGCCTGTGCCCTATTTGCATAGGAGGAGGGACAATTCATAAAAAGGTGCCCTCCCCCACCGCACAGGTTGCAGGCCTTCTCCTGCTTTCAGACCCTGGTCAGATGTTCTCTGCAGCAGATCTTGCACTTAATAACAGTGCAAGCTGCGGCTAAATGACCCATGGCCCCGCAGTTGCTGTTAAGCTGGGCATGCCATGGTAGAAGACAAGCCCTCTGTTTGCTCCTAAAACTACGGTGCTTGGCAGGTGGTGTACCCCGCTGATGGAGGCAACTTCCACCTGCAGGTGTACCTGCCACTGAGCACCAGTCCAAACCCCATCCTCACCTTACTGTCTGATAGGATCTCACAATGTCTCCTCAGCCATACCTCCACATCATACTCTGCCACCGCTTCATTAAAAAATGGAATAGTTATAATTTTAACTTCTCTGTCGGTCAGGACCTTGACTACAAAGTCACTCAGGGGCATGCAATCTTTCTTTTCTCTGTAAATGCTTCAGAAACTCTCCAGCACTTAAAAGCTCACCTCAAACATGTCTCTAGGTCCAGGCAGCTTCACCAAGCAGTTCAGTTCAGAGGAGCAAAGCCCAGGCCCCTCAGCAGCATGGACCTGTTGGATATGCCGCTTTGTAACTGTTTATGGCGACCAAATTGAATTTCTACTAGTTTTTGAACGTCAATGACTTAATGGTTCAATTGCTTTGACTGTTAATGCTGTCCACACTGCTGCTACTCTGTAGTATTCGAAAGTCAATGACTTTGACTTCATTGTTCATTGCTCTGACTATTAATGCTGACTACATTGCTGCTACTAAGTAGTTATTGAACTTCAATGACTTAATTGTTCATTGCTTTGACTGTTAATGCTGACTATATTGCTGCTACTCAGTAGCTCTTGCATGTCAATGAATCTGTCTTAATTGCTGCTCATCTAATGATGTGGAATGTACAAAGAAGTTAGCTAATGTAGTATGTGACACCTTTTTTGCTTTTGTGAAATATATTGTTAGTTAACAAATTTAAAGGGTTGTGTTGTGTGTTGCATGGGTGATCTCCCTTAGCACTCCCCTGGTTTTATAGGATGTCGTAGGAAGAAGGTGTTTAGCTTTCCAGTATTCCCTACTGCATTCTAGTAACAGTGTTAATGTTAATTTAAATTGGTAAATGTGATTATTTGCCTGGCACCCCGGTAACCTGCCGTTACAAATATAATCATTAATTAAATTGTGAGTTTTGATACTTGGTTTCAAATCCTTTGCAGTCAATGACTGCCTGAAGTCTGGAACCCATAGACATCATAGCTCTGCTAGGCCTGTACTGCAGCTGTCTTTAGTTCCTGCTTGTTCTCGGGGCATTTTGCCTTAAGTCTTGCCTTATAAAACTGATTTATAAAAACCAATCAGAGAGATAGCAAAAACATTAGGTGTGGCCAAATCAAGTACTTGGCACATTCTTAAAAATAAATAATGCACTGGTGAACAATTGTGGTGGATGACAGAAAAAATATTTCCCTGATGAAGAAAAACCCCTTCACCACAGTTGGCCAGATCAAGAACACCCTCCAGGAGGTAGGCATATCTGTGTCAAAGTGAATGATAATAATGCAAAATATGCAATGACAACCGCGGGGGTCAGCAGGACTCTTTCGGGGGGGTCCAAGTCTTAATTAGGGGGGTTAAACCCCCCCAATCCCCCCCGGACTTCAAACCCTGATAATAATAATAATAATAATAATAATAATAATAATAATAATAATAATAATAATAATATACATGTAAAAATGTATCAGCAATGATCTGTAGGTAATAGAGGCCATTGAGGTCAAAGCCATTATTCTGTGTCTGATCCTGATTATGTGTTTATTGTGCTTCATGACAGCATACACAAACAACACCCCAAACAGCCACAAGTGCTTCACTTGTGACAAAGAAGACTGCACTAAGACAATGAATTGTTTGGGGCCTGAAGACCGCTGTATCAAGTCCTTTGGTGAGTTTCTGTTATTCTACAGACCAGGAATTAACAGTCAGACAATAAACAAGGTCTCAGAAATGCCAGGCCCCAATCAAAACCTTGACCTTCTCAGAAATCGAAAACTACAAACCTGTACCCAATCACAAGTTAATTTATTGCAAGAGGCCACTTAAAAATTCAAATGTCTTGGGGTACAAGTTTGCTATCTATGGGTATTTTGATTTGGACTAGGCTACAGTTTCTGATTGACGTGCTATTCATAAATCAATTAAACAACTGAGAAATGTATTGGGAGCCACTACTGGACTGCAGATGGACAAATACAAATTAATAAAATATTATGTTATTATCATGACCCTGGTTCCCTTTAAAAGAAAGACAGACATTAAGGAATGGAAAGAGCCTTCTGACCTGCTAATCATGTGAAACCTTGTACCAAAGCTGCCCTATAGGGGCCCTGCTGGCAGTCCCACCCCTGGCATTTGTGAGAGTCTCCTCCTGTCATCTGCAGCCTGCCATTTCCTTGTCATGAAGGTCGTCTGGCTGAGCGACCCCTGAAGGGTAATGGCTGTCTTTCTTTTTCAGGGAACCAGGGTTATGATAATAACATAACATTTTATTAATTGCATTTCCTTTAGCTTTCCAGAAAGACAAACATTACTGAATGGGAAGGCAATAGTAGAACTGTTGCTAAGTATGTATAACTGATTCAAGTCCTAGTCCCTTCCTGGGAAAGTGCAGCAGTACCTCACGGTACTTGAGGGCAAGCCGATGGTTGTGCCTGAGTGCCCAGGGAAGGGCGCACCCTGTCTGTCACATTCAGGCTGTAGAACCTTGCGAAACCGGTCCAGGTCACAGCGTTACACAGGTCCTCCGGGGAAGCGCCATGAAAGAAAGCACATGACATGGCCTGTCCCCACTGGTACCATTGTATGTACATCGGTGTGATAGCAGAGTTGTAATGTCTTGAGTCAGTGACTCAGTATCACATCAGTTAATCCAGTGCCATACAGTAAATTATGTTGGAGCTCAATCCAAAATGTCAGAAAATTACTGTTGATGTTTGTTTATTTAGTGTGTGTATGTCTGTTTTTTTAGGTTAGATTAGCAACACACATACTGGTATGCACAGTAACACACACACATTTAATTTAATGCTAAGATAAGTTAAATTGTCCCCTCCCAAAAATAGTTGCCCAGCTGCATAGGTGCAGTGGACTTCCACCCATATGAATGCCGAGCTTTCTGCCCCTCTCGACAACAATGCGCCCCCTACATTAACTAATCTACAACTATCACACACCCCCCCACTCTCGACTCGGCGCAAATTGACAAATTCAAGGTGGTCAGCGCATGTGTTGCATGATTACTGTTACTTCTGTTGTTGTTATTATGTGGCCATAAAAAATACTGTGTATATATACAGTTGGGGAAAAAAGTATTTGATCCCCTGCTGATTTTGTACGTTTGCCCACTGACAAAGAAATGATCAGTCTATAATTTTAATGGTAGGTGTATTTTAACAGTGAGAGACAGAATAACAACAACAAAATCCAGAAAAACACATTTCAAAAAAGTTATAAATTGATTTGTATGTTAATGAGTGAAATAAGTATTTGACCCCTTCGACTTAGTACTTGGTGGCAAAACCCTTGTTGGCAATCACAGAGGTCAGACATTTCTTGTAGTTGGCCACCAGGTTTGCACACATCTCAGGAGGGATTTTGTCCCACTCCTCTTTGCAGATCCTCTCCAAGTCATTAAGGTTTCGAGGCTGACGTTTGGCAACTCGAACCTTCAGCTCCCTCCACAGATTTTCTATGGGATTAAGGTCTGGAGACTGGCTAGGCCACTCCAGGACCTTAATGTGCTTCTTCTTGAGCCACTCCTTTGTTGCCTTGGCTGTGTGTTTTGGGTCATTTTCATGCTGGAATACCCATCCACGACCCATTTTCAATGCCCTGGCTGAGGGAAGGAGGTTCTCACAAGATTTGATGGTACATGGCCCCGTCCATCGTCCCTTTGATGCGGTGCAGTTGTCCTGTCCCCTTAGCAGAAAAACACCCCAAAGCATAATGTTTCCACCTCCATGTTTGATGGTGGGGATGGTGTTCTTGGGGTCATTCCTCCTCCTCCAAACACGGCGAGTTGAGTTGATGCCAGAGCTCGATTTTGGTCTCATCTGACCACAATACTTTCACCCAGTTCTCCTCTGAATCATTCTGTTCATTGGCAAACTTCAGACGGGCCTGTACATGTGCTTTCTTGAGCAGGGGGACCTTCTGCTGCAGGATTTCAGTCCTTCACGGCGTAGTGTGTTACCAATTGTTTTCTTGGTGACTATGGTCCCAGCTGCCTTGAGATCATTAACAAGATCCTCTGGGCTGATTCCTCACCATTCTCATGATCATTGAAACTCCACGAGGCGAGATCTTGCATGGAGCCCCAGACCGAGGGAGACTGACAGTTATTTTGTGTTTCTTCCATTTGCGAATAATCGCACCAACTGTTGTCACCTTCTCACCAAGCTGCTTGGCGATGGTCTTGTAGCCCATTCCAGCCTTGTGTAGGTCTACAATCTTGTCCCTGACATCCTGACAACGCAAAAGGGGGACCTACACAATATTAGGCAGGTGGTCATAATGTTATGGCTGATCGGTGTATAGTGTTGTTTATCTTGTAAGTTGGTTAGGATAAATCTGCCAGATACCACAGCACAATTTAAATCAGTTATGGAGAGATCTCTTGCTGAGGGCTCCTCGACCAGAGAGCCGTAACTAAGCATACAAGAAATACATTCTTAATGCTAATGCCAGATATTGAATGTATAATGTATAATATTGAAAAGGTGACTAGTTTTGAAAAACACAACAGCATTTCAACTGGCAAGGAACTGTTCAGAGTTACAAAGTGCAGTCACTTAAAACCACTGTATAATTTACGATTACAGATCTTCCAATGCCAATATAATAATAATAATAATAATAATAATAATAATAATAATAATAATAATAATAATAATAATAATAATAATAATCTCTCATAATATCAGTTTTGTATCAGTTAACTGTAATCATGATAAGCAAAATTAATTTCATCTTAAAATGAAGTGTGCGTTGCTTTGGAAGTTCTGGTCCAAAGGGCAGAGCACAGTCTACAGGTTCACTAAAAACACTTCTAGCAACAAACTGTCCAGATTGGTCCCCCAGTACTAACAAAGCCCAGTTCTGCTGACCATCTGAAATCCCATTAGTGCAGTTTCTTAGGTGCTGGCAGCTGCTGGCAGTGAAAGCAGGCCCCGCCTCAGAGCCATTACAACCCCTAGCAGTTCACTTGTTTCCACCTCTGATGACCCCTCTCTGTTCCTTTTAGTTACTGCTGGTGACCAAACCATAGTCATAAAAGGATGTGCCACCAGCAACGTCTGCGATCTCAAGCCACCAAAGGAAATTCTCAACACCATTGGTATGGAATTAAACTGCTTTGAGAGAAACCTGTGCAACAACGCCAAGCGTGCGGTACAGAATCTCTTCCTTCTGCTGGTGTCTCTCATCCCCATCACCCTCTTCCCAGGGCACTCAGACACCGCTCTCTGCACTGCTTAGCTGCTGCACTGATCAGCTCAGCTCACTGCAGTGCTTTTGACAGGAACCAGTCTGGAGGAATCAGTCCCCTACTGCTGTGTGGGGCAAGTCTGGGCTGGGAAATTTAAACACTAAATATAAGTTAATCGGAGGAAGAGTAACAAACAGCTGTTAATAATGATAGACTGTGGCCTAAACCCAATGATCCATTGACCTACCTGTGAATCGCATATAACACACTTTCTCCCTTCAAAATTTTTAAAACATTTTCTTAAATTAAACTGCCATAGAGTACATGTGTGTAATTTGCCTTTTACATATAGGCATGGTTAGAGTACTATATACCTCACACTTTTGCAGTTCTTGTTTCCACCACTCCAATATGTGAAGCAGCAAAATCTCTGCATCATTATAATTGACAGAATATATTCTGAACCAAAGGTGTACACAATTTTCAAAAGTTTTCAGATTATCTTCATGGAGTAATTGTGCAAAATGACAATTAAAATGAATGACAGAATGTGTCACAATTTAATTTAATAGTGTAATCAACTATGTGATCAATAGTTTGACAACCATTATTCTGTACTGCTTAAACTCAATTTGAAACAGTGACTTGAAATATCATGAAGGCATGCAAGTCAAAGCTAAAGTCAGTTTGGTACAGGCTTAGGAAACACTGGATAAATAAAATGATTAAAACTGTGAAAATCCAAACTTGGAAATTACAAGAATTCAATGAATAAGGTGATTTAGGTATAGCTTTGATTCTGCAGAAATGTTTTGTGTTATCTGAAAGATGTCAGCTGCAATAAGGGATGATTATAGTGCAATGTTGTTGTTCTTTTAATATGCTATGTGTGCAGCTACCTTATGTGCTCTATTAAAAACTTTTGGAAATAAATGTACAGCGTGTGGTCCTGCTTTGGCTTGAAGTCAGCTTGACAGAGGCTAGTTTATTAAAGAGAGGCTAGCTGTCATTAAAATCTGGGTTTGTAATGTGTTCTCTCAGATATTCCCTCACAACCCTCTGTAGATATGCAGTGCAATCATGTGCTGCTAGTGTATGAATTACATGTCACTGTTCTCATCAGATCACAGGAATAATTACAATAATAGTAATAAATAGGGACTTTGGTTTGTCAACCGGAGTTACCTCTTATTTAGGTATTATTCATTTGAATTAAATACGTATTAAATACCCTAATGTAACTTTAACAAAGCACACACGGGACATATCATGTTTGGCCAGGTAGATTGTGTTAAACAACAAAAACAATGAGACGAAAATCATTAAGAGAAAAAAGAAAAAATTGCCCGATGTAAGATTTCTGGAATCAGGTTAACTCAACATTTATGATAAAGGTAATTTACCAACAATGATTAGAGATAATGTTTTCCCCACAAAGTGCTGTCAGGTCCAGACAGTGACACCTACATGTCTCTGGATGTGAGGACCATGTCTCAGGACTACAAAATGACGATGGACGATGAGTTTGTGATTGTCTGCCTGTGAGTCTACTATCTCTCATGATCATGTGACACCAACACAGCCTTGATCTCTTAGTATTTTTTAATTGGGTCCTGATAATCCAAGATCCTTTCCTCACTTTCTTGCCTTCTGTGAAATGTTAGAGGATGGGGACCCTCACAACCACCCTTACCCATGCAGGTTCAGTCAGGATCCCAGGACACACTCCACAGGCTCAGATAAGTGAAAAGTATTTATTTTCGTTTACACTCTATGCAGAATTCTCAATAAGTATGCAGGGCACAAAGTCTGCAATACTAGAACCCCTGGAGATAAGTGGGAAATTACCTAATCCTAAAACTCTGCCAAAATTGGCCTTTAATAAAATCTGGACTAACACAACAACATAAAACCTGGCCTTGTCTTCTTTCACCAACTCTATCTAATTCCATCGTCCTGTGACTCTTGGTGTGAAAAAAAATACATGGGTGTCAAATCATGAAATTAGGATTTCTGTCCTGGTGAGAATTTTTTCAGAGCTTGAATTGAGTTTTTCATGTCTTTCAACACTTGTCAGCTCCACCAGTGTGTACTGAAGATCGCATCTGAATGAAGCTCTGCACATTTCACAACAACAGAAAGCAGGGGGTGTGGTTAAATAATACCATCATTACTTTCACTTCAAGCAGTGGTCTCAAAATAAATTACACAAATGTTAGGCCTATATACCATTAGGCACTGAACTTGAACATTGATCTGCTCTGTCTTGTATCCCAGAAAAAAACAGTTTTTTGGGGGGATTTGTAACAATGTTTGATACAAACATGACAAACAAACAAACAGTTGGATACAACTTATACTTATTAACATCACACATTTTAACCGCAGTAACTACCGCATTTACATTGCATATTAAAATGTTTATTTTTTATTTTTTAAATGAGCACATTATACATAAACATTAAAAAACTAATAATTAAATTATGCAATAAACTGTGTAAACGGCTGCAGAAATTGGTATGCACATATCTTTGCAAATGTATACAATTATAAAAAATAAATAACCAGTCATGAAATTAGCATAAAACAAAAATGACATGTTATACAATGTGAAAGCACTTTGAAATGGCTCTGTGTGTCTATTACTGTTGCACATACACCGATCAGCCATAACATTATGACCGACTGCCTAATACTGTGTAGGTCCCCCTTTTGCCGCCAAAACAGCCCTGACCTGTAAAGCCTTGTTTTAAATTCTACACTTTTGGCAATATACTTTAGCATTCTGTTTGCCTTTTTTATTGCTTTTATTGTTTGGATGTAGAAAGTGAGGAGTCCACATAGACTCCTAGGTCTTTCTCATGCGTTACTTCATCTAGTTCTATTCCTCCCATAGTGTAATTATAGAGGACATGTTTGTTACCTGTGTGTATTACCTTACACTTGTCCACATTGAATTTCATCTGCCAGGTGTCGGCCCACAATTGAATATTAAGTCCCTCTGAATATCCTGTGCAGCCAAGATTGTATCTGCTGAGCCACCTATTTTAGTGTCATCTGCAAATTTGACAAGTTTGCTAACTATCCCAGAGTCCAGATCATTAATATAGATTAGAAAAAGCAAAGGCCCTAGTACTGATCCCTGTGGAACTCCACTAACAACCTCACTCCAGTTAGAAGCAACTCCTCTTATCGACACCCTCTGTTTCCTAGACATCAACCAGTTCATAATCCATCTACTTACATTACCCTGAATGCCTACAGCTTCCAATTTGAGGATCAGTCTTTGGTGTGGAACCTTATCAAAACCTTTTTGGAAATCTAAGTATATCATATCATATGTTTTCAACTGATCTACAGCTGCAGTTGCATGTTCAAAAAATTCTAATAAATTAGTAAGACATGATCTGCCTCGTCTAAACCCATGTTGACTATCTCCAAGAATATGGTTTTCATTAAGATGCTCCTCTATTTTCTGTCTAATCATTTTTTCCAACATTTTACAAGTGATGCAGGTGAGACTGATTGGTCTGTAATTTCCTGGCTCAGTTTTGTCCCCTTTCTTGTGGATTGGTATGACATTTGCCATCTTCCAGTCAGTGGGCACATCCCCTGGTCTAAGTGTCATTTGGAATAAATGAGTTAGTGGCCTGTAAATAATTTCCCTCATTTCTTTAAGTACTGTTGGAAATATCCCATCAGGCCCAGGTGATTTGTTTGTTGTTAATTCTGCTAGTCCCTTTTAGTACCTCCTCCTCATTTATCCTGATCTCTCTTAGGGTTTGACTGGACTGATTGTCAACCTGTGGCATGTCATCTGTTTTTTCTTTTGTAAAAACCTCTGTGAAATACTCATTTATGACTAATACTAGTGTTCGCTGTGGATATATCGGATACATCATCAACTGTCCAGTGTCTGTGTCTCCTTGAAATATGTGCTGAGAAAGATGACTTGGATTGAAAGGCCAGCACACTTCATGCCCTTCTAGTATATGCAATTTCAAGTGTTGCAATAGTTCTTGTAAATCCTTACATTCCTGACAGCAAAGTGAAATACAACATTTCAAAGGCAAAACAATGTTTGTATATCTTGTTGCCTTATTAGTATGTTGTCTATGATGACGGTACAAATGACATTTAAAAGCACCAGACGAGAGGAATGTCAGCTTACAGTTACACACCACGCATGTAAATGTACAGTTGGCGTCATTGCGGTGGAGTCGGCAGTGCAGCATGTAGCCTCTTAACGTTGGAACAGATTCACTGCACAAGCTCCACGTATACATTTGAGCCGAGTGTACGACCTTGTCTGAATAAAACGTCCCGTACACATCAACACCAGCAGACAAAGCGCTAACTTTCTTTAAATCGCCAAGTGCTTGCCCTCTTTATCCTCCGAATACCCATTTTAAACCAAGGTGCCATGACTAAAAACTAGCGTGAAACCACTGTTGGTCAAATCGGCTCTACTCACCGATATAAATCACGATGCCATTGAAATGTCCACGAGTTTACACCCAGTCACCCCTCCTCCCCCCTTTTCTATCGTAAACTTCGTCGATAAAGGTAAAATTAGTAGTTAGACAAATTACATTACAGCCTTTTCAATATTAACTTAAAACATGCAAGTATTTCGTCCAAATTGATTTAAATATAAAAGACGGTACAATTGCAGATCCAAATTAGGCTAAAGGTATGAGGTGAAAGCTTTCAGTTATTAATTAGCCTATTTAAACTACGGATGTTGCAAAACGTAGGATTTTAAGATCACTCACCGATATAGGATGCAGCCTTTGATGTTTAATTACGTTTTCTTTATTCTCGGTGCGGTGCAAAGCTGTTCTATTAAGTCGTGTAACATCATTAATCGTTCACTTTTTTGGAATATGACTATGTTCTAATCCTTCCAAATATTATTAGATAAAACATATTTAAGATGATTTACGATATCTACATCACTGTCTTATAAGATGAATTGTCCATACGTTTTTGAGTGGTACCCTGTAAATACATTTACCTTTGTGTTTTAATTATAACGTTTTTTACATTGTATACAGTGAAGTGATTTAATGAAGTAAAATTATTAATAACTTTTAAAAATATAAATGTTAAACTACTGTAAATTAAATGGGACAATTAACAATTGTTAATGTTCCAATTTAAATAGCAGTAGTTTAACACTTCTCTTTTTAAAAGTTCAATAATTTAATTCATTATTTCATTTCCTCAATTGCTTTATCAAAATATCCACTTTATAACATTATCAAAACAGGTATCACAAATACCAATACAGAACACAATGCAACATTGATTTTTCAAACTAAAAGATATTTATTTAAAGCAGAGTAGACAGAATTTACAGAAAAAGTACAGCAACGCTCTCACTGTCCCTCCTGTTGAACTTCGAACTCTTGTAGCAGCTTCCCCAGATGTTGACCATCAGTAGGAGTTTGACAATGAAAGAAGCTGTTCACGTTATTACCCCATTATTTTGGAAAAAAGACAAATCTGTGTGAAAATATGTAGTAAGAATCAGGGTTTTGATTGTTTTTATGCAATTATGTGATTCTCATTATCATTTTAAAAAGTTTCACTTTTGTTGAAGATGTAAGATCACTGTTAGTATATGACCAGGTCACAATTATGCAGGCTTGTGATACAATTATCAAGCTGGTTTTATTACCTGGTATTAAAGGGGAATTACATTATTTTTGTTGTTGTTGTTGTTGTTGTTGTTGCATATTTCTCTGTGTTGACACAAATGTTTAAGATAAACCATTTAATACATTTTTTCAAAACTTCACTATCAATTGTGTTGTCAGGATGGACTTATACGTATACCTACTCAAAATGTACCTTAAATCATAACATTAAGCTGTTATGGCAGAAGTATAAAACCAACACAAAGAAGCATGCAACACAATACAAATAATTCAGTAGCACTTTATGAGGACGTATAGTTTCACAGAAGGTGATAAGCACTACTAATTAGAACTACAAAATTCAGACTGCTAAATGTTAATAACATAGTTCAAGACTGGAGCTAATCCCACCTAGTGTGCTAGTATTTGAGTTAAATGTTTTGATTCTTGTATCAGACAGGCAATTCAGCTGTAACAGGACTTATATTGTAAACTGTTTAATGGTCTACAGCTATACACATCATATTTCAACATTAGATTTTAAAATAATTTCTCCACTTAAATTGTATACTTAATAAACCTTCAAATTGTAACACTTTTAAATATGTTACAGTCCTTAACCGTTAATTTACGGTGGTTTGTTTTTACCCTGCATACTTACAGTCTTTTATCCTTCACTAACTGAGTGAAATTCTGTTAAAAGTAGTTTTACAATGGTTTACAGTTAATTTACAGTGGTTTAACATTCAAGTAAAAAAAACAGTTTTCAACATTCATTATCATCGTATTTTAACCGTCAGAATTTACAGAAATTCTGTTAAATGTTATTTTACAGTTGTGAACACTGATTATCCGGTAGTTTGTCATTAAAGAATAAAAAACATATTTCAACCTTCATTATTACAGTTAATTTACCTTAAAAACTACGGACATTTTTTACAGTGTAGACTTATTTAAACCTGCTAAGTGTTTAATAAATATCAGTCAGGACCTTTGTTGACTGACAGACTTCAAACTAGAAATGATGGGGTGCTACTGACTATGACTGAGGCTTGGATTAAATCAAAACTTTGACCCACACGCTAATCAAAAACTACAGAACTGTACTCAGTTGCGGCTTCATTTTTAGTAAGATGCCACTTTCTTCAAATCACAAATGTAGCTGCTATGATGTACAGGTTTGTAGTTTGCTATTAGCGGGTGGGTCAAAGTTTGCAAAAATGTGTAATCCACTAGCCGTATGTCAATGTAAAAAATGTGATCGGGAAATGCAGGTGTACTTGATTATTTCACAAATAATTAATTTAGGCTAACAAACAGGTAGATTATTACTGTAATGCAAGAACTAGCAGATAGACCTAATCATAAAGGATTATGTGGCTGCTAACAGGTTTGTTTGTTTGTACATACGTGTGCTTATACAAATGTTTACAAGATGGTAGGCTTAAGCCTATGTTAGTTTGATGTTGTGCCAAGTGGGCTACAAGTGGGTGTGGCAAATCAAATCCTGCTTAGGGCCCCCAAAAGGCTACAAACGGCCCTGACTTTTTTTTCTATTAAGACAGATCTTGCGGTCAGATGATGCAGCGGCTCGGATCAGTGAAGCACAACGGGCTCCGGCAGCCGCACAGCCGCACCGACGCACAAAAACAGTGTTACACCTGCGCGGACACCAACGGAACTCGAGACTCTCTCCCTGCTTATTGTGTCCGGCTTTTACAGATATGTACTTGAATTTCGATCACGTTGAGTAAAAGCAAAGGGGGGAATACATTTCAAGAGGGGATTTTGTTTCCTTTCATTATGGTTTACGGTTGCTTGCGCCTGTGGCCAGATAATAATCATGAAAAAATTGTGATTGAGAAGCAATTGTCTGGTGATCGTAAGATAAAAGATAATTTATTTATGTGTATGGCCTCACTAAGATACCGTATTTTCCTGTATTGTTGAGATATTACTATTCTTTCAGCGGGGCAATCTTTGGAGGTGAAGATAAAGCACTGCACAACACTATACTCCTGTGTTGAGCCCAGCTCTCTCAACCTTGGCGTGTTTGGGAGGTTGACGGAATTATCCCTGGTAATTAATCATTGAATTGTACTTTGTATTGATTATACTGCTGCAATTGTAATGCTTAAAGTTAATTTAATGTTGTATTGATTTGTATTACTTCATTTTCAGTAGGGGTTGTAGCATTTTGTGGTCCGAGGTCCGGACCTCGGCACAGTGGTCCGCGGAGTGGTCCAGATCACGTAGCGCAAACTGGGATGTTTTTTTTTTTCTTTTTTTTTTCCTTTTCTTGGACATATCGTCTAAAACCCGTTTACTGTAAAATATGTGGTCGACATATCGAAACTACAAACATAATAATCATAAACATATAATATAGTTATCAACACTACTGTTTAATAATGTTTACTGTTATTATCCCGTACAATAACGGGGAAGGCATTAAGTATGTTAACCACTAAGTGGCCGATATAGTTATGCCTTTTAAAAACAAAAAACAAAAATGAGAAACAAAATCAGAAAGTGTTCATATGCACACAGTTTCCGAGGTCCGGAGCGCCGAGAGCTCTAGTGCTGCAGCCCCGACACTGTCAATGCGCTGCCATTGCTTTAGTTTTCTAAACTGCTAAAAACTATCCAGACTACAGTGATAATAATCATACACATGTTCATATCGTCCGTGTGCCTCTGTGTATAACGAACACATGTGGCGTGAGCCCTCAGTATATCCGTGGAGTGCTGAGCCTCCTGCCCATGACGGACCAGGCCGCAGAGTAGTGCAGTGCAGTGGTCCGGACCAGGCCGCAGAGTAGTGCAGTGGTCCGGACCTCGGAAATTGTACGCAGACGAAGGCATAACATATACATTTTCAAGCAGCATAGCTATACTCTGTGGTTAACAGACATAATCCCACTCGTGTATTGTACAGAATACTAAAAACAGGAAACCATGTGTACCGGTGTGATGACGGGACACGGGGCGCTGTGCTCGGGGCTCCGCTGGGACTCGGCCCGTATGGAGTAGATTTTCCTCCACAGCTGAGCGCACAGCCGCCGCCACAAACCTGGGTGGAGAGCCCTGGCACCTCCCTGTGTAAGCAGACTTGTTGTCCCAGGTGAAGGACACGCTCTGGCACTACAACCCAGGCCTGTTCTAGCCTTGGGTCTGGCCCCTTAGAGGGATTGCTTGATAGCCTGGGGTCTGTTGGATGCTGTAGTAGCCACTATTCAGTCGGCGAGAGCTTCTACGAGGTCGCAGTACTTCTACCGCTGGCAGACGTTTCTCACGTGGTGCCAATATGGGGGTCATGACCAAGTTACTTGCCCCATTGGGGGCATATAATTTTTTTACAGGAGCTGTTGGACCAGGGCAAGTCCCAGTCCACACTTAAAGTGTATCTGGCAGCCATCTCTGTCATGTCTGGATTAATGGGGAGCCCCCTAGGTCTCATTTCCTGGCTGCACAGTTTCAGAAGGGAGCTTGTAGGTTGTGGGCTCCTCTCGCCCCCTTCACTGCGTGCATGGAGCCTTGATGTAGTGGACACACTTTCCCAAGCCCCATTTTAGCCACTGCAGTCAGCTGAACTCAAGTTAGTGTCATTGAAGACTGCATTCTTGTTGGGCAATCACCTCTGCAAAATGCATGAGCGAGTTACACGCCATGTCTGTAACTCCCTTCGTGTGTCCATTTTGCAGGAAATGGCTCCAGGATTACACTCCAGCCTAACCCTGCATTCTTCCCGAAAGTGCTGTCTCCATTCCATTTAAACAGGCCTATTGAGTTGATGGCTTTCCATCCTCCTCCTTTCTCTTTGGAGGAAGAGAATCGGCTGCACCTGCTATGCACCGGGCCATCAGGTTATACCTGGAGTGCACTAAGGACACTTAGCTCTCTGAACAGATGTTTGGATCCTATGGGGCACAGACACAAAAGGCCAGGCACTTTCAAAGCAGCGCCTCTCACACTGGATTGTGAACACTATTACGATGGCCTATGGCCTGGTGGTACACTCAACTCGAGGCGTAGCCACTTCGTGGGCCTTTATTCAAGGTGCCCCCCTGGCAGATATTTGTGCGGCTGTGAGCTAGGCCTCACTGCACACAATGGTTTGGTTCTACGTGCTGGATGTACCGGCCCCCTCCATTGGGAACCCTGTGTTGGCTTCAGTTGAGCCTCAGTAGCCTATGGGCACTGAGCTGCTCCTGGTTTTTGTGACTGCCCTGTAGACATCACTCCCAGGGTTTGTCATGTGGCCTTCAGGTATGTTGCCTCATAAGGCTGGCCTGCATATAGTTTGTTTTACTACCACATATATTGAATTGTTATTGTGTTGCTGGGGTGCATGGGCATGCCCTGTACTCTGCTATGTATATAGTTCTTAGGACAGCAGGTCTGTGGCCCCGCTTGCTGTGCTAGTGAGCAGGGGGGTTGCTGCTTCTGCTTCTAGCGGAGGGCACTCGATCTGGCTCTTATTGCTCTTAGTGTATATACAGTTAAGTCCATAAATATTTGGACAGTAACATAATTGTCATCATTTTGGCTCTGTATGCCACCACAATGGATTTGAAAGGAAACAATCAATATGTGCTTTAAGTGTAAACTTTCAACTTTAATTTGAAGGTAGATGCATCCAAATTGGGTGAACAGCATAGGAATTACACCTATTTTATATGTGGTCCCCCCAATTTTAGGGGCTCAAAAGTATATGGACAAACTAACATAATCATTAATTAAATTGTGAGTTTCAATACTTGGTTGCAATCCTTTATAGTCAATGACTGCCTGAAGTCTGGAACCCATAGACATCACCAGATGCTGGGTTTCTTCCCTGGTGATGCTCTGCCAGGCCTGCACTGCAGCTGTCTTTAGTTCCTGCTTGTTCTTTGGGCATTTTGCCTTCAGTCTTGCCTTAGAAATTAAAACAAACCAATCAGGGAGATCGCAAAGACATTAGGTGTGGCCAAATCAACTATTTGGTACATTTTTAAAAAGAAAGAAAGCACTGTTGAGCTCAGGAACACCAAAATGCCAAGAAGACCATGGAAAACAACTGTGGTGGATGACAGAATAATGATTTCCCTGGTGAAGAAAAACCCCTTCAAAACAGTTGGCCAGATCAAGAACACCCTCCAGGAGGTAGGCATATCTGTGTCAAAGTCAACAATCAAGAGAAGACTTCACCAGAGTAAATACAGAGGGTTTACCATAAGATGTAAACCATTGGTAAGCCACAAAATCAGGAAGACCAGATTAGAGTTTGCCAAAAAGCATGTAAAGAACCCTGTACAGTTCTGGAACAACATCCTATGGATAGATAAGACAAAAATGAACTTGTACTGGAATAATGGGAAGAGAAGAGTATGGAGAAGGGAAGGAACTGCTCATGATCTGAAGCATACCACCTCATCTGTAAAGCATGTTATGGCATGGGCATGTATGGCTGCAAAGGGAACTGGTATTTATTGATGATGTGACTGCTGCCAAAAGCAGCAGGATGAATTCTGAAGTGTTTAGGGCTATATTATCTGCTCAGATTCAGCCAAATGCTTCAAAACTCATTGGACGGCACTTCACAGTGCAGATGGACAATGACCTGAGCTTACTGCGTAAGCAACTCAAGACTTTTTAAGGCGAAGAAGTGGAATGTTCTGCAATGACCAAGTCAACCACCTGACCCGAATCTAATTGAGCATGCATTTCACTTGCATTTCACAAGGCAAAACTGAAGGCAAAACACCCCAAGAACAAGCAGGAACTGAAGACCGCTGCAGTACAGGCCTGGCAAAGCATCACCAGGGAAGAAACCCAGCATCTGGTGATGTCTATGACTTCAGGCAGTCATTGACTGCAAAGGATTCTTTAACCAAGTTGGGTGTAACTACCCTCAAATTAAAGATGGAAGTCTACACTTAAAGCACATCTTGATTGTTTCCTTTCAAATACATTGTGTTGGCATACAGAGCCAAAATGATTTTTTGCTTGAAATTTGCTTGAAATACATGAAAATATCTGCCAATGCAACAAGACAAAATACAACATATTGAAGTCATATTTTCTTAGAAACAAGTGTTATTATCTTGCTTGTTAAGGAAATGTATCTTATTTTAAGGATGGTTAGATTTTTTAGCCTGGAAACAAGATAAATATACTTGATAAGACTTGTATTTTTTGCAGTGCAGTTCTGCTGACCTTCTAAAATTTCACTAATGCCATTTCTCAGGTGCTGGCAGCTGTTGGCAGTGAAAGCAGGCCCTGTCTCGGAGCCTTTACAACCACCAGTGATTTGCTTGTTTCTACCTCCGATGTTGACTCTCAATTTGTGTTTGTAGAAAGTGGTGGCCCAACCGAATTCATGAAGGGATGCGCCACCAAAAACATGTGTCCCAAGAACATGCTGATGACTTCAGGAAATAACATTATGAAGGGATTCAGCTGTTGCCAGGGAAACCTGTGCAACAATGCCAAGCCTGCTGGACAGAGTCTCTTCCTCCTGCTGGCGTCTCTCATCCCCATCGCCCACTTCCTCTGAGCGAAGGGCACTCAGACACCGCTCTCTCGACTGCTTGACTGCTGCACTGATCATCTCAGCTCACTGCAATGCTGTGTGTGTTTGTGACAGGAATCAGTCTAGAGGAATCAGTCTGGAGGAATCAGTCCCCTAGTGCTGTGTCAGACAAGTCTGGTCTAGGAAGTTTAATCTAGTACATTAACTTGATAAGAGGTAGAGTAACAGGCAGCAGAGCGATTTATTATTACTCAATTCTTTTCATAAGTGGAAGGGGTGCCATGCATGTAATTTTACTGTGATTGTGTTATTAAAGTGGTTGAAACCAGGTAAGAAAAATATAGGGGATGTAGGGAACTAAATACACAATGTGTTTAAACTGACTATTCTTGTTTACACCATACCAGCATGTGGAGCAATTTCCTTGTTTTATCGCTTTTGAAAGAATATATGTTGAACAAAAGGTTTTGATTCTGTAGTGCTGCTTTATTCAATTGAAAGCTGTATTCTGTTTTCATTGATTACTATCATTCATTTTATTTTTTGCTATGATTTTTGTCTTCAATTAAAGGCTTCTGAAATAATATTTTAATGTGTCTAGATTTAGTTGAACTTTAGGTAGCGAAAGATGTATCAAGAGATGAGTCACGGACAGACACACCAAATCACAAATACAATAATACAAAGATACCTGTAAATCATAGATTGGAGTTATAAAAATGTTGACTGGTGCAATTTTACATTCTATGCATAAGTAGTAGAAAGTGGTTTCTACCATGCCTTGAATCACAAATGGTTATTATTTGGTCTTTAATGCAATTTCAAGAATTCTAGCATTTTTTGTCTTACCATTTTCTCAAACCACACAATACAGAAGGACCTCTGTGTAGCGAATGATTAGATACTTTACTCTCTTGTTTCAGAAGTAAGGTACAGTACGGCCATGTTGAGTTCCTGACATTACAAATAAGCTAAATGCTATCCGCTCCCGTGTTTTCTTTACACTATCGGTCACAACAGAGGACGTTCCTGCTCCCTCAAGATCCAGGCTTAAACGAGATATTTAAGGTAGGTAACATACAACTGTAGTTGTTGAAGTATTCACATTATGTTTAGAAAGTGATATTCAGCAATATTTTTTGTTTATAATAAATACTTCCCAAATTTGATTTTGAATTGATTCAGCCAAGAGAAAACGGCAGAATCGAATTAATATTGCCAAAACAGTCTTAGACAAAAGCAGACAGTTCTCCCCAAAACATAGTATTATTATTAGGCGAGGCGAGGCAGCTCAGAGTCGTAAGTGGCGCTTGATGAGACTTCGCCCGGAACTGAGAAGAAAGGTGCGGAGCCAATGGAAACAGAGTAAGAGTGAACAAAAGTGCACAAGGGAGACCGGAATGTTAATAAGGTGATTGACAGGTGAGAAAGGACAATGAGGGGGGAAAGGAAAGACAGGGAGACAGCGGCCTCTAGTGGACAGAGAGGGTGATGGCTGAAAACCATGACAGCCCCAGAATATCAAATATTAATTATCGGTGCTGTTGAGGTGGAGAGAGAGATGGCATCTTTTAAAAGAGCATACTCATAGGGTACAGGAAAGAGGACCAGGACAAAAGGCGAAAGGTAGAGGAGTGTTACAGACGTTATTCATAATTGATTTCACCTCACAGCTCGCCTGTTGTGTCGAGTGATGCTTGTGTGTGACCTCAATCCATTAAACAAGCTAGCTATTATTATTTTAAGTTCAGTTACTTAATAGTTGTGTGTCATGATGAACGCTGTGATGTTTGGTATCAAAACAAAGCTCAGGCTTTCCTCTTACACACATGTCATTTAAACCTTGCTGAAGCAAACCAACCGGTGTTTAATTGAGGTATACAGCCACGCAGAAGGACAGGGTCAATCCCCAAAACCCCAGTAAATGGCATAAACATTTCGAAAACACGCCCATTTTCTACATGTAAACCTGCAGTTACCGTGTAAATGCTAATTTGACGGATTTTAAAAGTGCAAGATAACTGGTCCGTTTATTGTGGGTTTCAAGGTAAAGTAAGTTGGTGATGGCCGTTTCATGGTTAACGACAATGGGGATCACTTCTGTTTCCAATTATCATTATGATGTCTATATAGTTTTGGGTCTGTTGTGCACTGTTCTGTACTGCATATCGTGTTGTAATCCTAACTTTATAAAACACTTCTATTAACGGCTTTCAGCTTCATCCGTGACATGGAAAACCACTGATTAAAATCAGAAAGAATGGCACAAGACAATCCTTTGCCCTTTGGCTGCGGGTAAACAGCAGCTTGTGCAATAAACTGAGCATGTAAACCCGAAAGGGAGAGGGTAATTTAATCTGGGACTCAAGCATATTGTCTAGACTCTAGAGAGAGGTCAAAACACACGTGTCAGGGATATGTATACTAAATTAAATGTAGATATGACAGATATAAGTGTATGTTTATGAGGATTAACAGATTCTAACAATTTATATATAAAGCAATAATCCAGCTAAATCAGATGAAGTAATAATTAATTTTAGATTTATTTTTTTATTTTTTTTTGTCGTGGAGGGTCACGTCAATTTGATAGCTACCCTACTGCCAATTGCCGTCCAAATGATGATGATTTACTAGTAGTTAAAGATTTACTACAGTAGTTTGCCAGTTGTCAGCTAATGATTTTTGATAGTATTGTATTTATTATTTATTTATTATTTATTTATTTAATATGCACTATATTATTTTAAGTACTGAGTATTTTTGGTGTGGGTTATTTAACCTAAACTGTTGATTAGTTATTGCTGTTATTTCAATGTACACATTGCACTGTTTACATTTGCATTTATTACTAAATGTATTTCTTCAAAATGTAAAGTGTATGTTAAAGTGCAATAAATGTTCTGTTATGTGCATTATTTAAATGTCTGTGTGTCTTTGTCACATCTCCTCTCACATCCCCTCTCACTTCTCCTCCCTCCTATTCCCCAGCTCACCTCCAGAGGTCATCATCACCAGAATACTGAACTCAGCTTCTGACTTTCCTCAATCATCCAATTAACATTCCAAGTCACCATGTACACTTCCTACATCACTCTCTTCTCCCATTGGTTCCCACTCCCTACCTCTGTTACCTGCTTCCCTCTGTTCCTGTATATATGTCTGTGATTAAGCAAAGGGGTTTCAATCTGTAGTTCAGCCTCCCGATAGCAGAAGGCATCAAACTAACTTGAGACTTCCCTTACCGAGGTCTTGTGACCATGGCAGAAGCCATCTTTAGGTATGTAAATCTTAGCCGCCGGAGTCAAGTGAGGGGTAAGAATACCTGTCGGTCTGCAATTGGTGTTCCACTGACTACCGGGGTGGGGCGCTGCATACATATTTCTCTGCCAAGAAATAAAAATAAAGGGAATGCGCTACCGTGTTCAGGGTTGGTCCTAGGCAGAAGGTGAAGGCAAGGCGGGAGGGAGAAGTACTTTTGAAAAGGATGTGCAGGAGCCTTATTGCTGTTTTTTTTTTTTTTTTTTTTTTTTTTTCCTCTATGGGTTTTTGTTTTCTCTTCTAGAGTCCCTCAGTTTCCTTAACTTATTGGAGAGTTTTGTCTTATTATTGATGGTAATGGCTGTGCCTTAGTATGAGTGATGTCCTTATGTGCCTTTACTGTTGTATTCTGTTTCATTGAATACTCTTCTGGGTTTGTCTGTATGTTCCCTTGATTCACCACTGGGCTGTTTACTGACTCTTCCTTCTGGATTTGCCCCTTTGGACTGTTTGCCTGGTTTCACTACCATGATTGACTCTATGCCTTGGTTCCCCTTGCCCTGTCCATGTAACTGTAGTCTTAGTTTTACCTAAACATTTTCTCTCCACCATAAAGATGGGCACCACCACTAAAATGTTTTTCACCTATGGTCTCCAAAAGGCTAGGGCCAGCCCTGTTGGAGTATGCTGAAGTGTACAGACCATACACAAATACCATAATTAATTTCTTGGGTTGTTGGACTGTAATTCACCAACATTTGCAATTTACCAAAAAGGAATTTGTGGAAGCAAAAAATGCACAAGAAAACAAAGGGGAAATGTAAGGGCACTGCTTATTCTGCCTCAGCATCCTGTCTCTGACCTTGGTAAGCAGTGGGGAAAACTTGCCCTGGCATGCCTGCCACATCCCTGACAAAAGCTTCATCCGTGGACATAGTTTTCCTGTATATAGGGATTTCTGTCATAGACCTTCCACTGCCATACTGAGAAGAACTCTTCTATGGGATTGGGGAATGGGGAGTATGGTGAGAGGAACAGATTTGTGAATCATTGATGAACCAATTACAGACCAGAATATCATAGTGGAAACTAACTTTGTCCTAAACAACAATGTAACAGTGCTGCTCTGCCTGCACTTCTCTCTGTCCATGGGTGGAAAACTGCTTCTCATAGGCCATCCATGAACATCAGCAGATGGCTGGTATTTTATGGACCAAGAGTAGCATTGTGGTGAAGGATCCCATGGCGGCAAAAAGTGTAAGACTGCCCCCACGCTGGCCAGGGATATCCACAAGATCATGGTGGTCAATAATCTTGCAACCTTTTTGTCTTCACTTTGTGAGGTTAAACCCTGCCTCATCCACATGTAATTTTATTGTACTGTCTTGTTTGTTCTAATGCATATCGTTTGAGTACAGTAAACAGGTTAGTCAGCACATTAGTCTGATAAGTTTATAGTAATTTCCCTATTTTCATTTCTGAAAGTTCAGACAATTGATGCAACATTGTAATGGTAGAGGTTTGGCTGTGCTCTCAGCCCACCTTCCCTCATTGTCATACCATGTACAAAAACATGGTCAAGTACTATGGCACAAATCTCATCACAAGATCTTCCTCTCCCTCATCCACCTCCTCTCATTCTCACTCTTCCTCTACTTCTCCTTTTAATGTCATCCATTGTTCCAAAACACCGGTGAGATTACCGGTAGCCTTTCTTATTCATGGAAACATCCTGATTGCTTGTTGACTACTTATGACTGTTAGTGTTTACAACTGTGTGTTGAGTGTTTCAGGTGTGATGATTTGAGTTTGGTATATTGAATGGCAATGTTTTCTACATGACCACATGGTGACAATTGTGCTTTACAAAGAGTTGTGTGTAGAGTTGCTAAATTAAACAAATTTGTATGAAAACCGGTAAATGGTGTACATAGGTAGGTGTAAATGGTCTTGATTCTAGAACTTTGCAAAATGGTTTTGTGTATATTGTTCATAGAACCAGTTTTAGTTAGCAAGACTACATGAAACGTAGTTTTGAAGTGCTCTCAAATCGAATTAAAATCGCATCATAATTTAGGCGCCAGTGCGGATTATAACAATAGGCTGATTGATAAATAAAGAAGTGGTACAGAATTAGAATTGCTATACATTACCTTGTGGTTTTGACTTGGTCATCGCCCCTTCGTGTCAGTGTATATATTGCGTTACTAGCGCACAGCAGGATCAGTTCACCAGACTCGCACTGTCAAAATGAAACTGCTCGTGACGCTGCTGATCTGCGCGCAGATGTATATCCCAGGTGAGTCGTTTTAATCGTCGCTATTCGGCTTCCAATTACACATCCATGAAAATGGAACTATACTCTTTTGGATTGAAATGTATCAAATAGTTTCCATTTAAACCGTGTTCTTGAGCTGTCAAATCTATAGCACCCGGTTAACATGCAATTAAAAATACGCCTAAACTTCATAGCATTTCAGTTGCATAGTTTAAGTTATTAGTAACTTTAGGTCATATCACGGTTGATTTACTAATTTAAACGAGTTATATACAGAATATAACTTTTTTCTGTACCTGTAAACAGACTATAATTAACCAACCATATAACCACACAATCATGAAATATGAGCATGCAATATAAATGTTTACTTTATGACTAATATTCATTTTAATTTAGACGAATCAATTGACTTTAATAAAATGATTCCAACTGGGTAATGACATTTACTTATTGAATTGATATTTTAAAGCATATTTGCTAAATTGCGTCCATTTATTAAAATACATTAGTTCCTATTTTCATGTTTTATTCTATATATCAAGACATTTAAACAATACAACTAACTTGTGCTCTGCTTGTAGGTGAACAATATAGTAGGGGAGACAGCTGTAACAAGGGGTCAGTTGTAACACCATTTATGTAATCAGTCAAGCTAGTCATTCACTGTGGACACGCACAAGTTGCTTTCCTCCCTGCCTGCGAGAAATGAACTGACTGTACCAAAACCGAAAGATTTTATTCCATAAAATACAGAATTGTAGCTATTTGTAAATGTTTACCAATGTTTTCACATTCTCATACATTATGAAAATTAATGAGTACTCTCAAATGACACATGTCTAGCACGTGTCTTGTCTTTTGTCTCTTTGGTCATGGCTCCCAGAGTTGGGGTCAGTTGAAACGCATGTTACAGTTGACCCCATACAAAAAAGGGGACCATAAAATTTGTATTATGGTCTGAGTCCCCATTAGATTTGAATAGGATAATACATTTCGTTCTGTAATACAATGATGGACTTAAAGCCAGAAATTAAGTGATATCTTTTTCACTTATTCAAAATGAATAGTTGGAAGTGTCTTTGAAAATATTTTAAGAGTAAAATAAGTCTTAACTTATTAAATTATGCCTTGAACTGCACTGTATTTTTGCACTTGGTATTGTGTTTATATTTTCTAAGTCGCCCTGGATAAGGGCGTCTGTCAATAAATAAATAATAATAATAACTACAAAATCATATTGACCTACATGTGCGTGTGTGTATAGAGTCTCAAGGTTTATTTATACTCTGACAAAGTGCAATGAAAACACTTAATGGATAGTGGAAAGCAAATATATCAAAAAGATTGTAAAGAGTCCAGCGCTAGATATATGAACTGTCACAGTGAGGACTTTTTCAAAACATTTCCAGCTGTAATAAAGCATTTAAGGCTACTAATTGATGTTCTTGTTGGAAAAAGTTTTATCTGTAAACAATATATCAATTAAAATTTTAATTTTATTTAAATATTATGTTTTTTGTGATTTTATTAATTTCACCGCTGTTACAAATCACAGCAGACTGATATAAGTTGTTTGTATTATATAATGACCGAAGCATCTCAAACAGTCTCGGAGTAATGGAGCAAAAGATTAAAAATGTTACAACAGCTGTGCCTGGTCTCCCTAATATAGTAAAGTCACAGGTTGTAAACACTCTGTGGGATTATAAGCAAACGGCAAGCACAGCGTTTTTCTCCAATTAATGTTTGGGTTATTGCACTTAGGGTCGCAACGCATAAGTGCCGGAGGAATATTGGACGTCGCCGTTAAATTATATGATATAGTGAAAAAATCCCAAGGTAAGTCCAAGAGTAAGGAATGTTGCATATTATGCTATTTTAAAAAAAAATGCTTTGCTATGGTTACCTGGCTTCTTCCCTAGCTTTTCCTGACGCAGCAGTATTGGCCTTATATGTCCCTTGCCTCCGCATACCATTCCATAATTAACTTTAGTGCATATATATATATATATATATATATATATATATATATATTATAAACCAATCAAGTAAAGCGCAAATGCTGTGAAACGCATTAAATGCGTTCATAATCGTCAAACGGACCCCATGTGCGGTCAGATTGGTCTTGATTTTGTCCCATTCAATGCAATGATGACAGTCAGATCGGGTGATGGCTGATACATTTTGCAGTAGAACATAGATGCCTCTAAAAATAAAAATAAACTACTTAATAGTTTTGTACTATTCTATGAACAGATGGGTTATATTTTGGCAATAGGCATGGGTGTAGCAACTCATTCACTTTGTTTCTGCCGGCTTAAATACAATTAAATATTATAAAATTGGAAAAACTGTTTAAGCAAGTGTTGATTTGAATATAGTAAATATCTGAATTATCAATAACACTATTATTTTGTTGCTGAAAAAGTTCTCATGTGTGAACACTGTACTGAGGGCAAGGACTGCAAACCGCAGCACTGCACCAGCACAGAATTGGTCTGTGCTGCCAGCACCATCTCTGGTAAGGGAATTGTAGAGTACACTTTGAATCATTGACATACACAAGCTGATCACAGAAAGATTACGTAATTGAAGACATATAAAACAAGTATCTTATTTTTTTCTTGCTTCCAGTAATCTGACCATCATATTTATTTCATTAATCTGATATTTAAAAGTGAATCGTATAATCCCACTCAGCCTACATCACAATGAAAATTAAATTGGTCCTGTAGGCCTATTCACTCAACTAACCAGTCAAATAATTATATTATGAATCAAGTATTCACGTACACACACACACACACACACACACACTTATGTGTGGTCGCCTTCAATATCTTTTTAATCTTTTGGGATCCATTGTGGATATCTTCATTTGTACAACTTGCAATCTGTCCGTCCAACTGTCATTTTAAATTTCAATTTTCTTGATGTCACATTTTAATTCGTTTTTAGATTAATTTCTTTGTCTGTCTGTTCTTGTTATTCCATGCTTCTTTGTGGCGTCTGCAGTTTATGTAACATTTTTGCATTAAGTGACCAGGTTTCACAGCCATAAGTTAGCACTTGTATATTGATCAAATAATTTTCTGTTCAGGCATATGGGTTAATTTCCTTTCAACAGCGTGTTGTTTCTTACAAATGCACACCATTTAACTCTTCATTTCGCAATATCTCAGTGTAGATTGATTTGTTGTCCAAGTAGACAAGTTTTGACGTCTTCAAATATCTGTTCATCTTCTTCAATGTTCTTAATTTGTCAAAGCTGGTAAATTAGATTTTCACGTATACAATTTAAGTTATGTCTCAAATGATATTACCAGGACTGGAGACCATCAGTAGAACATCTAATCTGTTATTATACATTTTTCTTCAGCGCACGGAAAAACCTCTCAGGAGAAGGGATGCGCACTGATGGAAAGCTGCGGACGTGTTAGCTCGGTCCATCTGGGTTACCACGGGAGGAAAATTTTCAGCGTAAAATGCTGCAACATTGAAAAATGCAACCCTGTAAACGAACCAGGTAATGAATCAACCGCACCGAATAATAATAATAGGCTGAGTTAATATTCTGAGGTCGATGCTATTGTCTGACGCTAACTTATTCTATTTCTGTAGAGCCGCCAAATAAAGCAACGACTAACAACCATGAGTGTTTCACTTGTGATACAGAAGTCTGTAACACGACGCTGAAATGTCAGGGGGAGGAGGACCACTGTTTTAAAACCACTGGTAAGTTTCTGTAGTTCTGCAAATCTGGAATAATTTAGACCTATATTGAGTGACTTCAACTATGTAAGCCTTTTACCACACTCGCGAAGTGCAAATCAGGGACGTGTCCTATGGTGTTTTATGTATGTCCAAACTCCGCTTTCTTTGACTTATGACAAGAAACGCAGTATAGGGTACAATATTTGTAATTTGGTATATTTCCTATACACATGTAAATTGGAATTTGTAAACTGCATTATGATTGGAACTGTATTGTATTATTGCACTTTGTATTGCTCTTATGTTTTAAGTCGCCCTGGATTAGGGCGTCTGTTACAAGAAATAAATAACAATATCAAAACATGCCCTTTATGCAACACCTGGCTCCCCTATTGCGAGGAAGGGGAACCTCAATTCCACCCAACCTACATGCCAGGGTCGGGTGGATTTTGGGACTGCCAACTTAGAAACCATTTTAATAATGTGCTAGTTTCTCTTGTTTTCTTTATTTGTACGCTATTTTGCACCAGATTGATTTGTTAGGAATGTATTGAATGATGCCCTGGGTACGACTCGCTTATAATCAAAATCTAGTTCTTTGAAAACTGATGTGATCATTTATGAAAATCAATTATAGAAAATCATTGAAAATATAAACTCCGAGATGTAGATGCTCATTCCTGCCAAAGAAAAAATATGACCATCTGTTTTCCTAACATGTTTAATATACATTTGTAGCCTACTTTAACATTATCTGAAATGTATTTTGTGATATCTTCAAATGATTGAGAGAAATCTTGGAATACTACAGAAATCTTTGAAATAACTACAAGGACGAGTCAAACAAAGCCTTTGCAACTCCCAGCTGTTAATTTGTGTAACCTTATGATTTCGCGTTTGTGTTAGTTTTTGAAAAAGGCAAAACGGTAGCTGCAAAGGGATGTGTTACCAGCAACCTCTGCGCAGAGCGGTCGTCAACAATCGTTGGTAGAGCACTCGCCATGGATCTCAACTGCTGCAAAGGAAACCTGTGCAACAACGCCAAGCGTGCTGGACAGAGCATCTTCCTCCTACTGGCGTCTCTCTCACCCATTGCCCTCTTCCTCTGAGCAAAGGGCGCTCAGACACCGCTCTCTCCACTCACTGCCCGCTTCTGCAGGGAGTATTTTAATCGTGACTAATGACGGGCCATTTCAACAGGCCGTAATCAAGGTGTGTCATTCCAGTGTTGTAGGCAAGTATGGGTGCAAAAGATTAATAGTTGAGATGCAATCAATTAGAGGTAGAGCAAGGAGCAGCAGAGATATGGTAGATAACCAGTCTTTTATATTATGAATGCATTTATTAACTCTGGCAGTGCAGTTATTCTTTCTGTGATCGTTCTATCAAGTGTAATCTCTAACAATCTCCAGGGGGTATGGGAAACTAAATATAATTATTATTTACATCATACTAATACCTATTGTAAAACATTAATTTGATTAAAGTTTAAATCAAATGTATGTATAATTCGTGTGGTATTTCAAGTTCAACAATAATAAAAATATATGTACATTTTATTTTGTGCTCATGCTGTCTCATTTGGTACATTGATTTCTCCCAGAGAAGTTTTGATTTTACCTTTTCTTTTTAGTGTTATTTTCTTGATTGTGTCCGTATGTGTGTTCTTAAAGGGTCCTATTAGCTGGTGTAGCACTATCTAAAGTGTGGTGCGCGCAGGAGCAATCAGTCATTTCGGCGACTATACTGTCAGCCCAACCCCCCCCCCCACACACACACACAGTGTTTTGCCGGCAACCCCACCAACAATCCCCCTCACCCCTGAGCTATTGCAACATGTTGCACCAATTCAACATTTCTGGTTTGTTTCCTTTATGATTGTGAAGACATGAGAAATGGAACAATGAGAGTAAGATTTATTGTAACTTGTAATGTGAGGTGTAATCATGTATTAATAGTATTAGTAGTAGTAATACTGTTCTTCATAATTGATAATGATACAGAAAGTAGTGATATACTTTTTGTATTAATTAAATGCTTCTGAAAAATGCTGAACGTGTGGCCATGTATTGGTTGTTCTGTTCAGGGAAAGATTGATTGACGGATTAACAGTAAAGTTGAGGCAAATTACATGCAAAAACTGAAATTCATGAAAACAAATTTCTCTCACTTGTTGTCATTTTAGATAAAGAATGTAGTCTTCCAAAGCAAATAACCTCATATTATAGAACATGCTGAAAAGAGATGTTGCACTCCAAAATATCAATTATGAATAAAATAGTAATTAATATCACTAATTATGGATTAATATGGTTATGATTAGTTCTAATAATGTTGGAAATCGTATGTTTACAAGAGCAGACAACACAGCCATTCCCATTATTGCTTTTCTTATATAATTACTATACTTACTGAAAGATAATGAGCAGGAGTACCTACGGTGGCCCTGAAGTGCAAAACACAATTGCAAAAAGAAAAACGCAATTGCAACAAGAGAAACAAAAACAAAAAGCAGAACACAATTACAAAAAGAGAAACACAAAAACCGTTCTGCTTTATGTTTTTGTGTTTCTCTTTTTGTAATTGTGTTCTGCTTTTTGTTTTTGTTTTTGTTGTACTTTTGCGTCCATTCCTTTTCATGTTTTAACCATGACCAGAAAAATAAAAAACCAACGGTTGTTGTATTTTTAAAATGCAATGTTGAATACCAAAATTTGAATTAGAAACACAAAATGCTGCGCACAAAATTAAATATTGACTTCTTTTCAGATTTTTGTTTATGACTTTTTGTACCTTTATTAAACATTTTTAAAAATGCACAAATTAATATGGAAAAAAGTAGATTTTTCCGGTTTTCTTAAGCCAAATTAGACACCCTGAAATAATTTTCCCCGATCTGTTGAATGAGAACAAAACGCAAACGGACATTGCAGAGTGTTGGGCGAGTTTGTTCGGCGAGGAGTGTCAGAAGATTTTGTGCCAGTCATTGTCTGAGACGGGAGGTTTCTGACACTCAGCTCTGCTTAAAAAAGCCTGCTTGAACCAGAGCGGATAAGAACTGATAAGGCTTATGGGCTATTATATATTGTGTTTCATTTAAATTGTTCCATCACTCTAGACAGAACGAACCTATGGTCGTAAGTTGATGACCGGTTATTTGGCAGCAAAAGGAATTTGAGCTGCTGAAAGTCGGGTTGGACGAGCACTCCGGACAGTAGATCTGCCATACCATGAAATGTAAGCCATTTTTATTATTATTATAATTAATTCGTATTAATTATTTTTATATCCATCAAAACAGTATTGAATTGCCCCAGGGGATTGTTATTTAAATATTATTATAGTTTGCATTACCTCTGCTACTTCTACTATTAACAAATATTGGACAAATAATTCAAACATGACATGTAATTCTTGCAGATTTTTTTTCCCTCTTTTTGTCATAAGGTGTGCGGAATCTTAATCCTATACCCTACCGTGCTGCTTATACAGGACTCAAACTCCATTTAGATCAAAACGAAAAGCTGGGCATGTTTGGAATTACACATGTCCTAGCAATTGATGGCTATAGCAGCAAGATCATGGCTTATGCCTGTATGCCAATAAAGAATACGCTCACTATTTATGAAGAAGTGTACAGGTTTGTATTTCAAAAGACTTTCTGGCTTGAACATATATTACATCTGAATATATTGCATATAGAAGAGTCAGTGTTGAGTACTGCCATTCCCACTTTGAACATATCATTTAAGGCCTGCTGTAATCAACAATGGAATGTGGGACCAAATAAGATTAAACCACGGCAAAGAGTTCTTCTTTACTGTGTTTATTCAAGAGATCCTTGCTGACCACAGAGTGAATACAGAAACATCACCTTATCATCAGACCCAATCAACAAAATTAGGTGTTCCATTGTGTTGTGGTTTAGATTTGAAGTATTACTGTTCTGAAGACTCAAAACTTTTAAAAGGATAAGAACAAAGTAGTACTATATCTATAAATTGCAATAGATTAAATATCAAATTAATTATTTGGTTTTAATCACTTGCGAAAAGTGCTGGTAATCCTCACAAAAATAAAATTACTAGTTATTTATTTTTACAAACAACCAAAAACCCCTGGAAATCACTGGTTGTATCCATCTTCAGACCGACATACAGTTTTTATTTATACATTTACTTATGTTTGTTAACTATTTTAGTTGATTTTATTCTAAAATGAGATATGTCATATTTTTATTGAAAGCATCTTACATTTTTAAAAAACTTTTGCTTACAATGAAATCACAACAGTGGTACATATACTTGAGTATTTAGATTTTCTGCTACATGTACTAAAGTACATTAGAGAAAGAGTTTACTTGTCACTCCACAACATTGTCCTGCTGGTACTGAATGATTTTTAGTCCACTGTGATATAACTGATCACCTGTTTTATCACTTGTTTATTCACCAGAATCACACAATTGAAAGGATGTGGCCTGAAATTAATAACAGGTTTAATTACCCTTGGAAGGAGGCTCTTGTCCAGCTGGTTGACCAAGAACTCATTGATATGGACTGCAACTTAACAAGATACTGTGTGTCTAACCCTGTCTGTCAACTGTGTCATCTGGGCATAAGCATTGTTCCCATTGTTCCTGCACCTACCTTCCCAGTTTCTGCTTCCCCTCATAAACCCCTCACTGCCCTCACTCGTCGCGAAGTGTTGTCAGCTAATCCTGCTTCACCTAGCCTTCTCCTTGTGCTCCTTGCTCCTTGTTTCCTGCCTCTTCTATTTCTCCCTCTTGCTCCCAGTCCTGTCTCTCTCGCTCACTCCCAGTCCTCTCTCTCTCTCTCTCTCTCTCTCTCTCTTTCTCCCTCTCTCTCTCACTCCCAAGCCTGTCTCTCTTTCTCTCTCTGTCTCTTTCTCTGTCGCGCGCACACGCTCCCAGTCCTGTCTCTCGCTCAGCCTTCTTGTTCTTGACCATCGCCCGTGACCTCGACCACGTCCTCGCCTAGCCCCTTTGTCCTGTCAGCTGCCTGTACGAGCACTGCACCTGGGGCCTTAACTCCCGTGTCCTGCAGGCCTCCCTGAGAGACTGTAACAGAACACTTCGCCATCAACATGGACCCAGCAGAGCTCTTCTTTGAGTTACACCAGGGAAACCATCCCCTTATGGATTATATAAAGGATTTCAGCACTCTGGCCAGCCAGGTGGATTTCGATGAAACCACCCTTAAAGACCTTTTAAGTTTTGGACTTAACAAGCCCTTGTCCACCTGGCTCCCTGGTGGTAGATGTGACTTGTCTCTGGTCACATTTATGCACTTTGCTATTCAGTTGAGTGGCCCGATCCCGGCCACGCCCACCGCCGAACCAGAGGTCCCAAAGAAAAGAAAAGAAAAAAGAAAAACAAAGAAAAAGGTACCTGTCCTGGTCCTGGCCACCCAGCCAGAGTTCCCAGTCTTGGTCCCAGCCGCCAAGCCAGAGGTCCCGGTCCCGGTCCCGTCAGCTTCTGCTGAACCAGAGGTCCCGGTCCCGCCATCATCTGCTGAACCAGAGGTTCCAGTCCCAGTTCCGGTGGCTGAGCCAGAGGTCCCGGTCCCGTTAGCGTCTCCCAAACCAGAGGTCCCAGTTCCCAGTTCCGGTCCCGTCTGCCATGCCAGAGGTCCTGGTCCCGTCAGCGTCCACCGAACCAGAGATTCCAGTTCTGGTCCTGTCTACCCAGCCAGGGGTCCCAGCCAGAGTGCCCGGCCACCATGGTCCAGCCCGATACCCCAGTTCCGGTCCCGGGCTCCGCAGTCGTCCAGCCTGATGCCCCAGTTCCAGTCCCGGCCGCCGCTGTCAAGCCAGTTTTCGCCTTCCACGGCTCCACCTCTTGAGGCTTGTAAGACTTCACCTCCTGAGGTCTCGGCTTCTATGACTCTGCCTCCCGAGGCTCCCACAGCTCTGCCTTTCACGGCTCCGCCTCCTGAGGCTCCAACGGCTTTGTCTTCCACGGCTCCGCCTCCTGTGGTTTCGGCCTCCTTGGATCCGCCTCCTGAGTGTCCAGCACCTCCTCCTGGTCCTCCGGATCCTGCCTCTGTCCGGTGGCCCCCTCCTGGTCCTCCGGATCCTGCCTCTGACCGGTGGCTGCCTCCCGGCCCTCTGGATCCTGCCTCTGTCCGGTGGCCGCCTCTCAGACCTCCCGAACCTGCTCCTGTCCTGTGGCAGCCTCCCAGACCTCCTTACCCTTTCCTCCTTCCCGACTTCTCTTTTACCTTTGTTTCTGCTCCTCGGCCTGTTGGCCTTCCCCACCGTGTCCAGCCCAGTTCAGCTACACCGAGTATGGAGGGGGAGTACTGTCACAGTTCCCTAGCCTTGACCCTCTTTCCCTACTAGAAGCTGCCACTGTTCCCCTGCCTTTTCTTTCACCCTTTCACTGCTTTCCTTTGTCACTTTTCCAATTAATATTCCTCCACACCCATGTGCACTCCTGTTCCTTTCCTCTGTTCCCTGTCTGTCAACTGTGTCATCTGGGCATAAGCATTGTTCCCATTGGCCCTGCACCTGCCTTCCCAGTTTCTGCTTCCCTTCATAAACCCCTCACTGCCCTCACTCATCGCAAACTGTCATCAGCTAATCCTGCTTCACCTAGCCTGCTCCGTGTGCTCCTCCATCTCCATCTCCATCTCCATCTCCATCTCTCTCTCTCTCTCTCTCTCTCTCTCTCTCACTCCCAGTCCTTCCTTCCTTCCTTCCTTCCTTCCTTCCTTCCTTCCTTCCTTCCTTCCTCTCTCTCTCTCTCTCTCTCTCTCTCTCTCTCTCTCTCTCTCTCTCTCTCCAGTCCTGTCTCCCGCTCAACCTTCTTGTTCTTGACCATCGTGTCATGGGCAGGGTGTGATTGGCCATTAGCGTTAATTGATCACTTATTATTGATTTACTTATTATCACTCTTTTCATTGAATTATTGTGTTGTGCACTCTGTTTATTATTCATGATTGTTTTATTTATGAATTATGTTCTTTTTTACTTCCTTATTGTTTCTAGTTAATTTGGTATTTGGGTTGATTATTGGTTTAATTAATTGCTTTTGTTGCCAAGCGCAAGCTGCCAGACCACATTCCCACATGGACTAACCTGCACGCTTTCTCATTGGTCGCTTTTACCTGTGCCCCTATTTCTCTATTTAGTATTTAAGCCCAGGGAAATGGTCATTCAGCAGAGAGCAATGGACTACTGAGCAGGACATTTGGTGGAGAGGGGAACCAAGGTGCAGTGCTGGATTGAAGCAACCGGCAGAGTGAGTGGAAGACTGGGAAAGCAGTGAACGGCGAAGATTTCTCCAAGCACAGATTATAAAGGAAGGGGCATTCTTCCATGTGGTGTCACCTATTGTGAACAGAAGAGCCTGTAAAACCTTCTGGTTGCTTTCTGTATTTTATATTAGGAACTTGGGTTTATTTTTTCTATTTTGTCTTTTTCTTTTTTGTTATTCTGGGTAGGTTTTTAGTGTTATGTGCACATTTTATTAAAGGCATTTTAATATAGGTTTTAGAATTACACATGCCAAATTCTTAAGGTTATGTGCTAGTACAGTCTTCATACCCTGTTCTAGCTAAATATAATAAATTGTTACTTTGTTTGAACTTGCCTTCCATGTGGTGATGTTCTGGGGTCCGGTCGAGCCTGCCCGGGGAGAGAACTGACGGAGGCGAATGAGGTCCTCTTTCGTTAAAACAAAAGGGGTGGCGTGAGCGTGTTGCCCCTACGCACCCTATAGGCGGTGACAATCGCCCCTGTGACCTCGACCGCGTCCTCGCCTAGCCCCTTTTTCCTGTCAGCTGCCTGTATGAGCACTGCACCTGGGTCCTTAACTCCTGTGCCCTGCGGTCCTCTTTGAGAGACTGTGACACCTGGATCAACCACAGGATTCCTGGTAGGCTAAATAATGTTTAAAACAACTCTTGACAAGCAGTTGACATTCATAACAAATTTTAATAATGGTTAACATTCCCCAACTGTTACAGGAAAAGGAATCGGCTTGCACAGGGTGGTTGTGCGAACAAAATCTCCGCAGCACTACTGCCCCATGGAACTGAAGCAGCTGATCGATTACATGGACACAATGACAAGGGTTTCTGCCTTTGGAATGGACCCCTTTCATAAGTGTGCATGGGAAGGCTACAGTGGAACAACTGTTTTCTGAGACATCACTTATTTGCTCAATAATGCAGTCAACATAAAAGTTTTGCCTTTTAAAGAGGCTTTGATCTCTCTAGTCAATCTAACCAAAAGATACTCATAAAGGTCATGCTTATTTGCTTATATATGCTATTTTCTTTCAAATGCTATTTCTAGAAACTTAAAACAAAATGATAAATGTACTAGTTTGATGCTGACAGACGCAATTAACAAAATCTTACATCTGTTCTTGTTTTAACTGAATCCGCTGGGTAACAAAACTTTAAATATGAAGTGTCAAATAAACCGCTGAATTAAACTTTAATCACTGAACAGCTAAACACTTTTTTCTGAGTAATGCAGGCCTACTCTACCTTAATGATGTCACTAAGAGCTAACAATGCTTCAGAAATATCTGCTGCAAGAAAGACATTGTTACTGAGATCTTCCTCCCTGCGTTTCAAACACTGCGATGCAGTAGCCATCCACTGATGAACACAAAGTTTACATCCCATCAGGCTTATACAGCAGGTGGCAAAAAACGGTTGATCAATGGGTCCTGCAAAATATAGAATGTCACAAGAGTCAGCTGTACAATTTGTACATATAGTGCAGGGTGTGAGTTTAAAAAAAAAAAAAAGATTTGTCCTGGGTACCTTAAAAAAGACACATCATGTAGTATGACACATAAATACTGATTACCACATGCTTTCACTTTCTGTTAGATATACAGTGGCCCCCAAGTGTTAGTACATGCAGCACAAGATTGCAAGCTAAATATTACAACACCTGAACTTGTGATCTTTACAGAAGTCATTACCAAGTGTCCAAATAATTTGCCTTAATTTTAAAAGGTCTACTGTATTATAATTTAAAAAAATGTTTCTTTGTAAAATATGTTCCTTGAAAAGGGTGCTTATCTTTCTTTACAATAAAGGTTTATTTTTTTTGTTCTCTAATGCAATGGAATTCATACATTTGACAGTGCAGCTTAAGTGTCCAAATACTTTAAAAATAATAATAGTAATAATAAAAAAAAAAAAAATGATTTGCATACCACATTTACCCTTGCACATTATGCAAGTGAAAGTTGCTTTTATTTTCTCCGTTTGGACTTCAGTCAAGGTTTTGGCAGATGTTTGACTGGACATCTCAGAAAGCTCTTTGACAGTTGAGATAACTTGCTGAAGACCCTGTGAGGCTATCACCACCTCTTCTATCTTATTATAGACACCTTGAAGACCTGAAGTCTTGTCAACTTTTTGACTAAAAAGTAATTCTAAATAGATTAGTAGAGATTGTGCAGGTGAGAAATTTACTCACAAATGTTGATTCTGTATCTTCTCTTGCTCTTGCTGCCTTGAAACTTGGTGAAATCTTGCTCTGCAATGGCAAAAACCTTGTGGACATTCTGCTTCCAGTAGGGGGACACTGAGAATATGGGGATGACATGACCCAATGGTTGCCATATCATTCTTGATATTTTAAGCAGCTTAAAAATACAAACAAAAATAAAATGTACCTTTAGTTCCTTCAGAGTCAAGTATCTCATTACCCTGGGCATCGGTGAGAATTACAGGATCATAACTGCCAAGAGCACATTGAACTTTCCCGACAATGCCATGTACTGTAGCCTCACATTCCATGAAACGGACTACCACCATCCTGCTCGGCCTCAGTTTTCCATTCACTAAATCAGCTATGTAAATGGATCTGGAAGACATAATACACATTACAAATTCAAACACAGACACACAAACACACACACACAAATACACATTATACACTCACCTAAAGGATTATTAGGAACACCTGTTCAATTTCTCATTAATGCAATTATCTAACCAACCAATCACATGGCAGTTGCTTCAATGCATTTAGGGGTGTGGTCCTGGTCAAGACAATCTCCTGAACTCCAAACTGAATGTCTGAATGGGAAAGAAAGGTGATTTAAGCAATTTTGAGCGTGGCATGGTTGTTGGTGCCAGACGGGCCGGTCTGAGTATTTCACAATCTGCTCAGTTACTGGGATTTTCACGCACAACCATTTCTAGGGTTTACAAAGAATGGTGTGAAAAGGGAAAAACATCCAGTATGCGGCAGTGCTGTGGGCGAAAATGCCTTGTTGATGCTAGAGGTCAGAGGAGAATGGGCCGACTGATTCAAGCTGATAGAAGAGCAACTTTGACTGAAATAACCACTCGTTACAACCGAGGTATGCAGCAAAGCATTTGTGAAGCCACAACACATACAACCTTGAGGCGGATGGGCTACAACAGCAGAAGACCCCACCGGGTACCACTCATCTCCACTACAAATAGGAAAAAGAGGCTACAATTTGCACAAGCTCACCAAAATTGGACAGTTGAAGACTGGAAAAATGTTGCCTGGTCTGATGAGTCTCGATTTCTGTTGAGACATTCAGATGGTAGAGTCAGAATTTGGCGTAAACAGAATGAGAACATGGATCCATCATGCCTTGTTACCATTGTGCAGGCTGGTGGTGGTGGTGTAATGGTGTGGGGGATGTTTTCTTGGCACACTTTAGGCCCCTTAGTGCCAATTGGGCATCGTTTAAATGCCACGGCCTACCTGAGCATTGTTTCTGACCATGTCCATCCCTTTATGACCACCATGTACCCATCCTCTGATGGCTACTTCCAGCAGGATAATGCACCATGTCACAAAGGTCGAATCATTTCAAATTGGTTTCTTGAACATGACAATGAGTTCACTGTACTAAACTGGCCCCCACAGTCACCAGATCTCAACCCAATAGAGCATCTTTGGGATGTGGTGGAACGGGAGCTTCGTGCCCTGGATGTGCATCCCACAAATGTCCATCAACTGCAAGATGCTATCCTATCAATATGGGCCAACATTTCTAAAGAATGCTTTCAGCACCTTGTTGAATCAATGCCACGTAGAATTAAGGCAGTTCTGAAGGCGAAAGGGGGTCAAACACAGTATTAGTATGGTGTTCCTAATAATCCTTTAGGTGAGTGTACATGTCAGTCACACAATCATTTCCAGTAGTTCTTGTTAAAAAATTAGGCTACTTAGACTTTTGAGATTTGTCTGGCTCTGAGAGATTAGGTGTCCAGTATTAAGAAAAGGATAAAAATAGAAAAGTACCTAAGTACCTAACGGCAAACTATTCAAGCAGATTACATTATTATATACATCAGCAGTGGAACAAATGTCCAGGTGTATAAGAAAAGGACAGTGATAAACAAAAAATGATCAATTAATCTGTATAAACTTTCACAAGTTTAAGTAAAACATTGAATATCCAGTGACCAGTGAGTATAGTTCCTGAGGAAATATAGGTTACCACTTTTAATGGTGTAAAATATTATTATAAAAAGGAACATAACTGTGGTTCATTATTATACTCAGAATCCTTCTAAGTTAATAAAAATAATGATATAGGCCTGAGCAAGGTGCTGAGAGAGCCACGGCAGGTGAACCAGCAGCAGCAGAAGGTGTAGTGGTGCGGGTGAAGGAGAAATGTTTAGCGGTTGCTGCTGCTGCTGGGGGTGTTCCTGAGGAGAGAAACCCTCTATCCACTTCATCCCCATGGAACTCATAATGTCGACAGGCAGTGAGGTCTAGGATGCTGAAGTAACCCGACTGTGTCGGGAAAATGGCTATGTTCGAATTATCCGTTAAGTACAGAGTCTGCAACGAAACCTTAAAAACAACAGCAAGGTTAAGGTTAATTAGCTGTTACACCCCCCTCCCTGTAAACTCACACCTGTGACCACGCTAGCGGTTACCAAAAGGCTAACTACGTCTAGCTTTCCGATAATTACTGGCTGATTGTTTCTGTAACCTAATAACACTGACCAGGTTTGTACTCACCTGAAAAATTTGACCTATTTTCTCCATGCTCATATCATCGTCCTTCAATGTTACCCTTTTGCTCCCTTTAAAAGGAATAAACGGATCCATCTTTCTGCTGAATTACCCTTCCACAGGTGACAATGCACCTTTCATTAAGGGGCTTTCTTCGAAGTGATGCCGATAAGGTCAACTAAATGTTCCGGGTAAATGCAAATAAATTTAAGAAATCAAATTTCGCAATTGTATAAAACACAAAATAGTTGTATATCAATTATTGATTTTCGATTAAATAATAATTTTATAGAAGGAAAATAGATTAATCAGATACAACCTTATTATCTCTCTTCACCAGTCTAAAAACAAATAAAGAAGAAAGCACATTTTTAGTTTTTCATTTATGGGTTAATAAATGAAAAAGGAACGGACACAAAAGTACATAGACCTAGAACGCAAAAGCAAAAGGAAGAACAGAAATGCAAAAAGAAAAACACAAAAACAAAACGAGAAACACAAAAACAAAAATATTTGTTTTATTACCGAATTGCGTCATCTAGAGTCCTACCAATATAAAGTGTGTCCTGCCCAGGGCTGGTTCTAGAAATTTGGAGGCCCTAGGCAAAGTTTATTTTGGAGGCCCCCCTCTTGATTGGTGGACTGGTGTAGACGATGCGGGTCGGGGCTCTCCTACCACAGGAGGATTAACACTATACTACTTTTACAGAGGGGTTACGTCACTTTGTAACAATCTCATTATGACACGAATGAGTCACGTTACACTCGGGTATAGGGATGTTACAGTTATGGAGGCCCTGCCTCCAAGCCTGAGGCCCTAGGCTATTGCCTACTCTGCCTATAGGTAGCACCAGCCCTGGTCCTGCCTGTTCATCCCCTACCGCTGTTATGGGCAAAAGCTACACAGGACTGTGCTCTCTGCACAAGAGAAACGCTCAATTTATTGTATACGTATTGATTCAGACCCGTAAATCACACGGCTCCTAGAATTACGATTATTTTGAATATCACTCTTGCTTCATTTATTATATTATATTATATTACTTCTTATTATTATATTATATTTGCAGTATTCCTACCGCTGGTGGATGTTTAGCACGAGTACCAAGACGGAGGTCAAGACGCAATAAATTGTCCCATTGGGGTCATATTACAAATTTTACAAGAGCCGTTGAACCAGGGCAAGTCCCTGTCCACGCTCAAGGTGCATCTGGCGCCATCTTCATATGTCATGTCCGGATTGATGGTGAGCCCACATGGTCTCATTTTTTGGCTGTGCAGTTTCTGAAGGGAACTCGACGACTATGGTCTCCTCACACCCCTTCACTGCCCACATGGTGCCTTGATGTAGTGCTGGACGCACTTTCCCGAGCTTCATTTGAGCCACTGAACTCAGCTGAGCTGAAGCTAGTGTCACTTAAGACTGGCAATCACCTCTGCAGAATGCTTGAGTGAGTTACACGCCCTGTCTGTACACCCATTGTGTGTCCGTTTTGCGGGAGATGGTTCTAGGGTCACGCTGTGGCCTAACCCTGTGTTCCTCCCAAAAGTGCTGTCCCCATTCCATGTCAACAGGCCTATTGAGTTGATGGCTTTTCATGCTCCCCCCTTGGCAGACATTTTTCTGGTTCTACAGGTTGGATGTAACAGGACCGGTCCCTTCCATTGGGAATCCGGTGTTAGCTGCAGTTGAGCCCCAGTAGCCCACAGGATCTGGCTCCTGATTTCCTCTACCAAGTCTGCCCCTGTTAAGCACATCCTGATGGAGCTATTTGAACCATGTCTTTCCTTTCCGCCGGACTATGACTTCCAGTTAAGCACCCACACAAGCTGCTCCTGGACTTGCAGACAGCCTGTTGATGTGTTCCCAGGGTCTGTCAAGTGGCCTACAGGTACGTTGCCTTATGAGGCCACCCTGTATATAGTTTGTTCATTATTGCATTGTGTTGTGGTGGTGCATGCATCTGGCTTGTACCCCACTACATATAACATGTGTAAACAGCAGGACTGTGGCTCCATTCTACCTTGTGTAGACTGGAGCTCACTGCCGCTGTTCCAAGCTGATGGCACTCAAGTTGTTCTCGCTGCCTCACTGTGTATATAGTTCCTTGGTCAGCAGGTCTGTGGCCCGCTCGGGCTGTGTGCCATAGAGCAAGAGACCGCTGCTGCTGTCCTGCTTGAGCGGGCTCTCGTGTTCCGCTTTGTACATACTTAATTTGTCAGCACAGTAGAGGTAATGTTACCCTGCGTTAGCTGCCTGCGTAATCTGGTAAAGGTCTCTGCTTGGACTTTCTGCTTGGGACCTAATGCAAACGATAGGTTGCGAATGCAACCCTGGTTATCTGAAAAAGGAAGCACAAACTGACATGACTTTTCACCTTATTTGGTTATTATTTTATTAATTTAACTCATGCCCAAAATACGGAAGGTTACGCACAAGGTTAAACAAACTATCGTTTTGAAACAAACTTCGACCGAGTCTCTCATAGCAAACTAGAAACTTTTTTTCTTTTCAGATGACTTTCTAGACCACAGGAAAGGTTTATAGTTTGCTACTGTAATAGCAGATGAGTCAAAGTTTGGTTTCATCACGGCACAAAGTAGCAACCCTTATCAAAATAAATGTTCACTACAGGAAACAGAACCACATTAAATTGTTAAGGTATTGGTGAGGAAGAAGTTAAGATTACACTCTTAGAAGTAATGAGTTGAAATACACATAGTACTGACACATTTTGTGTAGGGTTTAACATGAGTAATTCTTGTTTTGTTTTCTCTTTGACATGGCTCCAGGGCTCTTCCGTATATTAGATATAACGTGTAGAAGATGATAATTTTTTGTAGGGTAGTGTCACATGGGCGATGCGAAATTTTTTAGAAGGACAGCTTATAGGAGTAGTAGTATAGTAAAAGTTGTATACACAGTATTAAAAATTATAATTAAAGTACAATATGTCGATAATATAATATTTTAGCGATTCTGAAGCCAGTCCTTTCAGTGATGCGGTAGGATCGCTGCAGTGGCGCAGGAGAACGGGGTTTGAGTCCTTGCCTCGGCCCGGGAACCCCCAGAAAGTTACCATGTGTTCTGGTATTGTGTCTCAGGGGACTGTAATTTATATAATGAGGTTTAAATAATACTTAATCATTTAATAAAACATTGAAATGGATACATTATCATGTTACTTCACTTTTGACCTGTCCATAGGCCTGCTGTGGTACTAGAATGTCTCCCCTCCACACATAAACTACAGAGACGCCTGTGAAGTGCATTGAGCGGCAGGGCCCAGCAGCTGCATCAGCACCAGCAACAACAAGATATCACTGCACTGGAGTCTGTATATGGGGCTGTTATACTTTCCAACACTGAATGTATAACATATTTTGTGTTTTTTAATGTATTACTTATTTATTCATTCATGTTATTTACATATTTAAAATATGCAGATTTAGACATTTAACAGATGTTAATTTAATTTAAAAAATATATTATTCCACAGATGTTTAATTTACAATATGGTGTATATAACTTTATAACATTTTTATTATCCATTATTTGACATGATATAACTAATTTTCATAAAATATTCTTTAGGGTAAATAAGTACAATTAATTCAAATGATTGCATTTGAGCCACTGAACTCAGCTGAAGCTAGTGTCACTTAAGACTGGAAATCACCTCTGCAGAATGCTTGAGTGAGTTACACGCCCTGTCTGTACACCCATTGTGTGTCCGTTTTGCAGGAGATGGTTCTAGGGTCACGCTGTGGCCTAACCCTGTGTTCCTCCCAAAAGTGCTGTCCCCATTCCATGTCAACAGGCCTATTGAGTTGATGGCTTTTCATGCTCCCCCCTTGGCAGACATTTTTCTTGTTCTACAGGTTGGATGTAACAGGACCGGTCCCTTCCATTGGGAATCCGGTGTTGGCTGCAGTTGAGCCCCAGTAGCCCACAGGATCTGGCTCCTTATTTCCTCTACCAAGTCTGCCCCTGTTAAGCACATCCTGATGGAGCTATTTGAACCATGTCTTTCCTTTCCGCCGGACTATGACTTCCAGTTAAGCACCCACACAAGCTGCTCCTGGACTTGCAGACAGCCTGTTGATGTGTTCCCAGGGTCTGTCAAGTGGCCTACAGGTACGTTGCCTTATGAGGCCACCCTGTATATAGTTTGTTCATTATTGCATTGTGTTGTGGTGGTGCATGCATCTGGCTTGTACCCCACTATATATAACATGTGTAAACAGCAGGACTGTGGCTCCATTCTACCTTGTGTAGACTGGAGCTCACTGCCGCTGTTCCAAGCTGATGGCACTCAAGTTGTTCTCGCTGCCTCACTGTGTATATAGTTCCTTGGTCAGCAGGTCTGTGGCCCGCTCGGGCTGTGTGCCATAGAGCAAGAGACCGCTGCTGCTGTCCTGCTTGAGCGGGCTCTCGTGTTCCGCTTTGTACATACTTAATTTGTCAGCACAGTAGAGGTAATGTTACCCTGCGTTAGCTGCCTGCGTAATCTGGTAAAGGTCTCTGCTTGGACTTTCTGCTTGGGACCTAATGCAAACGATAGGTTGCGAATGCAACCCTGGTTATCTGAAAAAGGAAGCACAAACTGACATGACTTTTCACCTTATTTGGTTATTATTTTATTAATTTAACTCATGCCCAAAATACGGAAGGTTACGCACAAGGTTAAACAAACTATCGTTTTGAAACAAACTTAGACCGAGTCTCTCATAGCAAACTAGAAACTTTTTTTTCTTTTCAGATGACTTTCTAGACCACAGGAAAGGTTTATAGTTTGCTACTGTAATAGCAGATGAGTCAAAGTTTGGTTTCATCACGGCACAAAGTAGCAACCCTTATCAAAATAAATGTTCACTACAGGAAACAGAACCACATTAAATTGTTAAGGTATTGGTGAGGAAGAAGTTAAGATTACACTCTTAGAAGTAATGAGTTGAAATACACATAGTACTGACACATTTTGTGTAGGGTTTAACATGAGTAATTCTTGTTTTGTTTTCTCTTTGACATGGCTCCAGGGCTCTTCCGTATATTAGATATAACGTGTAGAAGATGATAATTTTTTGTAGGGTAGTGTCACATGGGCGATGCGAAATTTTTTAGAAGGACAGCTTATAGGAGTAGTAGTATAGTAAAAGTTGTATACACAGTATTAAAAATTATAATTAAAGTACAATATGTCGATAATATAATATTTTAGCGATTCTGAAGCCAGTCCTTTCAGTGATGCGGTAGGATCGCTGCAGTGGCGCAGGAGAACGGGGTTTGAGTCCTTGCCTCGGCCCGGGAACCCCCAGAAAGTTACCATGTGTTCTGGTATTGTGTCTCAGGGGACTGTAATTTATATAATGAGGTTTAAATAATACTTAATCATTTAATAAAACATTGAAATGGATACATTATCATGTTACTTCACTTTTGACCTGTCCATAGGCCTGCTGTGGTACTAGATGTCTCCCCTCCACACATAAACTACAGAGACGCCTGTGAAGTGCATTGAGCGGCAGGGCCCAGCAGCTGCATCAGCACCAGCAACAACAAGATATCACTGCACTGGAGTCTGTATATGGGGCTGTTATATTTTCCAACACTGAATGTATAACATATTTTGTGTTTTTTAATGTATTACGTATTTATTCATTCATGTTATTTACATACTTAAAATATGCAGATTTAGACATTTAACAGATGTTAATTTAATTTAAAAAATATATTATTCCACAGATGTTTAATTTACAATATGGTGTATATAACTTTATAATATTTTTATTATCCATTATTTGACATGATATAACTAATTTTCATAAAATATTCTTTAGGGTAAATAAGTACAATTAATTCAAATGATTGCATGTTTTATATACTGTACTGTCTTACATAAATTGTCTGTGATTGTAATGGTACTGGTGTACTGAATAAATTACTTAATAAGACAAGATTTCATGCATGAGGGACAAGAGATGAGTAGGAATGAACAGTAGAATGTTTGCCTATTCAATGCAGTAGATGTAGATGTAATGTTGATTATATGTAATCATTTGTTAAACAAAATGTCACATGAATGATACCATAAGACCCATTTATGTTATTGTGCTTCAAAAATCAAAAATAAAATGGTGTCTATATTGCTGCATGGTTGACTCCATTGCACTAATTTTACAATGTATACATTATTTTGATCAGTAGTTTGTATTTTGTTAATCTTTGGAGTCAGACCGCTACATAATATTTGATACAACTGTGTAGAATATCACTGAATGTGTACTGTACATCATTAGGATCTTTTTTTTTTTTTTTTTTGCTGTAATTTTGCTAATTGTAATGTTGATCATTGAATACAAGAAAATTATACTTAGAGACTTTGTTTTGATTTGAACTATTTTATGTTTGACAGCATTATTTGCTATTGGGTGTTTAATTTAGCAATGCTTCAATGATTTATCTTCAGAGATTAAAGCTTCTGATGTGTTGGTGCTGATTGGCTTTTGCATGATGTGCAAAAGTTTTAGGCAGGTGTGAAAAAATGCTGTAAAGTAAGAACACCTTTAAAAATAGATGTTGTCATAGATTATATATATAATTAACTACATGCAATGTGAATGAACAGAAGAAAAATCTTCATCAAATCCATATTTGGTGTGACCACCCTTTGTCTTTGAAACAGCATCAATTCTTCTAGGTACACTTGCACAAAGTCAGGGATTTTGTAGGCATATTGCAGGTGTACAAATAAACAATTATACCAAACAGGTGCTAATGATCCTCAGTTCAATATGTAGGTTGAAACACAATCATTAACTGAAACAGACACAGCTGTGTAGGAGGAATAAAACTGGGTGAGGAACAGCCAAACTCAGCTAACAATTTGAGGTTGCTGAAGACCATTTACTGTCTAAAGTCATACACCATGGCAATACTGAGCACAGCAACAAGACACAAGGTAGTTATACTGCATTAGCAAGGTCTCTCCCAGGCAGACATTTCAAGACAGACAGAGGTTTCCAGATGTGCTGTGTAAGCTCTTTTGAAGAAGCACAAGGAAGCGGGCAACCTTGAGGACCATAGACAAAGTTTTTTTCGGCCAAGAAAACTTAATGCAGCAGATGAAAGACACATCATGCTTACTTCCCTTCGCAATCGGAAGACATCCAGCAGTGTCATCAGCTTATCCATCCATCATGTCATTAAAAGGATTATTAGGAACACCATACTAATACTGTGTTTGACCCCCTTTCGCCTTCAGAACTGCCTTAATTCTACATGGCATTGATTCAACAAGGTGCTGAAAGCATTCTTTAGAAATGTTGGCCCATATTGATAGGATAGCATCTTGCAGTTGATGGAGATTTGTGGGATGCACATCCAGGGCACGAAGCTCCCGTTCCACCACATCCCAAAGATGTTCTATTGGGTTGAGATCTGGTGACTGTGGGGGCCAGTTTAGTACAGTGAACTCATTGTCATGTTCAAGAAACCATTTTGAAATGATTCGACCTTTGTGACATGGTGCATTATCCTGCTGGAAGTAGCCATCATAGGATGGGTACATGGTGGTCATAAAGGGATGGACATGGTCAGAAACAATGCTCAGGTAGGCCGTGGCATTTAAACGATGCCCAATTGGCACTAAGGGGCCTAAAGTGTGCCAAGAAAACATCCCCCACACCATTACACCACCACCAGCAGCCTGCACAGTGGTAACAAGGCATGATGGATCCATGTTCTCATTCTGTTTACGCCAAATTCTGAATCTACCATCTGAATGTCTCAACAGAAATCGAGACTCATCAGACCAGGCAACATTTTTCCAGTCTTCAACTGTCCAATTTTGGTGAGCTTGTGCAAATTGTAGCCTCTTTTTCCTATTTGTAGTGGAGATGAGTGGTACCCGGAGGGGTCTTCTGCTGTTGTAGCCCAACTTAAATTGCTTAAATCACCTTTCTTTCCCATTCAGACATTCAGTTTGGAGTTCAGGAGATTGTCTTGACCAGGACCACACCCCTAAATGCATTGAAGCAACTGCCATGTGATTGGTTGGTTAGATAATTGCATTAATGAGAAATTGAACAGGTGTTCCTAATAATCCTTTAGGTGAGTGTAAGTCAGTAGTTTTACTGCCAACTTCTAAATTAAATGTATAATTCAATACTTTTTTGTCTGTTTGTTTATTATATGTAATCATTGGTGCTACAACTTGTCGGGTCCTTAATTCCCTGTGGAGAAACTGTAAACTTTACAACACAGAGTCCCCAGTTGTATAGTAACCAATGACACAAGTCCCCTCTTGGATAGCACAGACCGACACTCACACACCAGTGTGTGTGTGTAAATACAACGCAAGACAACGTTTAACAAATCAGAAGCAGAATTAATAGAAATGTGTACACCAATCAGCCATAACATTATGACCACCTGCCTAAAATTGTGTAGGTCCCCCTTTTGCCACCAAAACAGCCCTGACCCGTTGAGGCATGGACTCCACTAGACCTCTGAAGGTGTGCTGTGGTATCTGGCACCAAGACGTTAGCAGCAGATCCTTTAACCTGTAAGTTGCGAGGTGCGGCCTCCATGGATCGAACTTGTTTGTCCAGCACATCCCACAGATGCTTGATTGGATTGAGATCTGGGGAATTTGGAGGCCAAAGTCAACACCTTGAACTCGTGATTCATCAGACCAGGCCACCTTCTTCCATTGGTCCAGTTCTGATGCTCACGTGCCCTTTGTAGTGCTTTCGGCAGTGGACAGGGGTCAGCATGGGCACCCTGACTGGTCTGTGGCTACGCAGCCCCATACGCAACAAACTGCGATGCACTGTGTGTTCTGACACCTTTCTATCAGAACCAGCATTAACTTTTACAGCAATTTGAGCTACAGTAGTGTAGCGTAAGGTACACTTTATAAATTTCAATTAAAGAAGTGAATTTATAGTATCACCTTATCACGAATCCTGGAATCTTGTAGAACTCAATTTCTGTAATAATTGGACGCAGACACCAATTCCAAAGATATAAATTGTCAAATTTATTCAAAAACAAGACTAAATGTAGCACTACACTAATTATACAAAAGGGAAAAACTAATTAAAATTCACTCTAGATCAACAAATCAAAGACAAATCACTTTCGTGACCAAATCAAAGACCATGGGATCGCATATGATATCACACAAATCGTTCAACAAAAAAGGTTATAAACACATTGACTACAATACCGGTTAGTAAGACGAAGGTGAGTCTCTCATTAGTATTGTTAGTCAGACATTAAATAACTACGCAGGTTAGTATTTAATGTCAGGTAACTTCTCGTTATATATATATCAGTCTCATTTACGTTTAGGTGCCGAGAAAGATCCTATCATTACTTGTTACCACAATTTCCCTTAACTGATTATTATTCATTGATTAAGGATAGGCAGGGCCACCAATAATCTAATGTCTATTAACTTGTGTCAATTTCAGACTAAACAGTTAAACAGGAATGAGAAGATATTTCTCAGCGTTGACAGATTTTATTTCTAAAATTATCAACAAAACAGTTTAATGCAACACACATTTATATTTAAGAAAACTAAATGATATTACACATTCTAGAGTTATGAATCACAGATTAACATTTCTAATTGATTTCTCAAATGTCATGAACCATGAACTCCAAACTGTTAAACTTATCTGAACTTTGTCGCAGAGAGGCCTCTCTGCCTTCGGGCTCAGATAACAGCACACGGCACGAGGTCCGTGTGGTTTGGAACAAAGGCAGTCCGGTTCGGCTTTGTCCAAGAACTTCCACTCAGTCGATACACCTGGAAGTTGGGGTTTCGCGAATGTAGAGTCTTTTCCAAACAGATTTTCCACTGGTTTGAAGGCTCCAAGGTTGTGCACAAAATCTTCTTTGTAAGCAGGGGTTCCACCGTAGTTACTTGAAGACAAAGTCTTTGAGGAAAGCAGGGCCCTGTTTGTTCCAAGGGTCAAGTTTCTTAAGACTCAATAGCTATTTAAATGACTGAACACTTTTGGGGCACAGGCGGGCAGCGCAGTCTGTAAAGTTTTTTATTTAATAAAGTCCTTTAAAAGAATTCTTCGTACGGCTCAATCTCCTTCTCCCAGTTTAACTCTTCTGTTGCCGGCAAAGACTTGGTTGGTTTCTGGTTCCGGTTCTGGCAACAGAGCTACAGGTTGAGCTGTGGCAGCAAGTTTCTGGTTCAGGTGAGAGAGAGAGAGAGAAAAATGCCGTGCGCTGTTCCTTATAGTCTGTCAGATCAATAGGTGATTGGTTCTTGAGTTTTTGAGATTGGATTTCGGTTTCAGCCCCCAGTGTCCTATTGGAGGGGGGCTTGATTTATGACTGATGTCAATCCATGCCATCTTTTGGAAATGCCGGTTGGCCTGGGTTCGTAGCTCTATGTCGGGATTTCGGCTCTCGTCCACTTCAAAGAGTTTTTATCACCTACAGGCCCCTTTCTCCAGACATCTCATAGCAGGATTCCAACCTATTTGGCCTCTTCTCAGTGCCATCCTTCCCAAAACTGTCACTTTGATGCAAACCAGTTCCAAGCTGATGAGCTAAGGAAATCTGATAACTTTGGGGGGGGAGAGGTCTTCTTTAGATCAGTGCTTCAGCTCAGAGCCCAAATGCTCTTATCAAAATACACCCAACATAACGCTACAGTAGCTCGTCTGTTGGATTGGACCACACAGGCCAGCCTTCGTTCCCAACGAACATCAATGAGCCTTGGCCACCCATGACCTGTTCACCGCTTTTCCTTCCTTGGAACACTTTTGATAGGTACTGACCACTGCAGACCGGGAACACCCCACAAGAGCTGCAGTTTTGGAGATGTTCTGACCCAGTCATCTAGCATCTAACCCTTGTCAAAGTCATTCAGATCCTTACGTTTGCCCATCTTTACTGCTTCTAACACATCAAATTTGAGGATAAAATTTTCACTTGCTGCTGTAGCGTTATGTTGGGTGTATTTGGATAAGAGCATTTGGGCTCTGAGCTGAAGCACTGATCTAAAGAAGACCTCTCCCCCCCAAAGTTATCAGATTTCCTTAGCTCATCAGCTTGGAACTGGTTTGCATCAAAGTGACAGTTTTGGGGAGGATGGCACCGAGAAGAGGCCAAATAATTTGGAATTCTGCTATGAGATGTCTGGAGAAAGGGGCCTGTAGGTGATAAAAACTCTTTGAAGTGGATGAGAGCCGAAATCCCGACATAGAGCTACGAACCCAGGCCAACCGGCATTTCCAAAAGATGGCATGGATTGACATCAGTCATAAATCAAGCCCCCCTCCAATAGGACACTGGGGGCTGAAACCGAACTCCAATCTCAAGAACTCAGGGACCAATCACCTATTGATCTGACAGACTATAAGGAACAGCGGACAGTGTTTCTCTCTCTCTCTCTCACCTGAACCAGTAACTCGCTGCCACAGCTCAACCTGTAGCTCTGTTGCCAGAACCGGAACCAGAAACCAACCAAGTCTTTGCCGGCAACAGAAGAGTTAAACTGGGAGAAGGAGATTGAGCCGTACGAGGAATGCTTTTAAATGACTTTATTAAATAAAGAACTTTACAGACTGCGCTGCCCGCCTGTGCCCACCTGATCAGTGGAGTTTTACAGCTGGACAATTGACTAAGTCGACTGTATACAAAAGTGTTCAGTCATTTAAATAGCTATTTGAGTCTTAAGAAACTTGACCCTTGGAACGAACAGGGCCCTGCTTTCCTCAAAGACTTTGTCTTCAAATAAGTACGGTGAGAGACCCTGCTTGCCAAGAAGATTTTGTGCACAACCTTGGAGCCTTCAAACCAGTGGAAAATCTGTTTGGAAACGACTCTACTTTCGCGAAACCCCAACTTCCAGGTGCATCGACTGAGTGGAAGTTCTTGGACAAAGCCGAACCGGACTGCCTTTGTTCCAAACCACACGGACCTCGTGCCGTGTGCTGTTATCTGAGCCCGAAGACAGAGAGGCCTCTCTGCGACGAAGTTCAGATAAGTTTAACAGTTTGGAGTTCATGATTCATGACATTTGAGAAATCAATTAGAAATGTTAATCTGTGATTCATAACTCTAGAATGTGTAATATTATTTAGTTTTCTTAAATATAAATGTGTGTTGCATTAAACTGTTTTGTTGATAATTTTAGAAATAAAATCTGTCAACGCCGAGAAATATCTTCTCATTCCTGTTTAACTGTTTAGTCTGAAATTGACACAAGTTAATAGACATTAGATTATTGGTGGCCCTGCCTATCCCTAATCATTGAATAATAATCAGTTAAGGGAAATTGTGGTAACAAGTAATGATAGGATCTTTCTCGGCACCTAAACGTGAATGAGACTGATATATATATAACGAGAAGTTACCTGACATAAATACTAACCTGCGTAGTTATTTAATGTCTGACTAATAATACTAACGAGAGGCTTACCTTCGTCTTACTAACCGGTATTGTAGTCAATGTGTTTATAACCTTTTTTGTTTAACGATTTGTGTTATCATATGCGATCCCATGGTCTTTGATTTGGTGACGGAAGTGATTTGTCTTTGATTTGTTGATCTAGAGTTGAATTTTAATTAGTTTTTCCCTTTTGTATAATTGGTGTAGTGCTACATTTAGTCTTTGTTTTGAATAAATTTGACAATTTATATCTTTGGAATTGGTGTCTGCGTCCAATTATTACAGAAATTGAGTTCTACAAGATTCCAGGATTCGTGATAAGGTGATACTATAAATTCACTTCTTTAATTGAAATTTATAAGTGTACCTTACGCTACACTGCCTAATATATCCCACTCACTGGTGGACATTATCAGTGTTATTCACTTCACCTGTCAGTGGTCATAATGGTATGGCTGATCGGTGTATATATATATATATATATATATATACACATATACACACACACTATTATATATGAGGTAATAAAATACATGTTTAGTCTCAGAGTTAAAATTTTAATGTGTTTATATGTATTAATTTGCTTACTTTTACATAGTGTGACATTCCCCTCATAAACACTTCCCATTTCTGCCACCAAATGTCTCCCTTACCCTTCAGAAGCCATGTCCAGATCTCTGCTCCTCATCGTTCACTCCTGTCTCCATTGCGTAACCATCTCCACCTGTACCTTATTGCCCTAGTTTACTCACCACAGTATATATAGCCCTTTGTTCTATTACCTCCTTGTGAAGTATTGTCTGCCTGTTAGCTGTACTACCAAGCCTTAGTTTTTTTGTCCTGCCTGCTCATGTTTTGACCCTTGCTTATCTCTTGTTACCTGCCTTTCAGATTTTCCTAGTCTAGCCTGTACACCTGATTGATTGACCTCCTGCTCGTGACCTCTACAACAATTATTGTCTCATCCACTGGTTTTGTCTGCACTTGAATCCTTATCCGTGCTGTACCCCCGGTACACTACTGTAACACATACTGAGGATTAATTGTCTTTCACAATGTTTTTTAATGTTTAAATGTATGATAAGAGTACAGTTAATGGAGCAAACAGCTGCATTCTCAGTGCAGAGAGCAGAGCAGCTCTGAGGAGCCCAGGATACAGGTTCTCTATGCAAGTCCCCACTTTGTAGGGTAAACGTCGTAGGTCCCCACTTGACTTTTTCTTTTTTAAATATATGTTTTAAATATTATCAATACTGAGCTCAAAACATATTTTTTGATGTATCTTTTGTTTTATAAAAGTGTTGGGAAAGTGAGGTCCCCACTTGGAAAAATGATAGTCCCCAATTAGTAATATAGACGTGTGTGAGTGTATACAGTAATACAATAAAAAAACACTGGATGAGCATGGCCAACCCTGCTAAATGGCACTGAGCAGAGAAGGTGAAGAGCTGATTGAAATATTTAATCTCCAGTTATTGTGGGCAGTTTGCTGTAAGGGAGATGTACAAGGCCCAGCTTCAACTGGCGGCATGGGCTAACTACTGGATGCTGCAGGAGAAGGTGGGACAAATCACTTTGGCTTGGAGTAGTGAGAATCTGAGGTACTGGCAGCTGCATTCCAGTGTCACTTCAGCGTGGGCGAGTGCACATATAAAATGAGGGAGAGACTGGATGATATGAGAAGGGGGAGCCAGGGAGAGATTTGGGCTCATGGCAACTGATATTCTGTATCAAGGGTAAAAAGAAATTACTTGTAAGTAGGATCACAAACATTAAAGCATTGTGTCTGGCTGGCAGCCATAAAGGAAAGCTGCATTTTGAGCCTCGATTTGCTGTCGCATTTGGGGGGCTGTATTAGGCTAATGTTAGTGTACTCCGTCATCATCTTCCTCCCCCTCCCTGTACCCCCAACTACAAGGGCCTCCAACACACTAAGAAGCTGCTACTCCCACTTCCACAGTGACACTTTTGCTCTGATAGGACCAGGAGGGGAGTCTGGGCCTCAACCCCAACCCCTTAAGGGGAGAGTAAGGGATGTAATTATCATTGTCAATGTCTTCTCCCTTTCCCTCCTCCACACCCAGGGGCCCCACCCCATGGCCTCACCAGGGCAAACAGTATTGCCTTAGCGCAGCAATAGCAGCTGCAGCAGCCAGTTGCCTCATTCCCAGGGCCCTCATGAATAGATGACAGCCCAGCAACAGCTAGATAGATGTATTTTCTACAGTTGCTATTTCGGCACTCAAGCGTTTAAGCTAATATTTCTTCTTAATGAATTGAGGCAGAATTTTTCTGCGGGACATAATTTTCACCACCCTAAAACTGTTATCTTCTAATGTGTTTGTGACATAGTAATGCCCTTGTAGCTTATCAGAAGTTTATAATTTGTAGTTATTCAAGATTGGGAAGGTTTTTGTGTGTTTTGTTTTTCATTTTGCTTCCTTGTATAAAGCTGTACAAAAACACTGCTTATTTGCAGAGGATTAACATCAGGATTAATTTTATTATCGTTGTTTGATGTATTGTCTAATTTGGTAGGTGTAAAATGAAACAAGCAAACAAAACATTGTTTAGCATTAGTGGCTAATATCTGGAAAATTGTCTGTGTATTCCTCTAAATCTATATGCCCAAACCAAGAGCCAGATTACATCAAAACCTCTAGTTCATAGTAATTACATTTAACTGTATTTAAACCTTAATTATACAATGGGTTTGTCAGTGATTATGCTGCTTAATTCAGATTTGTTTTGGGACTTTTTCTGTTCTCACGCACAATGCCCGACCTTGTCCTTATCTTTTACCAGACTTCATGCAAATCAAAAAATTGCTTTTGACGTATCATAAGATTAACTAAGTAAAGCTCCTCCAAGATTTCCAGCTGATATATATATATATACTGGCTCTCTCTGTAGCTGTAACAGAACCTCAGAATGCAGTGCTTACTGGAGCTCAGTCTTCTCTTCGGGCTTCTCTCTCCAGGTAAGCACTGGTGGTTCCAGAACACTGGCAACGGGGTGGCCATGTGGGGGCACAGGCTCAATTTAGGGGGGTTGCCGTTTTCTCCGCTGTGCTAGCGGGTGGTGGGTGGAGGGGGAGGGGGTGCTGACAGTGCTTTCTTTAAGACTCTGCATTTAGGCGGGCCACAAAGGAGGCCAAGGTTCTTGTCACAGGGGCACTGGCTTTCCTGGCCCCCCCTCAGAAACGCCAGTGCAGATAAGCAGCTGACACATCAACAGACAGGAAAAGCTTTCACAGAAATTAAAATATGAAAAGCAAGTAAACCATAAACTACAGAATAATGGGCTTTTACATAGCGATTTCTTAACCAAATCAATCCATATCAATACACTGACCACTTTATTTTATTGGCAGAGAACCAGTTTGTATGACTTAAGTTTAAACATCAACGAGGGTTTGATTTACGGTTCTTATATAGGTCCCAGTTTTCATTTGGTCTAGGCTTTGTGATGGACTGTTGTTAAATCACTCTTATTACAAACTGGGTACATGCTGTGTCCAATTTAACCTAGTGATTAAGGGAGAGGGAGAGCTGATCAAGGTATAAAAACACCTGTCGATAATGAGGCAGGAGAAGGGACAGCAGAGTAACATACAAACAGCAAATTGAGATGATGTGTGTTTGTGTGTGGGGGGAATATTCAAGTTTGGTATGTGGTGCTGGGTATAAGCATAGCCTAGCCAAGATAAATTAATACATATCAAATGTCAAAAATTCCTGATCAATTGTTTTTGTGGTTCCAGAGATTTCTTGTGATGTCTTTCCAGAGACAAGTTTCTGATGTGGTGCCCAAATCCTAACCACCTTGCTTTACCTCTAAAAGCCATTAGAGAGACAAACAAAAGATTGAATAAGAGGCAAATATTTGCTTTGTTGAACGTAAAGGGTGTACCATGATAATAGTGATTGTTTGGGCTCAGATGGCACAACTCTGGCCATTCCCTCCTGCTTTTAACCTGGCAGGAGCCCAGGATGTTTTACACATAAAAGAGATACCAACCTCATGCAGGGTAGGGACAGACATGAATGCGCTAAAATAAGGACACTCTTTCTAACTGCGTTTTGCGTTAGCAGTTTGGGCCCTGATGTGTTACGACTGCATGGACCACGAGGATATATCATCATGCCAATCTTTGAAATGCACATCTTCCAACATGCAGTGTTTCTCTGGAGGAACATTTATTACCTCAGGTAAGGGCAATAACAGGAACTTGCCATGGTGTATTGCAAAGCCACCAGACAAGACCACTCATTGTCCAAAACAGATGGCAGTGGAAACCAGAGACCTTTTTGAGACCTTTCAACACAACAGTATATTATATATGGTTATATTCAAAGTATTCATATTATTTCCTTGGAACCATTTTATTTGGTAAATCATTGAGTTTAATAAACATTGCCCATACATATCAACAGAGAGGCAAATTTTTTCTGGGATGTTTTCTCACTGTATAACACACCCTGAAAAGTTACCATTGTTATGTCGGTGTAGTTTGGTGAACAATATTTAAAGTTTAAATTATGCTGTTTGATTTAGTATTCTACATTGTGACTGGGTGCACAGTCAGTACAATGCCTAATGTAATATGAAAATATCGGATCCCACCCACAGCTGTCCATACCAGACTAGGATTGAATGCAGATAATTGGTCCCAACTAAATCTCTCCCCAGCAGGCAAGCCAAATATTTGTTATACACTAATTGTATGCAATGTGTTACTGGTTGTTTTCAGAAGAAGGTAAGAACACTTCAGAGTATCACCTGTGTGTGCCTCAGAGGGACTGCACTGGGCCAGTATCTGTTAACTTTGGAGCAAAGCGAATCAGTGTCAATTCCAGTTGCTGCTCCACAGACATGTGCAACAACGCAACTCTGTCAGGTAATACCACCAAAACACACACAAAAATGAATGAAAAACCCTCTACCAAAAACCTATACAAAATGACTCTTTAAGTTCCACTTAAACAAGCAACTGTAAAAAAGTGCAGCAATTTCAGATTTTTTTTATGTGGAAGCTTTATGCTTTATATCCAGACAGAAAACTGTAAGCATCTCAATACAGGGGGAAGGTATAGGGAGGGGAGAGGACTGCCAACCAACTTAAACTGACTTCTGTAAGGGAGGCAAATGCTGAAACAAGAACAATAACAATATATATGTAATATACAGTGATCCTTATATATTTCCTATGGCAAAATGGGTCATTTTTTTGTTTATTTAAAATATATGGGATATACTTTAATAATTTAAATAATTCAGGATCACACATTTCTACCATGTACTGAAAATATGTAGCTTCTCTCTGTATGGGAAATCCATATATTTTCAGTTAACCAAATACATCAATCCAAAGAAAAAACAAAAGCACTTCTTTATAAAGTGAAGTTTAAATTAAACCCCCTTCTTTCACCTCACTTCTCTGGAACGAGGCGGTTTAACCACATTATGTGCTTAAGAGGATGTAGTTTGGTTTCAACGTTTCTTTGACATTTCCATGACCCCTGAGCATGGCACCATTCCTGTTGTCAATGTTCAGTCTGCTAGTCTGTCTTGTACAGAACCATATTGTAGGGTGTGCATGGGGGGGTTACATACTTCATTGAGAAAGAAAAAAAAAAAAACTGCCCTAATATGCTTCTTAACATTACTTTGGTGCAGCAATAGATTTGTCCCCATGTGGGGGAAGCATAAGAAGGTTAAACATACCATGATATATAAAATAATACAAGTACATGTGTTAAGAAAGGTATAGACATAGAGTTAATTCAACATATTGATCCCTTCAAAGTGTAGATTCATGCAATATGTCCATGTCTACCTTCATTGTCTACCTCTGCTGTCTGGTTCCAATAGCGGAGCCTGGGACCATGAACCCCAATGGACTGGAGTGCTTTGGATGCCTGGGGTCCAGTCACTGTGCCAGTGAGACAGTGAAGTGCCTTGGCAGTGAAGACCGTTGTTTTAAATTGACATGTGAGTGTTTCCAACTGACTATTCACTGCTTGGTCATTCATACTGCACCCCAAGGAAATTTAGCAAGGCAGTATTGTTTGTTTGTCTGTCTTGAAATAAAGCCAACGTTAATGCTTCTGAGTTGATTTATAAACACATGGGGAATAAGGAAGGTTTCAAATGAAAGAAAACTATTCAGAATATGATGCTATTTCTTAATTTTCTTCATCTCTGATCAGCCCCTAAATGTCATATAGCCATACCTTGCAGGAGCTCAGAAAGTAAACATGGATTAAGCTGACAGAACATCTGTGCTCATGAGTGTGAAGTGGTTTTATTAAATCCCAGGATACACCAATTAAGAAGTAACAAGTTTATTACAGAAAACATAAACACAGGTTAACCCGGAGCCCTCACATGTGAGAGTGAGTGAGGAAAATAACTAAGGATGTGAGTTTGCAGAAGCCTTTTTGTATCTTCAGATAGACAATAGGTTACAGTCTTATCTATCAGAAGTGATTACTCAGTGATCTCATTAAACTACAGTTGTACAAAATAGATTTACCACATACATAATAATTAACACAGACCTAAGTGTGTTACTGTTGTTGAAGAGTTTAATGAGTTGATTGGTGATGGTCAACATTATTCAGGCAGCATGTCACATGTGGCCTACAGTTACAGTGTTTTCAGCAAGCATTTGCCCCCTGTGAAATGTACCTGCCTCCCTGTTAAGGTACAACGCTTCAGTTGAAGAAACCCTTCGGGTCCCAGTGAATCAGACACCCCAGTTGGCGCTTCCAGTAACAGTGTAGACTCTCAGCAGGAGACAGGCCCGGGAAGTAAAGTCACTGACACAATGTCTGTTCGTTTATCTTCGTTTATTGAACATTTCACACAGCCTTTTATACATCTACAAGCAATATTTCAAAGGAGGTTCGGGGCAGTCCCGAACCTGCATGATATTTTCTTGGCATATGTCCCGGGGCAGTTCCGAGACACGGGAAGCAATAATTGATAAGGTATTCTTTCTAATTGGGGAAACAATATTTCATCCAGACATGGAAGCACTGGTACCAAGGACACAGCACACACTATACTGATAAGAACGTGATATATATATTTTCAGTTTGTTACCTAAGGAATGTCCACGTCAGTAGAAATTATCTCTATCTGTCACACAGATAAGTCTGAGCAGAGAAATCATAATAAGAACAAGGAAACCCTTATAAGAGCAAGTTTTAACTAGTATCTTACTGGAAAGCAATTTTACCCCAACACTCCCTCGTGCCCCTCCACCCAGCATCGAACATCCGGCACTGCCACTGCCCCTGGGGTTGCCTCTACACACTATAACATCTTCTTTTACTTCCTTTTCAGCTGCCGGCCAAAACATGACTGAGATCTACAGGGGCTGCATGTCGAGCAGGGCTTGCGAGGCCAGCGGTTTTCTCATATTTGGCTTGGAGCTCAACAGTTCCCTCTCCTGCTGCATGGGGAAGCTCTGCAACAGTGCCAGGCATCCTGGGGAGAGTGGGCTGTGGGGGTTCCCGCTGCTCCTTGTGCTCTCCCTCCTGCTCTACTGCTGAGCACAGAGGCACACTGGGGACAGGGTGCTGGAGAGCATCTGACAAGACCACTGCAGTGGTGTGCCACACAACCCATGTTGGAGAGCCTCAGTGTTGTCAGTGTGTCTCTCCGATGATTAGGCCAAAGCACATATAGGAAGAGCCAGATTAAACGGCCCCTTGTGCCGATCTGAAATTGCCAACAACACGTGCAATGCCCCTCCTCTCCAGGACAGGGGTGTCAATTTATTAATGTGTAACTTTGATCTTTGAACTTTCCAGTTTTTATCTAAATTTAGATATGTTTTGGTTTATTAGAAGGGGCGCTCTTAGTGAATAATGCATTTTTATAATAAATAATTGTCTGATTTTCTTTTGGTATTTCCATCTGTGAAAGACATGACAGATTATATTGTGCTTGTTATAAATACAATGTGAGTTCCATTATTAGTCTTTTTCTTCTGTCTGTACACACGATAACTTCTATAACATGCAAACAGGCATTTTTTTCAATTTGTTTGTAATTGTTGAAAAATAAATAACTATATCATCCTCAGAGAGGAGCCTTTGAACTGGGAGGAGTAGAAAAGAAAAAGAAAGGCAAACAGACACCAAAAGATTCCTCAGGTACACCAAGGCTCAACATAGGCTCAAGTGATCTGTGAACTCCCTGAAAAATGACAGGGAGATTAAAGTGGATGAGGCACAGCTGTGGTGAGAGCGCTTGGCAGTTGCGTCTAACTAGCTAGTGCAGAGCACCTAAATAAGACGTACAGTGCATCCGGAAAGTATTCACAGCGCTTCACTTTTTCCACATTTTGTTATGTTACAGCCTTATTCCAAAATGGATTAAATTAATTATTTTATTAAAAATTATACAAACAATACCCCATAATGACAACATGAAAGAAGTTTTTTTGAAATCTTAGCAAATGTATTAAAAATAAAAAACAAAAAAAGCACATGTACATAAGTATTCACAGCCTTTGCCATGACACTCAAAATTGAGCTCAGGTGCATCCTGTTTCCACTGATCATCCTTGAGATGTTTCTACAACTTGGATTGGAGTCCATCTGTGGTATATTCAGTTGATTGGACATGATTTGGAAAAGCACACACCTGTCTATATAAGGTCCCACAGTTAACAGTGCATGTCAGAGCACAAACCAAGCCATGAAGTCCAAGGAATTGTCTGTAGACCTCCGAGACAGGATTTTATCGAGGCACAGATCTGGGGAAGGGTACAGAAAAATGTCTGCAGCATTGAAGGTCCCACTGAGCACAGTGGCCTCCATCATCTGTAAATGGAAGAAGTTTGGAACCACCAGGACTCTTCCTAGAGCTGTCCGCCTGGCCAAACTGAGCAATTGGGGGAGAAGGGCCTTAGTCAGGGAGGTGACCAAGAACCCGATGGTCACTCTGACAGGGCTCGAGCGTGTCTCTGTGGAGAAAGGAGAACCTTCCAGAAGAAAAACCATCTCTGCAGCACTCCACCAATCAGGCCTGTATGGTAGAGCGCTCTGGACCTCAGACTGGGGCGAAGGTTCATCTTCCAACAGGACAACGACCATAAGCACACAGCCAAGATAACAAAGGAGTGGCTACAAGACAACTCAGTGAATGTAATTGTGCGAAAGGTGCTTCAATAAAGCATTGAGCAAAGGCTGTGAATACTTATGTACATGTGCTTTTTTTGGTTTTTATTTATAATAAATTTACAAACAAGATTTCAAACAAACTTCTTTCACGTTGTCATTATGGGTTATTGTTTGTAGAATTTTGAGGAAAATAATGAATTTAATCAATTTTGGAATAAGGCTATAACATAACAAAATATGGAAAAAGTGAAGCGCTGTGAATACTTTCCAGATGCACTGTGTATATATATATATATATATATATATATATATATATATATACACTCACCTAAAGGATTATTAGGAACACCATACTAATACTGTGTTTGACCCCCTTTCGCCTTCAGAACTGCCTTAATTCTACGTGGCATTGATTCAACAAGGTGCTGAAAGCATTCTTTAGAAATGTTGGCCCATATTGATAGGATAGCATCTTGCAGTTGATGGAGATTTGTGGGATGCACATCCAGGGCACGAAGCTCCCGTTCCACCACATCCCAAAGATGCTCTATTGGGTTGAGATCTGGTGACTGTGGGGGCCAGTTTAGTACAGTGAACTCATTGTCATGTTCAAGAAACCAATTTGAAATGATTCGACCTTTGTGACATGGTGCATTATCCAGCTGGAAGTAGCCATCAGAGGATGGGTACATGGTGGTCATAAAGGGATGGACATGGTCAGAAACAATGCTCAGGTAGGCCGTGGCATTTAAACGATGCCCAATTGGCACTAAGGGGCCTAAAGTGTGCCAAGAAAACATCCCCCACACCATTACACCACCACCACCAGCCTGCACAGTGGTAACAAGGCATGATGGATCCATGTTCTCATTCTGTTTACGCCAAATTCTGACTCTACCATCTGAATGTCTCAACAGAAATCGAGACTCATCAGACCAGGCAACATTTTTCCAGTCTTCAACTGTCCAATTTTGGTGAGCTTGTGCAAATTGTAGCCTCTTTTTCCTATTTGTAGTGGAGATGAGTGGTACCAGGAGGGGTCTTCTGCTGTTGTAGCACAACCGCCTCAAGGTTGTACGTGTTGTGGCTTCACAAATGCTTTGCTGCATACCTCGGTTGTAACGAGTGGTTATTTCAGTCAAAGTTGCTCTTCTATCAGCTTGAATCAGTCGGCCCATTCTCCTCTGACCTCTAGAATCAACAAGGCATTTTCGCCCACAGGACTGACGCATGCTGGATGTTTTTCCCTTTTCACACCATTCTTTGTAAACCCTAGAAATGATTGTGCGTGAAAATCCCAGTAACTGAGCAGATTGTGAAATACTCAGACCGGCCCGTCTGGCACCAACAACCATGCCACGCTCAAAATTGCTTAAATCACCTTTCTTTCCCATTCAGACATTCAGTTTGGAGTTCAGGAGATTGTCTTGACCAGGACCACACCCCTAAATGCATTGAAGCAACTGCCATGTGATTGGTTGGTTAGATAATTGCATTAATGAGAAATTGAATAGGTGTTCCTAATAATCCTTTAGGTGAGTGTATATATATGTTATATGGCTCTATAATAAGTTAATGCACTCATGGTTACAAATGCTAATGTGATGAACGTATGATGGGGCAAATTGCCACAGGGACAAATTTGCCATGTTCCCATATAGATATTTAAACATACAAAGTACTGTGAAATTAAACTGTTCTAATTAAGTGTTTTAATGTTTCCACTCTATGTGTTTGTCCCTTTGTGTTTCTATAATTACTTCCTTGATGTCAATCATTATACATTTACTGTAGTAAAGCAATGCAATTGAATTGTCCATGCAATGGGCTTATGTTAAACAACATAAACAACAAAAAGGGAGCCCTATACATGAAATAATATAATTGCTGTTAAAGGGTGTGTCTTTCGTGGATGACTTTCATTTGTTTTCTGTGTTCTTTAGCAGCATCTGGACTGCAGTGTTATTCCTGCTCGGAAAATCTACTGCAATAAATTATTAAAATGTGATGTCTCAGCAAATCGATGTATAAAAACCTCATGTGAGTAACTGCTCTAAACCCCATGAATGCACAGCTGGAGAATGAAACTATGTACATAAATTGGGACCATGTAAATTCGTCCCCGACAATTTGTCCTGTGACAATTCATCCCCGTCAATTCGCCCCCGGTGTCAATTCATCTGCACGACAAGTAACAAGTAACTTATCTGTTAATCTTTTGTATCCATAATATGTACTGTACATAATGCAACAGTGCAATACAGTGTTTCAAAACAAAATGGTAAAATTGGGGGGGGGAACAACAACTGTACCAACTTTGCACACTTATATTTAGCTACATTTGATCATTCTTCTTAACAAAACTGTTGAAGCTTTGGCAAGTTCCTGGGGGAGTGATGATAGACAGCAATCTTCAAGTCAAAGTTTCAATGGGATTTAGGTCAAGGCTCTGACTGGGCCACTCAAGGACATTTACATTTTTGTTCCTTAGCTGTGTGCTTCAGATCATTCTAATGCTGAAAGGTGAATGCTGACATGTCAGCAATCTTGCAGAGGGCAGCAGGTTTTTCCCAAGAACCTTTCAATACTTTGCTCCATTATTTTTACAGCTATTTCTAAGCTGTTCTTATCTTTAATATTTGTTCTACAAATGTCATGGAATACTTTTTCACTTGGAAGTTGTGGGGTAGGATGTGTAGATAAATAAATAAATAAATAAATAATGTATGCATGTTAAGGCAACAAAAGGTGAAAAAAGAGGGTCTACATGTATTTGTGTAAATTTATATATATATATATATATAGACGGGTGACAAATTAAAGGAAGGTGTTGGGCCACCACAAGCTGCCAGAAGAGGCTTCAATGCACTTTGGCATAGATTCGACGAGTCTCTGGAACTCTACTGGAGGGATGGAACACCATTTTTCCAAAAGATATTTCCTCATTTGGTGTTTTGATGATGGTGGTGGTCCAACATGTCGGTTCAAAATCTCCCATAGGTCTTCAACTGGGTTGAGATCTGGTGACTGCAAAGGCCATAGCATATGATTCACATCATTTTCATACTCATCAAACCATTCAGTGAGCCCTTGTGCCCTGTGGGCGGGGGCATTGTCATCCTGGAAGAGACCACTCCCATCAGGATAGAAATGTTTCACCATAAGATAAAGGTGATCACTCAGAATAACTTTGTCATGATTTGCAGTGACCCTTCCCTCTAAGGGGACAAGTGAACCCAAACCTTGCCAGGAAAATGCCCCCCACAGCATCACAGAGCCTCTGGACCCCCTCACTGTAGGGGTCAAGCAGTCAGGCCTGTACCGTTCTCTTGGGGTCGACATACAGTGAGGGAAAAATGTATTTGATCCCCTGTTGATTTTGTATATTTGCCCACTGACAAAGAAATGATCAGTCTATAATTTTAATGGTAGGTGTATTTTAACAGTGAGAGACAGAATAACATCATAAGAATCCAGAAAAACGCATTTCAAAAAGTTATAAATTGATTTGCATGTTAATGAGGGAAATAAGTATTTGATCCCCTATCAATCAGCAAGATTTCTGGCTCCCAGGTGTCTTTTATACAGGTAACGAGCTGAGATTAGGAGCACTCTCTTAAAGGGAGTGCTCCTAATCTCAGCTCGTAACCTGTATAAAAGACACCTGTCCACAGAAGCAATCAATCAATCAGATTCCAAACTCTCCACCATGGCCAAGACCAAAGAGCTGTCCAAGGATGTCAGGGACAAGATTGTAGACCTACACAAGGCTGGAATGGGCTACAAGACCATCGCCAAGCAGCTTGGTGAGAAGGTGACAACAGTTGGTGCGATTATTCACAAATTGAAGAAACACAAAATAACTGTCAGTCTCCCTCGGTCTGGGGCTCCATGCAAGATCTCACCTCGTGGAGTTTCAATGATCATGAGAACGGTGAGGAATCAGCCCAGAACTACACGGGAGGATCTTGTTAATGATCTCAAGGCAGCTGGGACCATAGTCACCAAGAAAACAATTGGTAACACACTACGCCGTGAAGGACTGGAATCCTGCAGCGCCCGCAAGGTCCCCCTGCTCAAGAAAGCACATGTACAGGCCTGTCTGAAGTTTGCCAATGAACATCTGAATGATTCAGAGGAGATCTGGGTGAAAGTGGTCTCAGATGAGACCAAAATCCAGCTCTTTGGCATCAACTCAACTCGCCATGTTTGGAGGAGGAGGAATGACCCCAAGAACACCATCCCCACCGTCAAACATGGAGGTGGAAACATTATGGTTTGGGGATGGTTTTCTGCTAAGGGGACAGGACAACTGCACCGCATCAAAGGGACGATGGACGGGGCCATGTACCGTCAAATCTTGTGTGAGAACCTCCTTCCCTCAGACAGGGCATTGAAAATGGGTCATGGATGGGTATTCCAGCATGACAATGACCCAAAACACACAGCCAAGGCAACAAAGAAGTGGCTCAAGAAGAAGCACATTAAGGTCCTGGAGTGACCTAGCCAGTCTCCAGACCTTAATCCCATAGAAAATCTGTGGAGGGAGCTGAAGGTTCGAGTTGCCAAACGTCAGCCTCGAAACCTTATTGACTTGGAGAGGATCTGTAAAGAGGAGTGGGACAAAATCCCTCCTGAGATGTGTGGAAACCTGGTGGCCAACTACAAGAAACGTCTGACCTCTGTGATTGCCAACAAGGGTTTTGGCACCAAGTACTAAGTCGAAGGGGTCAAATACTTATTTCAGTCATTAACATGCAAATCAATGTATAACTTTTTTGAAATGCATTGTTCTGGATTTTTTTGTTGTTATTCTGTCTCTCACTGTTAAAATACACCTACCATTAAAATTATAGACTGATCATTTCTGTGTCAGTGGACAAACGTACAAAATCAGCAGGGGATCAAATACTTTTTTCCCTCACTGTATATACAGACACATGGGTGGAAGTTTGAGGAATAACTTTAGTGTATATTAATAGATGTTTTTAAGTTACAGTAAGTGATGACTGTAAAGAACAGTTTAATTTTTATTCTCGAAAGTCTCATAAACAATTAACCAATCTGTCCTCATAGAACAAACAGAAAGCTTGAGAGATAAACTGTGGAAATGCGTTACCGTATATAAAATCCTCATATAAACTGCATGTGATTTTGAGTCAGAACTACAGAACAAAGTACAGTAAATCTTATTGCTTTATTGTGAAAGCCAAAATATATATTTCTATTATTATGAACTATTATTTAAATTGACACCATTAGCATACTAGTAAATTAACCATTTTAATTGTAAACTGTTATACTGTTAAGGAGAGCATTGAGAATACTTTGTTCAGTTTTTCCTTTTAAAGGATTTCTCATTAATGATGCTTTATTTAAAAAGTGTATTTTTGTGCTTATGTTTTATATTATATATGTAATATTGTGAATAATAAAGAATCGTTAACAATCCCCCCTCAGAAGTGCCAGAACCTCATACAAGACAGCAGAAGCCATCTTTTCACTGTAATCCATGGTAGAGGAGGATTTACACAGCACTAATTACAACAGTGTGAATAAATGTGACCCCCCTGAATTCTGGAATTTAATGTATTATTCATGACAATTATGACTTTGTTCTGTGCAATGCTAATGCAATGACAGTGTAACACATTTAAATCATTATTATTATTATTTTTATTTTTTTTCTTGGCAGACACCCTTATCCAGAGAGACTTACAACATTATTTTATATCATCTTTATTGGCCCTATTTATTCAGGGGTATGAATAAATCTGAAGGGCACGATAAACAGAAAACAAAGTAATTAATCACCAAAAATAGTACTTTATATACGTAATGTACAGCTAATCAATTAACTTCTCATTTACTTAATGATTGTATGAGAGATTAGATTTTTTTATTGCTAACAAGCATCGGTCAATACTGAAGACACTTTTTCAAAACTCTTCATACAGTCTGCATTACCAACATGCATCTTGGCCAAACAGTTAATCTCACCTCCAAAACTCACTCAAACCACCAAAACACTTGAAACATGTCTCAAAATAAGCTCATTCGACCATAACCCTGGCAACAATTCTCACTCAGAAAGCATACATTGTCACACATAATACACTGACCTAAAAAACACTAACAACAGGGAACATTACATAAATTATGAACTTTTATCTTTGAAGTTTTAATGATTTTTAACATAATTCAGTGTTTCATTATAGAATAAGAATAACACTTTATTGACTGTACTACAGTATATGTAACAAGAATGAATCAGAAATGCAGCAATTTGCTTCAATATCCTTTATTCTTTCTATATCTTCGCATATAGTAATTTACTTCTGAAAATAAAAAGTTGAAACAAAAAACAACATCCTGAAATTCCAGGGCTACAATAAAAAAACAAAAAGGATCTTGCTTGTCTAAATTACAAATTTGTTGTACAAATCAATGTAAAAAAGTGCAAGTGCAATGAGAAAGAGGATCATGATTGGAATATAATAAAGGCATGCAGGGAAGAATAATTGGAACTTTAATCAGGAGACAGGACAGATACACATAGGATTATTATTATTATTATTATTATTATTATTATTATTATTATTATTATTATTATTATTATTATTATTATAACAATAATATTTGGCGGCCCTGGACATGCCAAACTGACTTCAGACTTTAACTGCGTTGCTCTGTGCAACAACGACAAGGAAATGACTTAACAGTGTTAGCTTGTCAGTTCGTTATTTTCGTTACATGTGCGGTAAACCTATAGAACGTAATTTCGTCACAATGTCTGCCAGTTGTCGGGAGATACTGCGTTGTTTCCCAATAGGTCTTGGTAAGACGTCTTGGATATTGGTTGACCTTTTTTCACTTAGGTTCCCCTCCCAAAATTGTCGCCATGTAATAACTGTAACAAACTGATACATTAAATCTAAATCAGTGTTTTACATACTATAGTAAGTTTATAGTGCGACTTTATAGTGCGAACTTTTACAGTATAATCACATTGTTTTACAACTTCCCAACCAGTTTATATAGCCAGTTTTACTGGAGCATATATATAAGTGACCCAGATGTTCCAGTAAATCTTAATGACACACACACACACACACACACACACACACACACACACACACACTAGATTTCTCAACTCTGTGTACACATGACCATTAGTGAAAACGAACGCGTTTTGCAATGCACTCCTGTCTGTTTAAGTATAAGTATAATCTGGACCGCACTTATACAGCGTCCTACCATGCAGCTGCCGGTGACACTCGGTCTTTTCTGCGGGCTCGTCTCCGCGGGTGGGTAGATCGAGCATTTTTCCAAACTCGGATGCTGTGATAGTTGGGATAGTCAGATAGCTGTGTTGTGTCAGGTTGTGTTTGCTTGCTTACTGAGGCTCCTGCAGCCATACATGCCAGGAAGATTGTGCTCCGATAACCAAGTGGCCTAGAGGCGCAAAATAATAAAGACATTATTTAATACCAAGAAAAAATGCTGGGTTTTGTTGAATTGGTTAACTCGTTATTAGCTGTGGCAGATTAACTCTGGCCTGTCATTTTTACAGGGAAAATATCAACAGCAGAGCATTTGGAATTAATAATACATACATAGTATCCGTTATTTAACCGCTGTCTGGCCCGTTGAGAAAATTGCCTGACCTATCATCAGCCATCTCCCTTCCGCCAGTGCTGGAGGACGTTTAAAACGGAGCGCAATTCAGGCGATCTACCCAAGTCACCGGCGCGTCACTGTCTATTTATATCGTTTTAGTTCATTCAAAAACTGAAGTATAATAGCAACTTAACTGAACGCTTCGAGGTTCAAATGTAAGAATGTATTATACTCCGACGTTATTGTTTGCGTTTTGTTGAGAATGTCCACTTTGTTCCATGTCAGCGTGTTAGCTCCTAATTAAATACATTAATAAATGAAACGATACCAACAAAAAAGAAATTCACAACTGTGTATGCATGCATGTAGGTTATTATTATTATTATTATTATTATTATTATTATTATTATTATTATTAACGCTATGTATTTCGACAGTTTCCTCTCTCAGGTGCTATGAATGTTTTCCCCAGCCCATGCAACCTTGCACTAAGATACCGAAGACGTGCTCCCCATCAGAAACAACCTGTTTCTCGGCGACAACGAGAACCACTCTGGGTAAGAGAAATACAGTCCCAGACAGCGGCTGAGCGGCCAGTTTAAAGAAGCACACTGTGAATCTGATGCTTAAATCCCGGAGTAAATACTATTAGATGTCTCCCCAGTATATTTATTATCTCTCTCTCTCTCTCTCTCTCTCTCTCTCTCTCTCTCTCTCTCTCTCAATATTATGCATTTCAGGGGGCGTTACAACGGATATACCAGTGAAGACATGCGTGAAATCAGGAGGCTGTGGAGAACCGGTGTCCGTAAACCTGGGGAACACCAGGACGACCGTCGCCTCCAAATGCTGCACCTCGGATCTCTGCAACTCGGAAGACGTGCCCGGTAAAGACGGCGGAAATAGGAAATAAACGATCGCCCACATGACACTTATGGTTGTGGGCCTGTTATCTTGACGATGGCAGTTATTTCATTTATCTCATGGAAAGCCCACGGACATTGTTCTATCCGAGAATTCGTCTCTATATCCAGGCTTTCTTATGGGTGATGCATCTGCTTCTGTTCCGTTGCAGCCTATGGAGACACCACCCCCAACGGCCTGCAGTGTTACAGCTGCGAGGGAGAGGACTGCTCGAAGCCGCTGAAATGCCTGGGTGTGGAGAAGCGCTGTTTCAGTGTCACAGGTGAGAGACTGGCTTAACCCTCCTCACCTTGCATGACACACCATAAAGGATTGAGCAAAGTATTAAACGCGTCAGTTTTTCACTTTAAAGCATTCAGAGAGTTGATATACTCAGTGTAATTAATACTTGTAAACTCGAGGAAAGGAAAACAGAAGGCCTGGAATTATGGAACTGGTCACTGGTCACTATAGCGTATTAAACTATCCATCTCGCCTGATATATTATGCACTTTTATTATTATTATTATTATTATTATTATTATTATTATTATTATTATTATTATTATTTTATTTTTCACCTAAATGTAATTCACAAGTCGGATGAAAACGTATATTAAGAAAATATAAATGAAGAGAACATTGCATTCTCGTTTATTACTTGCATCATATCATTATTAATCGTATTGTGTTTGGCAAACTAGCAACCATTTGAGAGGTGCAACTTAAGTACTGTGTCCCTGTGTTAACATTCTGGACATTTTACTATGATTATCTGTAAGGATCCCTCTTATTATGTTTTTTATTGTTATTTTTAGACAAGTCTACTGGTCATGAAGTCCCTGTGAAGGGGTGCGGGAGTCCGTATGTCTGTACTGAGGAGGGCAGGGTGATCTTGGAGCAAATGTTGGGCGGGACAATAAAATGCTGCGAGGGGCAACTGTGCAACAGCGCCGAGTGACCGGGGAACAGCGACCTGCCCAGCACACTCTTCTAACCAGCAGCGGACAGCTTTCTCCGTGACTTTCGCTCCGTTCACATCCTACACACCGCTATATACCTGCCCACCTGCTATGGATAATTGCCTGTTTATTTTTATGCGACTTGTGTGCGAGTCGTGACAGAACTGAAACTGGAAAGCAAGGGAATGTGTGTCTGAAGGCAAATAAGTCAGAGGAAAGTCGACTTTACACCGGTGTCACTCTGTTCCTTCAAATGATGTTCATAATCTCCGGCAATTGTGTGGCCTTTAGCAGGTACTGTCTCCGCCTCAGTGGTACAGTGGACAATCCACCGCGCCCATTAGGTTTTGGTACTAAGAAGCGGACGGGCAACAAACCCAGACTGGGCAACTAACCTTCTCTATGCATATTTTTTAAATAAAAGCTATCTGCGCTCATGACTGTGATCCTCTCTTGTGTATATAGGTTTACTTTATGTGAGACTGTATATTCTATAATGCTACTTTCATAGTGTTTAGATGGAAATATCCATACAAATATAGACAGATAAAAAGATACAGAAAAATGTCGTTCAGAAATTACTACAAATGGCCATGACTTAATAATGCTCATGCATTGCAGATGTGTCAACACTGTAACCTGGAGTAATGTTGGTATCTTTTGTCCTTAACATTTACGTTTCTCTAGGCTTGAAGCAATACAATTATGTTTAATTTTTTTTTTTTTTTTTTTTTTTTTTTTAATTCCTATAGGCCTAATGGTCTTAGTTTGAGTTCACGTTGCATATGAAAATGACAATTATAATTAAATGCATTTAGATTTCTCAATTATCAAGACAGGCAGAAAGAGGGGGGATTATTATTAATAATATCATCATAATGTTTGTATTGGCAGATGCCCTTATCCAGGGCGACATCTAGTGTTTATAGCGACACCTAGTGTTTAGGCTATTTCTAATGTAATTAGCGAATTTACCTTTGAATTAGTAAGTTAAATGTTTCAAATGTATTGAGTTAGTGTGTGTGTGTGTGTGTGTGTGTGTGTGTGTGTGTGTGTGTGTGTGTGTGTGTGTGTGTGTGTGTGTGTGTGTGAGAGAGGGAAACATAGAGATAAACAAGACCTGGACATAGACCAACCACTTCCATACATCGTGGTCCCACCACTTGAAATGTTCTCGTTGCTGCAGCGGTTCTGGGCTACAGGTTCACAGCAGGATCCAGGCTTTCCTCAAGGCTGGGATGTCATCCGGTGCTCTGTGCCCTCTTCACAATAATTGCAACGCCAAGGGCTCCTTAGAGAAGGCATATCCAGGTGCACAGCCCTAGTGAAGTTCGAGACAAGCAGGAGGTCTGGCCCTATAGCCTTTTGGGGGCCATTGACAAGATTCGATTTTGGGGCCCCCACCTCGCCACAAAACATTTTAGTGGTGCCCATCTTCATGGTGGAAATAATTGTTTTAGGTAAAACTAAGAGAGACACAAACATTTAAATAGTGCACATCACAGAACATGTACTGCACTTTAAAATACACTGAAATATATTTAGTAATACATACACATTTAAATAGTGCTCTGTGCACATTGAAATAACAGCAATAACTAATAATCAGTTTAGGTAAAAAAAACAAACACCCACACCATAAATACGCAGTACTGAAAATGCTATATTACACACTAAAACACAAAATGTATTTAAAAAAAAAATACAATTACTATCAAAAATCATTAGCTGACAGCTGGCAAACTACTGTAGTAGTTATCATCATCTATCGATCAAAGTGATCACATCATCAACATCTGATTGAGCTGGATTATTTATTTATATAATAGTTCTTGCTCACAAAGTTATGACATTTTATATATATACATACATAACGGTTGTTAAGTTCCGGTGACATTCTCTTCATAAACTCCTCAGCAATATACACTTATATCCATCATATGTACATGACATTTGGCACACATATCCCTGACACGCGTGTTCTGATATCGCTGGAGACACTCTGCTCATGTTACAAGAGGTGCTGGCAGGGGTGATTGGTGTTGCCTAGTGATTGGTGTGTTTATTATGTTCATTTTATTATGGAGTGTTGTGGGTTTATATTTGCACTTGTTTTCATTACTTTTGTAATGATCTTACCGAGTGGTTTTTCACGTCACTGACGGAGCTATAGACGTGTTTGATAACGTTAGAATTACAACACGATATACATGAACAGTGCACAACAGACCCACAAAACATAGGGAGCATAATGACAATAGGAAGCAAAAGCGTTACGGGTTGCAATTAACCATTAAACGCCCATCAGTACTTGAAACCCACAATAAACTAACCAGTTATGTTGCAATTTTAAAATGTGACAATTTCAGGATATATTTCAAACAGTAGCGTTTGCACATAAACTCCCCTTACGAAAATGAAATAGATTGCACTATATTTTAAAATATGTGTTTTGACAATAAATATATTTCAAAATATATTGCCATAATTACCATATATGTTTTTTTTTCCACAATTGTGAAAATATTTCACAATATATATATACAGCTCTGGAAAAAAATAAGATACAAGTTCAGAACTCAAGTGGTCTCTTAATTTTTTCCAGAGCTGTATATAATTCTATAGTCTTTAACATATCGCATTTCACAACCAGGGATAATATATATGACATCATCCTGGGGGCCATGTGTGTGTGTGTGTGTGTGGGGGGGGGGGGGGTTCGGTGTTAAAGGTTGGCCGTGCGCGGGAACACGGGAGGCGCCGTGATTGGGGGAGACAGTCAAGGGGCCACAAGACATAAATAGGGGTGCCCGCCCGCCGGGGCAGAAGTAGCGGAGTGGAGTGTGGACAGTGTCAGAGTGCGTGAGGGAGGGTAGCGTGTGTTCTGTCCTGTTCGCGGATAACCCTGCGTCCTCTCCGCTATTCCTGCCATTAATGGTGAAGTCCAACAGCGATATGGCAAACAAAAAGCCTGAATCGTTACAATATATATTCGCCAATATGAGAATTTTCTGGCAACACCACAAAGATATATTTTTTCATAGGCAAGTCAATAACGACACATTTCTGCTTAAGTAATTAAAAACAGATAACGGTTTAACGAATCACAAAGAAAACGTCTCTGAGGATCCAGAAACGAATCAAAGAAGGAAATGAAGGTACAAGTTATGAGAAGATATTCAGTTGGTGTATTGTATTGCTTTGGTAACTTTTACATACTGTATATAATCTTAAGTAAAACAATGTGTTAACTGTGTCTACAATAAGAGTGATATTTTTACAGTTAATATCTGTATAAACTTAACATTCCCTTAAATTAAAGATTATATGTAGAGTGATAGGATATTATGATGTGGGAGCATTCAAACACATTTTACAAGTTTACCTTTTACAAGTATATCAGCTAATTATATATATTTCTATAATTACAGAAAGTGATGAATGAAGCAAAAACAATGCAGCAGCAATTAAATCAGCAGAGTCAATAATTGACAACAGATCAGACATCGGATGCAAGTGTTACAGTTTTTCTCGATTGCTTAAACACATTTGTCCACTCTGACACCACATTTTCAAAACAGTTAACACACAGGCTAAAACTGAAGTTCACTGGCCAAAATGACTACATTTTGTTTGCAAAATACTCTAACACTCCCGAAACATTAAAAACATGCAACAAAAGCAAATATTTCCATCAAACACCACAACTTGTGGTCAAATTAATATATTCTTCAATCAATCATTACACAATTGACAACAAAATACAGCTATCAATATGAAACATGATACTTTTCAAACTCAGAAATACTGAATACTGCAAAAAAGCAACCAAAGGAAACATATGGGTGGAAATATGTAAAAAAACTAAATAAAGAGTTGAAATACTCAGAACTTCAAATTTTGTCAATTCGTTCCTGATGATGATGCCACAGGTTCTCATCAACTTTGCATTGAATGTTTTCCCTTGCAATGCACAGAAGGAAATACCTCCTTGCATGGTGTATCCATCCCTGGCAGTCCTCTGCACCTTTTCCCAGGGCTATACAGGACTTTGCTGCAAACCATTCATTCACAAGACATTGTCCCAAATGATGACATACAGAGTCATGCCGGGCCTCAACAGCCCTCTCTCTTCGGGTGGAACCAGTCTTTCATTCAGTGCATCAAGAAATGTGATGAGGCATTGTGTATTGTATGGGCCGATAGTTGGTATGTGGTAAAGGACACCATCATTGGAGTTGGCAGCACACATGGTGATATTGGCGCCCCTCTGACCTGGCACTGTAACAGTGGCCCTCTGCCCAATGATGTTCCTTCCACGTCTCCTCACTTTACAGAGGTAGAAGTCGGCTTCATCCACATAAATGAATTTCCAGCTCCATTATTCTCCAGGAAAAAAAAAGCTAATTCATAAAGCAAATTATTCCAGTTGCATGTAACTGTATGGTATAACCAGGCATTACAATAACAAATCTATACCTGCAAATACTGGAATCTTGCCTCCTTCATGATGTCAGTTTCTTTGGAATGGAACTCTGTACAGCCGCTTCATTCGGACATGGTTTCATTTAAGGACTCTATCAATAGTTGCCAAATAGTTTGCCACAACCATATCTACAATGGCAGCCTCCTGTTCAACACTAAAGATCTTTCCTCTGCCACCCGTGTGTGGTAGTGTGTGGATTCTATAGAGTAAAAGCAAAAAGCATGTCAAAATTGACATTATGACAGTCACATAAATGGGATTGATGAAACATCAGTATTACTGTAGACACAGTTTGTTCTGCCAACAGGGCAATACAGTAAAGCTGAAATACACAGTGGTACACAGTAACATTGTGACTTACCTGTTCTCATTCCGGAAAAGCCTGACAATAGATGCTACAGTGCTCTGACTCAGAATGGTCTGGACCCTTTGTCCAGCCTCTCCAAAGGAGAAGCCATGATTGATGACATGGTCAATAATTGTTGCCCAAATTTCATTTGAAACTTGAGCTCTATTTTCTCCTCTTGCTGCGGCTCCTCCACCACACATGCAAACTCCTCTTCCTCGGGCCCATCTGCCATGGCCTCTTACACTGCTTCCATGCCTTTGGCCTCTTTGATACATGCTTGCAAATAGCAACACAGAGGTGGCATCTTTTATAGATGGATGAGGACTGATTGCTGATTGAAGAGTTGTGCAAACGAGTTTCACACAGGTGCATTAGAGATTTATAACTATGCAAGTACTTTCTATCAGATTTCAATAGATGTTTTCATTTGTTCAACACAGTTAATCCAATAGAGGTGGGTTTCTTTCAATAAGATCTGTGGTAACTGTTTTGACAAAGGGTGTGAAAAATGTATGAAACAAATGAAAAAGTGTTAAGACATTTGCAGGAGAAGACTTCTGCTGTACTAAGAAGGTGATGATGGAGATCAAGTGGATCCCAGTTTCATTATAGGCTAAAGTCAAAGTGAACAGCTGTTCATATTGTGAATTGAAACACAAATATATACCCTGTATTTTATTCCATTGCTACTGAGAAACAGCTGATTGAAGTTATGCAAATAAATCACAGCTGATTCCCATCTAGGAAACACACTCAGGTGTTGAGGTTCTTTCAATCGCATGACCATATGGTATACAGTAAAAGAGGACCTCTTTGGGCTGATCTTGTGTGGAAAAGGTACAATATAGAGCAACACAAAGAAAGTAAGAAGAAAAATGCCTGCACGAGGGAGAGGAAGACGAGTACCAGGACAAGGGAGAGGAAGACAAGTACCAGGACAAGGGAGAGCAGTGGGACAAGGACAAGGGACAGGGAGAGGAGTTAGAATGTATGGTGGCGCTCAAAGAAGGGCCAGAGCTAGGGTACCTGATGAAATAAGAGCTACTATCATAGACCATGTCATAAACCACGGGCTATCATACAGAGAGGCTGGTGAACAAGTACAGCCAAATCTCAGCCGGGACAAAGTGGCATCCATTGTCCAGATTTGTCGAGAAACCAACAAGTGGGATATTGTATAAGGGCTTCTCCTACTGCAAAGTGTAAATAATTGTACCATGTATTACAGTGACTGTATGCCTCCGGTCTCTAATATGTAACTGTATTTTGTCTCTCTAAGGATTCAACGTCTACCTCCCTCGGGGGGCAGAGGAAAGCTCCTAAATGAAGAACAGGAACTTGCTATTATCAACATGGTGATTGCTGACAATTAAATAAAACTGAAGGACATTCAATCCAGAGTTATAGAGGACAACCTTGTCTTTGGGAACATTGCAGCAATCAGCATACCATCCATTTCTCGGACTCTAGCTAAACACAGAGTCCGAATGAAACAACTATACAAAGTTCATTTTGAAGGAACGGTGAGCGCATCAAAGAACTTCGTCGCCAATACATCCAGGTAAGGTTATGCAATAGTCATTACTGTACTATACATAGTGCTACTCTATAAACCTGGAGTACAATAGGACATACAGTAGGTATATAGCAAAGCATTTACACACACTGTGTCTGATTACTTTCAGAGAATCAAGGATTTGGAGGCGAATTAACTCACACATGAAATGATCTACGTTGATGAGGCTGGCTTCAATTTGGTGAAAAGGCGTCAGCGCAGAAGAAACATAATTGGCAAAAGGGCCACAGTTACCGTGCCGGGCCAGAGAGGAGCCAACAACACCATGTGCGCTGCAATCTCCAACAACGGTGCACTCCTGCATAAATGTGAGATTGGCCACTACAACACCACCTTCTCCTGTTTTTAGAAGACCTACACGAAAGACTGGTGCCAGAGGTAGAAAGGGGACAGGTGGGAGACCACTTGCCAATATATGTGATCACATGGGACAATGTGGCATTCCACAATTCCCGTGCAGTCACAGCCTGGTTTGACACCCATCTGAGGATGATGTCCCTTCTCCTTGCCCCTTACTCCCCTTTCCTCAACCCCATTGAGGAGTTTTTCTCAGCCTGGAGATGGAAGGTTTTTGACCATCGTTCACAGGACCAAATGTCCCTCCTGGATGCAATGGATGCTGCATGCCAAGACATCATAGCTGAACACTGTCAGGGGTGGACAAGACATGCCAAAAGATTTTTCCCAAGATACCTTGCCAGAGAAGATATCAGTTGTGATGTGGATGAGAACATGTGGCCAAATGCTGAAGACCGGGCAGATTAGAAGATTTTTTTTTCTTTTTTTTATTCTTCTGTGGCTTTTTCTGTTTGTATATTTTGTATTTTCCCATAATAAATGGCAGCTATATTGCATATTTTTGTTATCTTGCAGTAGTGTCCTGTTGCAAATAAAGCCTTTACTGCAGCAATTCTGTCTTCTTTTTTTCATAAACCGTGCATTCTATAAAGCTACTCTGTGATGGGTCATTCATTTTTTGTATTGAATTTCTGCAGCAAAAGAAACAAAATGCATGCATTTACTAAACCCGACAAAACAAAAATGTAGAGAGGCTTCAAAAGACACTGCAGTGCAAAACACAATCTAAGATCAAAACAATATACTGTCTATTGTATAAGGGCAGACCTGACATAAAATAATGCAGTTTCTGTAATTCCATCTGATGTTAGTGTTGTTATGACATTGTGCTATGATTGACTAAATGTTCCTGTTGGAAGAGAACATGTGTTAGTGTTTTGAAATAATTATTTGATTTTGAGACATGTTTGCAGTGTTTCGGTAGACATAGTCTATTGTGTTAGTGTATTATTGTATTTTGAAAATTAGTGTTGGAGTTTAGTTTACAATGTGTGATTTTGAGCATGAAATTAACTGTTTCACCAATTGTGTGTTGTAGGTGTGTTGGTGCGTTAAGAGTTTAGGAAAATTGTTAAAAGTATTGAAAAAATTGTCATAGTGATCGTAAAAAACTGTAATATTATTAAGTTAACACTTGATTGTATAATTACTATTTGTATGGTTTATTGTGTGTGATCTTATTTTGTTAGATTTGTTTTGTGATTATTGAAAGTTCTCCTGGTTAAGGTTGTCTGCTCAGAAATAAATAGTAAGTGAACAAAAGGTATATTTAAGATTGCCTACCCTAGCCATGTAGAGCCTTGTCTCCATAATTTAGATATACAAGCTTTTTTCCTTTCAAGTGCAATTGAAGGTAAATCTTTTGTTATTGTATTTCTCAGTTTGAGATTGTTACAGGTAACAAAGTCTATGTTTTCTAAAATGCATGGGCAACTACCAAGTCTCAGATCCTGCGCATGTTTTTCGTGAATCTGTCTTACTTTGAGAAAATAAAGTACAGAAGGGAGCTGAAAAGAGATACTTTGGATAAGCACACAGTTGAGGTCTTGTGCTGCTACCCAGACATTGCTCCCTGGAACTAAAAGGTCAGAAATTGGAAGAACACTGAATGAGAAATGAATGACCAGTGATACAAGTCTCGCAGAGCAACCCACCTATTTGTAAACGACACCCCTCAAATGTAACTGGCAATTAGTGTTTCCTCACATTTAAAATGAGACACTTTTGAATTAATTAATTCCATTCCATTCCATTCAAGTCCATTCAAGAAATATAGGTTTTACAGTTGTGGACTTATTTCTTGTATAGAACTTTTAAAAGAACAATAAATGATCTGCATACAAATCTCCGTAAAGTGTGTAGAAGACTTTTATTACAGTTGTTTCTTTGCACTGATTGGTTCTTAGTGTAACTTTAAAATGAGACAGTATTCTGCTTAAAGTGATGTTTGTTTTAGATCATTAAAGTCAAACATGAATAAACAAAACATGGTTTGTACATTGCATTTTCTTTAGTTAATCTAAGTGAAATCTATTAATGTATTGAAACTTAAGCATCCCATTGTTTTAAGTTAAACTTCCATTGAAAGGATACATGTGTTTGTAAGTTTATCCAAATATATTTTACTAGTATATTTAGAATATAACATGATATATTTTTGCAGTCTAATTAAATATATTCACAGTATACTATACATACACCATGAAATATGTGGACATATATTTATGCATATATTTTTTATATATTCAGTAGTATAAAATACATATATGTGTAAATATATTATAGTATATTAAAGATATATGAAAAATATAAGTTTACATATATTTATGAATATACTATAATATACTTAATATTATATTTAAGATATATTAGACAATATATTTCAAAATATATAACAATATAAGTTTAAATATATTTTTCTTATATAATATAGTATATTTTACCATATATTTCAGTATAAAATGAAATATACTAAAGCGGCAATAATTGATATATAAAAGTATATTTTGAACAAATATTATAAAATATATTAAGTATATTTATAAAATATATCTTAAAATATATTACATATATTTCAGAATAATATATTTTAAATATATTTTATTTTTTCGTAAGGGTGCTTCCTGTGAAAATGGGCGTGTTTACGAATTTTAAAAGACGCCATCTCTCAATCTCCACCTGCGCGCTCTTGCATCAGCAGCGCGCTGTGTCCGCGCCTCACCTGCCCCTCCCAACTAGTGCACGTTTTTAGGCGCGCTCAAGCTACATCTCTGTCACTCCGCTCATGGCTGACATATTGTGTGAAAAGCGCTCGGTTGGATTTTAATTTGTTTAAAATATTATTTATGTCATATTTTAGGGTCCCTTTCATATTATGGGGCCCTAAGCAACCGCCTAGTTCGCCTGAACATCGGGCCGGTCCTGGACGGGGCCCTTGCATAATCTGCGGGGCCATATGCAACTTGCGTAATGAGCGTATAGGGCTGCCCGCTGTTACGACAAATTCAGTGACCGCTAGGATTCATGTGACCTGGTGGATGTGCGCATGTGCCGGCAGTAATCCCCGCTGTCTACCTACGGGAGCGCGTGATCACACACTCGCGGTGCAAATCGCGTCAATGTCAATAGCACATGCGCACTGCTGCAAACTGAGCGAGATTAGCGCTTCTGCACGGCGCATGGTTGTCTTTGTGCAATTGTACATGATGAATGGATTGTTTAAAAAAAACAGCAGCTATACAAATTGTTTCTTGAGATGTGTATCCATTAGTTACACTTACTATAGGATGTAAGTATATGTACTCTTACTATTGGTTATCGAACTTTATATACATAGTTAAAGTTGCACTTCTTAGTACTGAAGTTATTCTGTATTTGATCTGCTCTTACTGTAACATATTATTTTGTGTAAGTAACACAAGGGATTCATGTAGGTAATTATGTATGTATTGTACGATGTACGTTTATTTTTCACAGACAAACGCATTGAGACTCTTGTTTATATTCATTTCTTCTTACTACACAAGTAATACCACTTGTAAACGTATGCAGACATCATACACTTCAGCAACATAAATGCAGTACAATCTTCTAAATGTTTATTTACTTATTTATTTGTAAGTAATTTAATTCCTGACAGCTTTTCACAACTATCACACACACAGGTGAAGCAATAACAGAAACTTTGAACTTTAAAGGAAATTATAATGGTCAATTATTTGCTATCTGTGTGCACACTCAACCACTTTTGTGACTAGTGTGTATTTTCTGTCACTAAGGAAGAAGTCACTATTTTTTCCAAGGGGCACAATTTCTTACAGCCACTGGAAAAATGTGTGACCCCCCCTGTAAATCCAAAAATGACCAAACTTTTACTGCTAGGGTGTCCCCCTCTGCATACACACCCACTTTTGTGACTCTGGTGTGTATTTGCTCTCAATAAGGAAGGGGTCACCATTTTTTCCAAGGGGCACAGTTTGTTACAGCAGGTCTAATCATCAGCCACCTGATGGCTCTCAGGACATTTAAAGCTCTAACCGACAGACTGCGACCGAGCGGATATATTTTCCTGGCAAACTGTCCTTCAATGAGGCAGGTGTTCTCTTTGTTCTCAACGGTACAGAGGACGCAGCTGTCTGGAATTACACAGGTGGCCTTGTTTGTTCAAGGCCTCCTTCATTCAACTAAACAGATGAGAGAATAAATAATTAACAGGATATAAATGTCTGATTGTTTAAGGGATGGTGTGCAGAGTGGGGGTTGTTTCTGGAATTAGTGATGATCAGGAGTAGCCAGGGAGGACTTTGCTCCTGTTCCTGCTGGGAGAGAGAGAGAGAGAGAAAGAGTAACTTTTCAGTATGGAAGAAAAAAGTCCTTCAACAGTTGATCTAAGAGCAGACTTCCTCTTTTTATATTAAAAGACAATAAAAAGATTAAAACCAAAACATAAAAATTCTTGCAGGGACTGATGGTCTCCTCAGGCACCACCAGAGTGTTACACATTTTACTGATACACTACAGCTACACGTGGAGATGCATTAAACCATCATTTTAGGAACTGTGACTCTTCCCCTTTAACTGAAACCTGAAGTGAACTATTTGTCAGTTTGCTTAATTTGACTCTTAAAATTGATTAACTGCTTACAAATTAACTTAACTTAATGAATTCAACTGTGTAACGTTATGTTGGGTGTATTTGGATAAGAGCATTTTAGCTCTGAGCTGAAGCACTGATCTAAAGAAGACCTCTCCCCCCAAAGTTATCAGATTTCCTTAACTCATCAGCTTGGAACTGGTTTACATCAAAGTGACAGTTTTGGGGAGGATGGCACCAAGAATAGGCCAAATAGTTTGGAATCCTGCTATGAGATGTCTGGAGAAAGGGGCCTGTAGGTAATAAAAAACTCTTTGAAGTGGACGAGAGCCGAAATCCCGACATAGAGCTACGAACCCGGGCCAACCGGCATTTCCAAAAGATGGCATGGATTGACATCAGTCATAAATCAAGCCCCCCTCCAATAGGACACTGGGGGCTGAAACCGAAATCCAATCTCAAAAAACTCAAGAACCAATCACCTATTGATCTGACAGACTATAAAGAACAGCGCACGGTCTCTCTCTCTCTCTCTCTCTCGCTCTCTCACCTGAACCAGTAACTCGCTGCCACAGCTCAACCTGTAGCTCTGTTGCCAGAACCGGAACCAGAAACCAACCAAGTCTTTGCCGGCAAAAGAAGAGTTAAACTGGGAGAAGGACATTGAGCCATACGAAGAATTCTTTTAAAGGACTTTATTAAATAAAGAACTTTACAGACTGCGCATGCCCGCCTGTGCCCACCTGATCAGTGGAGTTTTACAGCTGGACAATTGACTAAGTCGACTGAATACAAAAGTGTTCAGTCATTTAAATAGCTATTTGAGTCTTAAGAAACTTGACCCTTGGAACGAACAGGGCCCTGCTTTCCTCAAAGACTTTGTCTTCAAGTAACTATGGTGGAAACCCTGCTTGCCAAGAAGATTTTGTGCACAACCTTGGAGCCTTCAAACCAGTGGAAAATCTGTTTGGAAAAGACACTGTTTCGTGAAACCCCAACTTCCAGGTGCATCGACTGAGTGGAAGTTCTTGGACAAAGCCGAACCGGACTGCCTTTGTTCCAACCACACGGACCTCGTGCCGTGTGCTGTTATCTGAGCCCGAAGACAGAGAGGCCTCTCTGTGACGAAGTTGAGATAAGTTTAACAGTTTGGAGTTTGTGATTCATGACATTTGAGAAATCAATTAGAAATGTTAATCTGTGATTCATAACTCTAGAATGTGTAATATCATTTAGTTTTCTTAAATATAAATGTGTGTTGCATTAAACTGTTTTGTTGATAATTTTAGAAATAAAATCTGTCAACGCCGAGAAATATCTTCTCATTCCTGTTTAACTGTTTAGTCTGAAATTGACACAAGTTAATAGACACCAGATTATAGGTGGCCCTGCCTATCCTTAATCATTGAATAATAATCAGTTAAGGGAAATTGTGGTAACAAGTAATGATAGGATCTTTCTCGGCACCTAAACATAAATGAGACTGATATATACACTCACCTAAAGGATTATTAGGAACACCATACTAATACTGTGTTTGACCCCCTTTCGCCTTCAGAACTGCCTTAATTCTACGTGGCATTGATTCAACAAGGTGCTGAAAGCATTCTTTAGAAATGTTGGCCCATATTGATAGGATAGCATCTTGCAGTTGATGGAGATTTGTGGGATGCACATCCAGGGCACGAAGCTCCCGTTCCACCACATCCCAAAGATGCTCTATTGGGTTGAGATCTGGTGACTGTGGGGGCCAGTTTAGTACAGTGAACTCATTGTCATGTTCAAGAAACCAATTTGAAATGATTCGACCTTTGTGACATGGTGCATTATCCTGCTGGAAGTAGCCATCAGAGGATGGGTACATGGTGGTCATAAAGGGATGGACATGGTCAGAAACAATGCTCAGGTAGGCCGTGGCATTTAAACGATGCCCAATTGGCACTAAGGGGCCTAAAGTGTGCCAAGAAAACATCCCCCACACCATTACACCACCACCACCAGCCTGCACAGTGGTAACAAGGCATGATGGATCCATGTTCTCATTCTGTTTACGCCAAATTCTGACTCTACCATCTGAATGTCTCAACAGAAATCGAGACTCATCAGACCAGGCAACATTTTTCCAGTCTTCAACTGTCCAATTTTGGTGAGCTTGTGCAAATTGTAGCCTCTTTTTCCTATTTGTAGTGGAGATGAGTGGTACCCGGTGGGGTCTTCTGCTGTTGTAGCACAACCACCTCAAGGTTGTACGTGTTGTGGCTTCACAAATGCTTTGCTGCATACCTCGGTTGTAACGAGTGGTTATTTCAGTCAAAGTTGCTCTTCTATCAGCTTGAATCAGTCGGCCCATTCTCCTCTGACCTCTAGCATCAACAAGGCATTTTCGCCCACAGGACTGCCGCATACTGGATGTTTTTCCCTTTTCACACCATTCTCTGTAAACCCTAGAAGTGGTTGTGCGTGAAAATCCAAGTAACTGAGCAGATTGTGAAATACTCAGACCGGCCCGTCTGGCACCAACAACCATGCCACGCTCAAAATTGCTTAAATCACCTTTCTTTCCCATTCAGACATTCAGTTTGGAGTTCAGGAGATTGTCTTGACCAGGACCACACCCCTAAATGCATTGAAGCAACTGCCATGTGATTGGTTGGTTAGATAATTGCATTAATGAGAAATTGAACAGGTGTTCCTAATAATCCTTTAGGTGAGTGTAAGTCAGTAGTTTTACTGCCAACTACTAAATTAAATGTATAATTCAATACTTTTTTGTCTGTTTGTTTATTATATGTAATCATTGGTGCTACAACTTGTCGGGTCCTTAATTCCCTGTGGAGAAACTGTAAACTTTACAACACAGAGTCCTCAGTTGTATAGTAACCAATGACACAAGTCCCCTCTTGGATAGCACAGACCGACACTCACACACCAGTGTGTGTGTGTAAATACAACGCAAGACAACGTTTAACACATCAGAAGCAGAATTAATAGAAATGTGTACACCAATCAGCCATAACATTATGACCACCTGCCTCATATTGTGTAGGTCCCCCTTTTGCCGCCAAAACAGCCCTGACCCATCGAGGCATGGACTCCACTAGACCTCTGAAGGTGTGCTGTGGTATCTGGCACCAAGACATTAGCAGCAGATCCTTTTAGTCCTGTAAGTTGTGAGGTGGGACCTCCATGGGATGGACTTGTTTGTCCAGCACATCCCACAGATGCTCGATTGGATTGAGATCTGGGGAATTTGGAGGCCAAGTCAACACCTTGAACTCGTGATTCATCAGACCAGGCCACCTTCTTCCATTGCTCTGTGGTCTGCAGTTTTAGAGATGCTTTGACCCAGTCCTCTAGCCATCACAATTTGGCCCTTGTCAAAGTCACTCAGATCCTTACGCTTGTCCATTTTTCCTGTTTCTAACACATCAACTTTGAGGAAAAAATGTTCACTTGCTGCCTAATATATCCCACCCACTGACAGGTGCCATGATAACTAAATTATCAGTGTTATTCACTTCACCTGTCAGTTGTCATAATGTTATGGATGATCGGTGTATATATGTATATAGCCTGCCTACTATATATACACATATGTGTGTTCTATGGCTCTACAATAAGTTAATTAATGAACTCATAGTTACAAATGCTCAAATGCCTTTCTCAGATAACCGTGGTTGAATTTGCAACCTATCGTTATCTATCTATCGGAAGCACTGCCCAAGGGGGAGGGGTAACAGTATAACCAAACCATTGCAAGGGAGGAGGCAGCAAGCTGGTAAGAGAGCCTGCCCTGAGGCATACCTATTAGGAGCCATGCCAACTCTAGATAGAGGCCCCAGGGGCCCCTTGGGGCCACATCTGGGCTGCCCACACACGAAGACCGCAGTCACGCTGTACTGGGAAAATTAAAGAATGGTTTATCCACGGGGCAACAAGAATTTGTGTGCCTTCCGCGAAGCCTGGTAACACCGGCGTCCTGCTCTACCAGCAAAGCTAGGACCGGGGCCCCCGATACCAAGACAACACCATATAAGTACAGGTGTACAGTCTCAAACCCTGTGTTCAACACACAGCAGGCTAACCAGACTGGATAGCCACTGTTGGATAATTACATTAATAATAATGTAACTATACACACAGTGGGGCAAAAGGTAACTCCGCTTAAAACAGGAGTAGATCTCAACACTCAACTTAAGTAAGGAGCAGACAAGCTCCACTGTATATTCCAACAAACTATATACACCACGGGGTACAGGAGCCAGCTCATGCTCCACACATGGGACATCAGCAGCTAGCGGCAAAAGGGGCTCTATTGATGTCAATAATAAACTAACTATATACACACTTGGGCACTAAGAGATAACTCAAGTGCCTAGCATAGCTAGGGTGGGGCCGCAGAACTGCTGGCAAAGGAACTATGTACAATGGCGGGGTACAGGATGTAAAAACACATGCATTTCAGCCTATAGAATGAACTATAACAAGTCATAGTCAGATAGGAATGGAAAACGGTTCTGCGTCACTTCTCCAACCATGCTCAACAGGGGCAGACAGGGATAGAAAAAAACAGAAGCCAGTGCCTGATAGGCTACTGAAGCTCAACTGCAGCCAACACCGGATTCCCAATAGAAGGGACCAGTCCCGTCACGTCCAGCCTGTAGAACCGAACAAAGATGTGCGGCAAGATCCAACTCGCAGCCACACAAATATCTGCCAGTGGGGCGCCTTGAAAAGGGGCCCACGATGTGGATACTCCTCGAGTCGAGTGGGCCACTAGGTGTTCAGGCACCTGGACTCCAGCCAACTCGTAGCCCGAGGTATTGGTGTCCACAATCCAGTGCGAGAGGTGCTGCTTTGAAATCATCTGGCCCTGTGTCCGCGCTCTGTAGGACACAAACAATTGGTCTGAGTGTAACAGGGCTCATTTGCGTCACAATGAGCCCATTACAAAGTGACGTAACCCCTCAGTAAAAAGGTAGTGCGGAGGGGCGCCGGTGGTGTGTGGTTCAAATCCCGGGTGGGGAGCTCTGACCCACATCAGCTACATTGGTGCCGTGACCCGGATCATCAAGACTAATGCCTGTCAGTTGCTAGGAGGAGTTCAGAGGGGAAGAGTGTAATATATCTCCTAACAGGCGTTCCCCAAGGCTCTGTCCTGGGCCCCCTCCTATTCTCTCTCTACACTTGCTCCCTGGGCCCCCTCATCACATCCCATGGTTTCTCCTACCACTTCTATGCTGATGATGCCCAGATCTTCCTGTCTTTTACCCTCTTCCGACCCTCTCATCCCCTCTCGCATCTCTTCCTGCTTGTCTGCTATTTCTGCCTGGATGTACTCGCACCACATCAAGCTCAACCTCTCCAAATTGGATCTTCTGTTTTTCCCCCACTCTTCCTCACCTTCTGCTGACCTCCCCATCTCGATCCCCTTGGAATCCACCACACTTTCTTCTTCTTCTTCTGCTAAAAATCTAGGAGTCACCCTCGATCCTGCGCTCTCCTACACCCAGCACATCACCATGCTGACACGCACCTGTAGATTCTTCCTGAGCAACATATGCCCAATCCGTCCCTTCCACACTGACTACTCGACTCAGCTACTCATTCAGTCACTGGTCCTCTCCCGCCTGGACTACTGCAACTCCCTCCTGGCCGGCCTGCCTGCAACTACTACCTGCCGCTCCAGCTCATCCAGAACTCTGCGGCTCGTCTGGTGTCTCTCTGCCCTTATTCACACACGCTACTCAACTGCTCCGCTCCCTCCACTGGCTCCTGATACCAGCACGCATTGAGTTCAAGACATTGACCCTCACCTACCGCTGTCTCGACCACACTGCACCAAGCTATCTTCAGACACTCGTCTCTCCATACATCCCCTCCAGACCACTGCGCTCTTCCAGCGCCAGAAGACTAACTCTACCTCCTCTCCACTCTCCTTCCCCCAAAACCACTCCTTCTCATCCCTGGCCCCTAAATGGTGGAACGACCTTCCCACTGAAGTCAAAACAGCAGAGTCCTTGACCTCCTTCCAGCGCTTACTCAAGACACATCTCTTCCAACAGTACTTGTAATATTAGTCCTTTTAATCCTCGTTAGATAGCACTTCACAGAGTTTTATTATGTTTCTTGCGTTTTTGATTGTTTTCCTCCTTGCTCCCTTTCCCGTAGTCCTTGACTGTGACCCTACATCTTGACTGCACATAGCTTTTACTATCCAGGATGTATGACCTCACGTACTGTACTTGCCTGTGTAAATTGGAAGTTGTAAAATGAATTATATTTTGAATTGCTATGTTTTATGTAAATTGAATTTGTAATGTTTGATGCCTTTACTTAACTGTATTTTTGCACTTTGTTTTGCACTTATGTTGTAAGTTGCCCCTGATAAGGGCGTCTTCCAAGAAATAAAAATAATAATAATAATAAATGTACACAGTTTAATGTCTCAATGTACTCATAGAACAAAAACGATTGGAGATAAATAAGAAATGATAGTTTAACAAAATTGAACCCCTTAAGCCCCTTAAAGGGCACCAAATCCGTGTGCTTCCCTTTAATCCCATGTATATTGCCAAGTGTTTGGTATACCATGAAAGTTGAGACTCTCAGCTTTCTAATGTTGTTTTTATACTGTCCCACCACATTTACCCCCCCCCCCCCCCCCCCCCCCGAAGAAATGGGGTGGTGGGGGGATACTCGGCCTGAGTAGGAATACAAAATCTCTGAAAATATTGACAATTATGACATATTCTGGAACCAGAAAATCTACTGATCAAAACAAGACCATCTACATTTTGGTAGAAGCAACACACACCCATAGAGAGCTCAAAATCTGTTTACAGTATATTAATACACAACAATTTTACATAATTGGATCTGAACTTCTCTGTGTTTGAAAGAAAATATCAAATAATATATACTGGATTAAGCCTATTTGCAGAGAAATCTGATCGAATGATCTGCAACTGTTTGAATGAGACCCCCCTCCCCACAGAGCAGACTGTGCGTTTGCCTGCAACACGGAAACTGTAAATCGGACGTGTTTGAGAATTAAACGTGCTGGTAGCCAAGAGAATAAGCTTTCAACGATGTGCACATTTTAGCAATACAGTGTAACTTCCATGCACAGGAGCTGTGTGTAACAGTAACACTGCCAAATAATGCTTAAGAGGGTGTAGTAACTAGGGTTGAGTGAGTACTCGGCTGAAACAAGTATCCGGTACGGATAATGTACTTTTTACGAGCACGAGTATCATCCGAGTGAAATGTGTCAAAATCTGTACTCTTGGTGAAGAAAAATCCTCATTGGGTAATACTACCAAGTGCCAGCTGTGTCTGTCCACATCGTTCTGTGATAGGCCAGTTACACACAGAGCTCCGCCTCCTCGCCTACACAGACTGCTGCAGTTCTGCTGCCACACAGACGGGATCTCGCCATCGTCACAGGCAGCTTCTGTCAGCTCGCCACTCTTCTCTCTTAAAAGGCAATCTCTCGGAAATTCAGCCGAGTAACTTTGAGAACTTGGCTCAAACTGGACGTGGTGCAGTCGCAAGATACAGCTCATGACTCTCACTGCTTCTACCAGTTAATTAGATTTTCGGCTTGCTCCTACCTCGGTGAAACATCTTCAAGAATACAGCTGCAAGGCTGAATGCTGTGTCTGTGCATAAATCACCCAGCTTCACACCGTCAGTTCATTTAAGAAGATAATAAAACCTGTCCCCCCCTCCAGGGGTCAATGGCAGCTTTGATTAACAAATGTGCTTGATATGTTTCAGCAGATGCTCGCTGAAACCCCTCCCCCTTGGGCAGTGTTCAAAAGAAAACATATGGTTTGGGTGGTTTCAGTAGAGAAGCTGTTCTGCTGGATACAAGTGTTCTTTCTTCCCTCTTCAATGTCCCTTTAACACCAGATGCAGCGCAGTCAAAGCCAATGGGAGGGATGCTGGCTCAGACTTACAGTATCACAAATAACTAGAATAGTACAGAATAGTGTTTTTTTTTACTGTATATCAAAAACAAATTACGTTTACATTTGGAAAACACGAGTTTTTGCTAGCCAAATGAAAAGAATAGCATTGCATCTCCCACAATAGCTATGATAAGACATGCAGTTTGAGAAAGAACATCTATTTGCATTCCTGACCACATAAGAACCTTAACTGCATCACAACTTGGAGACGAGAATAACATATGGTTGGAGGAAATGGCCAATGGCTGCTTACCTCTCAAAAGTAGGAAAAGTCCAACGATGTGAGTCAAGATCATTATTAGGCAGTGTTCATCCTGCAGGTAATACTATCAACCTGTAATGGGAAGAGAATGATTCTCTAAAAGTGCTTTGCATAATGATTCAGACTAAGAATTATCCAAATGGCTGGAGGCAGCAAAGTAATGTCCTCTGAAGGTTTTGCATATATTTTGACTACATTTTCCAAACCCACCACCATGACTGTTACCGGCCTTTTTTTTCAGCCAAGTATTTGTGTTGCTCTATTTCTTGTCAGACAAGAAACACTAAACCAGGCAAAATAAAATAATCATGAGCGGGAATATATCAGATTCCTATACATAGGCGTGTACAATGAGAATACTCTTCAACCGGGATGACTTGCGAGCGAAAATCGTGATCACAGAAACTGCCTAGCTGCTGATGTTCAGAGGGATGTTTAAAATTATTAGAGAAACATACATTATATATTATTATTTTGTAAAGTTTGTTGGGAACATGATTATGGGACATTTATGCAACCGATCTCTCAAAATGCTTTGCATAATAAGAGTAATAATTAACCAAACGACTGAACTGTTCCACTCAGAGTCTAATGCCTCGGATCCACCGTCTGCCGGAGTCCAAAGCTGTTTCTGCAAACTGGCCGCTGAGATCCGTCCCTCTGAGGAGCAGCAGCGACTGCGGGTTTGGTTTGTGTTCGTGTTAAAAACAGAGACAGAAACACTAGAGCCTCACAGCCTGACCAGGAGAGGACTTTGTGTCTGTTTTATTCCCTGTGCTTTACAGGATTGGAAACAGCGTAATAAATACACGTTTCTGTTAGAGATACTAGGAAGAGCTGAACGTGTAGACAACATTATATTCAGACAAGCATGTTCACACAAGAATACGTTTCCATGCGCAACAATAATACTACATAGCGAATATGTATTGATATTATTATCGTCATCATGTGTGCTGGTATATATGTATTTTAAACGGCACTGTGACTCCCTTAACTTATTAGTCTTTCTGCAGATTTGTAACTGCAAACGATACTTTTTGCCGTATTATTTATAATGTACTTATCAGACGTCCTGAACCAAACAAAATACACACGTTTCACGATTAATCATCCAGATACAATATAGCCGGTTTAATTGAACTAAAGTGCGCGTCTCAGTCATGGCGTTTATGGACGCATTTATTAAACCAGTGCTTATGTTTTAGAGGAAACCCAGATCTGCTGTATTATTTTATTCATTAATTGATCTTGTAAATGGACACGTTAACTGAATCGTGTTGTCTTCACACTGACTGTCTCTGGATTGCCCTGCACACATTCACACACACAGCCTGAACACCGGCAGCTGTTCATACAATATTAATACCATCGGCTGCTACGATGCGATTATTATCCTTCAGTTTATTGTAACTAGTCAGGCGCTGCACCGGTCTGTGAATCAGTGTTTAATGCACTCGGATATTAACTGTATCAGTCATTGTCTCTGTACGTGGATTGCACTCCATGCTGCTAATAAACTTGTAATTTCTTCGTGATCGCACAGGCCCTTGAGATTATATCCTCCGACACAATGTCTCTGATGTCCTCCTGTGTCTCAGTCAAACTCACTCCCTCTGACAGTGACTCCTGTCCTCAGTGGACGGACGTCACGGCGCGTCCAGCAGCAGCCAGTTAACCGGCTCTAAACACGGCGCGTCCGGACGCTCAGCCACTGGAAACAGCCGTTTAAGCGTCCGGGGCCGCCAGTGGAAACGGGGCAAGAGAGACGCGGAATAAACACAGATTAACACAGAATAAACACAGATTAACACAGAATAAACACGGACGCGTCCGGACGCTCCGCCAGTGGAAACGGGGCATAACTCTGCCTCCTCTCCACTCTCCTTCCTCCAGAGACGCTCCTTCTCTTCCCTGAACCCTAAGTGGTGGAACGACCTGCCCACCGAAGTCAAAACAGCAGAGTCCTTGACCTCATTCCGGCGCTTATCAAGACTCATCTCTTCCGACAGCACTTGTAATATTAGTCCTCTATCCCTGCTAGACAGCACTTCACAGTTTTATTATGCTCCTTGTGTTTTTGATTTGTTTTCCTCCTTGCTCCCTTTCCCGTAGCCCTTGACTGTGACCCTACATCTAGACACCACTTACTTACTGTACTTGTGTAAATTGTAAATTGGAATTTGTAAAATGTATTATTTTGAATTGCTTTAGTTAATTTGAATTTGTAATGTTTGATGCCTTGTACTTAACTGTATTTTTCCACTTTGTTTGGCACTTATGTTGTAAGTCGCCCTGGATAAGGGCGTCTGCCAAGAAATACTACTACTACTACTACTACTACTACTACTACTACTAATAATAATAATAATAATAATAATAATAATAATAATAATAATAATAATAATAATAATAAACGTGTAGACAACATTATATTCAAACATTACGTTACCGTAAGAAAACATTTCTATGTGCAACAATAACAATACAGATTTGGTATTTTGTATTATTATTATCATAATTTGTGCTAGTAGATATACATTTTTAACGGCAAAACGTACTCCCTTATTACTCTTTCTACATATTTGTAACTGCAGACAACACGTTTTGCCCTATTATTTTTAATTAATTTAGCAGGTGCATTTACCAAGGCAACCCACAACCCTCCACTGCAGAGTCCAGTGCCCTAACGACTACTCCACATTAAATGCTAAACTATAAAGATAATACGGGGTGGGGGTTGCAGTGAAACAATGGAAGCTTCTGTTAAACACAGAAATATTGGAATAAATAAAGTACCTGCTGGGAGAATGCCTAGAAAAATACACCGAGTCGGATTGATTCAGTTCAGGATGCAATTTGAACAAAGCAATTTGAACAAAAACACAAATGAACCCATGCAAAATGCAAATCCAAATATGCAACTAAAGCCTAAATTAGGTTACATGTAAAACAACAAGAGATTAATAGGAAACAAATTACAAAATATTAAGTTAGAAAAGGCGCATGAAACTACCGTATTCAATAATATTGAAACCACCTCACACTTACAAAGCAGAGGCGCTGTCACACTGGTACCAGACTTGGCAATTATTTCGTCTTTTGGGTCTTTTCTTTCCATATCTTTGTTTTTCAAAATGAAAATAAAAACACATCAGCTGGTCGGGTAACGGACTAGTCTTCCCCTTGTTGCTTTAAAGCACGAAGCGAAGAGACGGATCTATAAGGTTGTGCAGCCTAGGAGGCTTTATTTCCGTCTGTGCTATAATCAGTCACACACTGGGGGTTTTGTGTATTTCAGTCTTCATACAGCACTAGATATTACACACGGGGGGGGGAGCCCATGTCAATAGGGCGTTGGGGAACACATTTTGTATTACAAAGCTGCATAAACACCCTCGTTAAACTTGGAGATCATCTTCCAGCCTTTCTAAAGCCTTCTTATACTGTTCATATTACAGTTGAAATACTACTGTACTGTACTGAACTAGAAAATGTAGCCTAATAATAATGAGACCGTCAACACAGGACAACAACGCCACACAAACCCTCCTTTACACTCTCAAGTGCCTTTTGTGAATATTCGTCTATTTTGATGATAATTATAATTTTCAAAATCTGAATCCATTGCGTCTCCTTTGTCACACCTGGAACCAGTCCATTTAAGAATCCAGCAGACACTATTGCTGCAACACGTCTCATTATTATAACATTTTCAGTAAAGTTTAAAACTGTCGGTTACCAAATCCTGCAGGGCAACATTTCAACGAGAGTAGGGTGCATTGCAGCTAGAGGTTGTGGTTCTTACTGTAGCATGACGCTTTGCATTGTCAGGAAGGTGAACAATCAAACATTGTCTAAGAAAGGGCATAGATGCAAAAGGAAAATAAAAGAAAGAGACAATTTTGATACAGTTCAAAGACAGATATGTGCCTGATATATGTGGATTTTGTATGCTGTTGGGATGCTTTCTACATACTCATTTGCATTGTTCTAGTCTGGATGGCGTCTGGATTTACAGTCTGGAGGGGAGGGCAGAATTGCTATTAAATAAAACAAAGTCCTGCATTACATATGGAACATAATATTTTTAGGCGATGCATCTAAAAAACAAGTTCCAATGGCCGGATGACAATATAACACAACACAGGATGATGAACTTTTCTTTAGAATATTATCTTTAGCATCTGAAAAGGAATATTGATGCTCTGACAATTGTGCTTGAACTGGTGCCCTCTCCCTCTCTCTGCTCTGACTGGTGCTGGAGTTTAATGTCTCTTTGTAGTTATTTTTAGAAAACAAAAATGTGAGAAAGTGTGTGTGGGGGGACATCTTTGCTTCTGAAAGCATTTCACCCACGCCGTTATCCATGGATATTTTTTCCTTGAGGAACATTTTGGGTAAATCGTAACTGCTATGCTATCTCATACAGTGCTTCGCTATTTTTTCCTTTCATTTAGAGTTTTTAACGATTGCTTAAGCACGATTTTGAAAACAGGACGCATTTTGTCAAAACACTACACACATTTCACAAAATCACACACATAAGTAGCAGAACATCTCGGATCTTTTGCAAAATGAAACAATTCATTCAAAACTATACAATAATGTATAAAAACCCAATGTTGTCACCGTATGGCACAAGGTTCATACAATCTGATTCACACTGCTGTGCTCAATCTAAAACACCTTTAACATTTCTACTTTTCTAATGGTATATTCTGGGTTTGGTTTTTCAGAGATATTGTTAGAGTAAAGTACATGAATATATTGACCAAACACAACACACAAGACCAGTACTGCACACTGATAAAAATATGTATTTCTCTCCACATTGTAAAATCAGTCAATACATCCATGCTTTTCCAAAGGTTGCATTTTACATTGAAAATCAGAACAAAACATATTCTAAATAGAATATAGTACATAAACAGAGCAAAAACATTTGTGGAGACAAAAAAGCATGAATTAAAAAAAGTAGCATCTCCTCGCGTAGCTGGATCTGGCCATAGCACTGCGTCCACATCACAGGCTATGTACTCTCTCGCAAGACAGCAAGGGAAGAATCTTCTTGAATAGCGAATCCATCCTTGCACAGACCCTGCATCAATTTGGTCCCAGGCCTCCTCCTTGACTTGAATGAGGGGTATTCTGACATACTGCTGTAGATCGTAAATGTTCCACTGCCATGCCGAAAAAATCTCCTCAATGGGGTTAAGGAAGGGAGAATATGGTGTGATGTATGGGAGTGAAAATTGTGGATGCTGATGAAACCAGTTTTGGACCAGAGCAGATCGGTGGAAAGATACATTGTCCTAGATGACAATGTATCTCATCTGCTCTGCATCCATTTGGTCTTCTGCTGTGATGATGTTGTGTAGTCTGTCTAAAAATGTGAGTATGTGGGCCATGTTGTAAGGACCTCAGTTGGCATGGTGGTGGAGGACCCCATTCTGCGTGATTGCAGCGCACATTGTGATGTTACCACCACGTTGGCCCAGGACATTCAAAATAGCTCTGTGGCCAATGATGTTTCTCCCTCTACTTCTTACTTTTTCAGGTTAAACCCAGCCTCATCTATGAATATAAATTCATACGGGAGTGCATCAGCATCCATTAGCAAAACTCTCTGAAAAATACAACATTGTGTAGTTCAGTATAGGCCTACTATAGATTTACATGTAAAACGATTCTGTGTGCAGTGCACAATACTGAAGTGTACATTACTTACCTCCACATATTCATGCCGCAGGTCTTTTACTCTCTCAGAATTACTTTCAAATGGCACTCGGTAGAGTTGTTTCATTTGTATGTGATGTTTTTTAAGGATTCACCCCAGTGTTGATACAGAGACCTGATGGACATTAATTGAAAACTGTCATTGAGGATGTTTATTTGAATTTATCTGAGGCGTATAACATTATTGGCCAAATCCATGTTTACGATAGCTCTCTCTTGTTCCACTAGGAATATGGGGGCCCTTCCTCCTTGACGTTCTCGACCCTCAATCCTATCTGCTGAGGTTGGGCTGAACTCTCTGTCCAGCCTCTCTCAATGTCAACCCATGGTTTACAACATGGTCAACCAATGTTGCTCGAATCTAATCTGATAAATGTGGTCCTCGTCTTCTTTGTCCATGTCCTTGACAGCGTCAGTGCGTGACGCAACTCAAGCCCCGCCCCCAGCCCCCGCCAACACAGACCTAAATACAAATATATATATATATATATATATATATATATATATATATATATATATAAAAAATGCGAGCCAACGAAATATATCATACTGATCCGGGTGCTCCCTGCAGACTCCTCCGCTGAGCACCTTACGTTGATTGCTGTGCTTTGAATTGCGAGTTCAGTCAGTCCTTTGAGGAAGACTATTCTTATCGCTGTTTGGTTTTAGTTGTATTTTTAGTAATACACATCTTTTGGAAATTGTAAATTGCATTACGCTTTGAACTGTCCTGTATTATTGTACTTTGGTTAAGGACATCTGCTAGGAAATACATAATAATAATGTATCTAATACAATGGGCTATATGAGGTAGCCTAAGCACAATAACATCACAATCAATGGTTTAGAATGTGTGTAAATTATATTTATTTGATTTATTATATTTATTAACGACAAGGACAATAATACATAACTATAACAGCTCGTATTAATTGATTATTGCCAGTATTTATTAATTAATTAAAGTAAGGTCTGCCGATACCATACAGTGTTTCTCTGTCGGCTGCGTGGTTGGGACCCTGCTGAATGGTGCTTAGGGCTGGGTGATATGGCCAAACTACAGTGTCACGGTATTTTTCAAATTTTTGAAGGTATGACGGACACAATATACTCGATCGCTTAAAATAAAAGTGTGTAGCTGGTAAACTTGCTGTTGTTTGTTCTTGTACTAAACATATGTGCGCTCCACTAAGAAAGAAAAAATACTTTTGAGGCTATTGCACCTGTACATAAATAAGGACATTCACCTAGAAACTCCTACATTAGGGGCGGAAACAGCTTATTTCCAATGAAGACGCATATTTATAGCAGGCGAAATCGATTAAAATCATTAAAATCCTCACCTGTTTCAATTACAGAGCTCCAGTGAAATAGATCTATTTCATGGACGAGCACCAAAAACTTGTCTAGTTTGCCTGCATAATGTCGGTTGATTTGTGATTTTTCACCGGATATGTCCCATAGTGATGTGTGGTTGGGAAGCAAAGATACAGTGGCTCTCACAAGTATTCACCCCCCACATTTCATTCTGCTACAACATGAAATCAGAATGGATTTAATTAGGAGTTTTTGCCACTGATCAACACAGAAAATGTCCATAATGTCAAAGTGAAAAATATAATCTGCAGATTGTTCTAAAATAATTACAAATACAAAACAGAAAATACTACAAAAAATGCTGAATACTTTCTTTTTGCCAGAAAATAAAACCTGTTGCATTGACCCTGACTCACCGCTCCTATTAATGACCTAGTCCTAAAACGCTTTAATGTAAATGTATTATGTGGTTTCATTTGTATAATATAAACTGGCTTCCAAATTATTCATACCTTTAAGAAATTGTAACAACAGGATGATTTAACAAAATAAAGGCAAGTGTGTGCAGTCTCTCAGAACATTTGTCAGTGCCGGAATTTAAAGACTACAGGAGGGGTCTTAGTCTCATCACACCACTAGGATGCACAAAATACTGATTGAATCAAAGTGATTTTTTTAAAACATACTGTTTGTAGAAATATATGATTTTGTATGTGCAGTGCAGTGTTGTTAGTAGTAACAGTTCTGCATTTGCATTTAATCTGTTGTCATATTTGTGTTACACTTTATCAGGGTATGAATAAATATAAATACATGTACAGAGACATGTTTTTTTTCACTAATACAAAATACATTTAAATATAATATAGCCTGGTCAAGTAAAATAAAAAATAAAACAACAAAATAAAAACAAACCAGGTTTTTTATTGAACAGCCCCTGATACAAAAGGACTAATTTTGCAGTAATGTGGTGTTGAAGCGCCATCATGTCGCTCAAGCCAGGTTATCAGATAATACAGTGGTCACCCACCCAGGTCCTGGGGCGCTCCAATCCATTTCATTTTATAGGTCACCATAAATCACCAATTTTGGAAAACTGGGAACACATGGGAGTAATTAATCAATTAAGCAACTCAACCAAGGGATTTTTTTTTTTTACTCAAGAGGTTGAATGTTTTCAGAGGAATTCTCCAATGGTTTCTAAATGACTGAATTTACCACACAATCTGCTTAATTTTTCAACTTAAATACTTTCAGATACTTTCAGGACACCATAGGAAGGGTCTGAATACTATTGCAAAGCACTGTATACAATGTAAAACCTGCCTCATTTCAAATTCCAAGCGTTCCTTTTGTCAAACTATTGAATTTTTGAACTGAACATGATCCACACAGATTTTTTTAGAGACACCCCACCCATCCACACACACACCAGTGGCTCGCAACACAATAGTTTGCAACAGAACACATATTAGTTGGATGAGAATGATAAATATTGTCCTGTAAAATAAAATACTTTTAGATAAGCTAGGGAAACAATTGTAAAAAGTGAGATCTGTAATATGTCTCCTATCCTCTCCAGCTCTGAAGTAACTGTCTTCAAAATGGGAGCCTCTGGGATTGAGCACAGCTCACTCAGTGGCTTGATTGTCACTCAAGGAAATGCTTTCAATAGGCATCTGAATAACATGCAACCCCTATTTTTAGAAATACCAGCACCAGCCAGCAGAATACTAAAACATCATGCCAAATGCATTGCATAAAACAGTACATTGTGATAACCTGACATAGAAATCCCCTACAAAATCCCCTGGGTCTGAGCACCAGTGTAAAAAGTTCACAAAAATCCAATGGGTAGTAAAATTAGATTTCACTTTTATATTCCATGACAGGGTTATTACAAAGTACACTTTAAAAGGTAAAGGCAAAATGAGCATACAATTCATGGCTAGCATGTGTAATCAATACTTAATTTTAACATATCAGAAATTGTATATCATCAGTAAATATGAGAGAGAGAAAGTGAGAGAGATAGAGGCCTCTGCATGATCTTATCTGATTTGTGTATTTTGAGAAGCTGATGGATGATTGAAGTGCTTGAAGGAAGACGGTATTGATGCTATATATATATATATATATATATATATATATATAGGTATATGTATATGTATATATATATATATATATATGTATATGTATATGTATATATATATATATATATATGTACATATATATATATATATATATATGTATATGTATATATATATATATATATATATATATATATATATATATGTATATGTATATATATGTATATATATATATATATATATATATATGTATATGTATATATATATATCAGTGGCCATGATAGAAGGAGGAGAGAGACTGGCAGAGATGACGAAAGATGTGGAGAAAGGACAGGAGGGGTGAGATACTGCGTAGACTTTACCCCAGAGCTGCCATAGGACTGAAAACCTAAGATAGAAATATAGGCCAGTATGAAATGACCTCCAGATGTTAGGCTTCAGAACTGCTATTATTAATCTGTTTGCTTATGCCGGAGGTGGCTGAACTGCCAGTTTATCCTATTCATGCGGTTTTCTTGCTCAGTTAGTGAAGGTCCTCTTCAGCACGCAGGTCACCCTGTCTAATTCCAGCCCCTCAACTCATTCAGACTTACCATCCTGTGGGTGAAGCATGATGGAGCGACTGAGATTCTGGTTGAGAACGGCGAGTATGAGCTGCACAGTGAGATTGTGTGTGTGAGTCGGAGTCACTGACAGTACACTCTGCACTTTGTAGCACCCCCGGCTGTCCAGGAGCATAGTGGTGCAGCTCTGATTGGTGATGTCACTTCCGGTCATGTTCCCCCACACCAGGGTGGGCTGTGGAAAGCCCTCAGAAGAGACAAGGGTGATGATGATTGGCCTACAGGCTGCAGTTATTCCAAACTCTAAACGAGGCTTGCCTTAAGGAGCTAGTCAGAGGAACACACATACACCAGAAAATTGACAGAATATCTGCATTCAAACATGAATTGACTCTTCATGGGGTCTATGGAAACTATAATTACGGTCAAGGAATAAGACCATGAAATGCTAACACTCAGCTGTCTTGATAATTAATCGAGTAGCCATGGGGTTGACAAATCTGGTCGTTTTGCAGTTTTTCTGCTATCAAGGAAGTTATGACAGAACCATCTTGAAAAACTGAAGGACACACATACTGGGTTTTCACATCAGTCATTTAATAAGGTTCAAATATTTAAGGTTTAAAAGTTACTTATATGATAGAATCAATCTGGAAGATTGGTGTGTTTGTTACATATACACTATAGAGTCACATAAAGATTTGTAAAACTTAAAATCACCTTAAAGGGTGATTGAAAGGATACTGCCCCCATGTGGAACTAGGGCTGGGCGATATGGCCAAAAATGTTATCACGATAAAACATTTCATATCAGTCGATATCGATAATTATCACGATAAATGTCAAATCATTATTTCTTTCAAGGCTGATTTTTGCTCCTGAGTGAAAGTTGAAGAAACCAAATGGTTAATTGTGGTTTTAAACTATTCTTTATGGTCAGAACATGACAAAAACTTGCCAAACAACAAACATTCTAAACAACTATACAAATATTTTTTCACTTGGTTATTGTTTGCGCACTGTGTTCATTTTCACGATGGTCTTATTTATGAAGTATGTTCTTTTGAATTCCTTATTGTTTCTATTTTTATGATTAATTTGTTATTTGGGTTAATTGATTAATTGCTTTGTTGCCCAGCGCAAGCTGCCGGATCACATTCCCACACGGACTAACCTGTACGTTTTCTCATTGGTCGCTTTTACCTGTGCTCCTGTCCCTCTATTTAGTATTTGACCGACCAACCGACCGACCGAGCTGGAGTGAAGCAACCAGCAGAGTGAGTGGAAGACTGGAAAACAGTGAACGGCGAAGATTTCTCCAAGCATGAATTATAAAGGAAGCTTTGGAAACGATGGACATTGGATTGCTGGAGATGACAGCGCATGCTACGGAGGGTTAAGTACCCAGTTCTAATTCTTTACAAGGGAATAATTAGAAAAAAGAAGCCACACATTGCAGAGGGTGAACTTTCTTTATTAAGACTTTGTTGATCTCCTCTGCCGGTTTACTTTGTGGAGAGCGTCAACGTCATGGTATGGGGGTGTGTCAGTGCCCATGGCATGGGTAACTTGCACATCTGTGAGGGCACCATTAATGCAGAAAGATATGTACACATTTTGGAGCAACATATGCTGCCCTCCAGACATCGTCTTTTCCAGGGACGTCCCTGTATTTTCCAGGATGACAACGCCAAACCACATTCTGCCCAGATTACAAGCGCATGATTGAGTAAACCCGCCTGCAGTCCTGACCTGTCTCCGATTGAGAATATGTGGCGCATTATGAGGCGCAAAATAAGGCAACGAAGGCCTGTACAGCCTGGTGTCTTCAGTGCCCAAACGCTTAAGTGTAATTAAAAGCTTAAAGCACAGGATATATAGAGCATGCTAGCTGAAGTGCATAAAGCTCAGGTATTGGTGTACAACGTAGAGATACTCTACGTAGCGATCAGTGGCATGCACAGACAATTTGGGGGGGGCATGTGCTCAAGCCAATAAATGGTACAGTCCTGGAGAGGGAAGCCGCCGAAGTGTTGTCCGGGGGGTGGGGAAAGTTACCAGCTTCATTGTGTAATGAAAGTTGACCTTCGCCTCCGCTAACAAGGGGGCAGTATTAGTTTTCATTCAGCTTAACACGTCCCTCTTGATTTCTGCATAATTTTCTATCTCACAGCCACAGCTCGCCTCCTGCAGAAGCTTCTCAGCTGCACAGATGTCTGCAAGCAAGGCTTAGTGGCGTCCCACAGAAACACTCCGAGAACGCACATGTCTGAGTCTGTGCAGAGCTGTGCTTTTCAGCGACACCCTTGTTTTGGAATGAATGTGCCTATACAAGATATGGAAAATAAATTCCATGTGCATTGCGTGTTGCCATAAAAAAAAAAATTGATGAATGCACAATGAATGAAGACAAGATGGAGGAGAGTAGTGTGGTGAAACTTCACAGCAAAGTGACCCAGTGAATCTGTCCTGAAGAAAGGTGCGTCGTTGACAACTGACACAGAACAGGGAAACGTAATTCAATGTCAGTTGTGTCCTATTATTTTTGCTTTACAAACAGTATACACCGATCAGCCATAACATTATGACCACTGACAGGTGAAATGAATGGCACTGATAATCTCGATATCATGGCACCTGTCAATGGGTGGGATATATTAGGCAGCAAGTGAACATTTTGTCCTCAAAGTTGATGTGCTGCGTAGCCGCAGACCAGTCAGGGTGCCCATGCTGACCCCTGTCCACTGCCGAAAGTGCCTACAATGGGCACGTGAGCATCAGAACTGGACCACAGAGCAATGGAAGAAGGTGGACTGGTCTGATGAATCACGAGTTCAAGGTGTTGACTTGAGTTCAAGGTGTTGACCAAATTCCCCAGATCTCAATCTAATCGAGCATCTGTGGGATGTGCTGGACAAACAAGTCTGATCCATGGAGGCCCCACCTCGCAACTTACAGGACTTAAAGGATCTGCTGCTAACGTCTTGGTGCCAGATACCACTGCACACCTTCAGAGGTCTAGTGGAGTCCATGCCTCAACAGGTCAGGGCTTAATCAGGGCGACCTACAAAATATAAGCGCAATACAAAGTGCACGGAGCACAAGGAGCACAAGGAGCAAAGGAGCACGGAGGTCTGGGAGGCGACCACAGGACAGAGGCAGGGTCCGGATCAGGCGGAGGAGGTGGTGGAGGCTCGGAGGGCGGAGCCGAGAAGACCTGAAGAGGGCGGAGCCGCGGAATGCGTGGAAGCCGCGGAAGGCTCAGAGGGCAGATCCGTGGTAGGACAGGCGAGGCTGGCGTGGGTGCTGGTTCGCAGACCATGGGGGGCAAAAGTGCTAGCTTGTCGGTGGCGACCGGGACCGGAACTGGGACCTCGGGCTGGGCGGCGGCCGGGACCGGGACGGGAACTCTGGTTCGCCGTTCAGTTAACAATAAACTGAAGGATAATAATCGTATCGGTAGCAAACGATTTTTTTTATATTCTATGAAAAACTGGATGGTGTTTCAGGCTGTTGTCCTGTGAATGGTGTGCAGGTCTGTTGTATAACAGCCCGGCAGAGACAAAACAGTGTGAAAGCGAACAAGATTCAGTTAACGTGTGCCCATTTACAAGTTAAATTAATTAATTAATTAATTAAGCAGATCTGGGTTTCCCCCTAAAACATTAAGGACTGGCTTAATAAATGCGTCCATAAGTATTTTGATTCAACTTTAACTTCCCCTGGTTAAAGACGTCTGCTAAGTAAATTAAAAATACAAAGGCAAAAAATGTTGTTTGCAGTTACAAATCTGTAGTAAGTAATACATCAAGGGAGTCAAGTTGTGTAATTTAAAATACATATCTACTAGCCAGGGTTGGGAGGGTTACTTTTAAAAAGTATTCCGTTACAGAATACTAATTACCTGGTTTTGAAAATACTCTGGAACCTAATCCAATAAATTACTCCAAACCAGTAACGTAATCAGAATATTTTTAGATTACTTTTGGAATGTTTTTTTTTTCTTTATTAAAAACAAAAGCAGCTGAGTTCAAGAAGTTAAACAAAATGTACTACACATTCTAATATGGATGAGGGATTGGAATTGTTTATTTGTATCCACAGTTCAAACAATTAAAATAGTAATTAGAATTTGCGAGTTTAATTATCTTTTATAGTTATACTTTGCATTTTGTGCGGTTAGCGGGAGGTGGATGGTGCTGGCGATCAAAATATATTATGAGAGGGCACAAAATTCCCCCTTTTGCCCCTCGTGGCGTCGGGCCTGATCTTGATACCCTTACATTTTTTACAAACCGACATAAATCAGACATATCAATAATGTGTTAATGTCAAAGAAGGTGTATCACGTTTAGTCATTTTAATGCAGGACTTGGTTTCAGTTTCCTGCTAATCATGTATAAAGTGTAAGTCACCTTGGACAAGGGCATCTGCTAATAAATAAATAAATTAATTAATTAATAATAATATAGTGAAACCTATTTTCATTCAAACTTAAATAGGTACCTTGTCTGCAAATTGTAAGTACGTTCAATGCTTATAAAGACTACAGTTTATTTTGTTCTATCTGTGTTAACGTCACAGAACCAGCTAGGCAGCACAGGAACTATTTGTAATTTACGTGGATGTATATTAAATTAAGATAGTTTGTATTTGCAGTAATAAATTATCGTATCAGTGACATTTTTGGTTCTACTATTTCTGTGCTGCTGTTTTTTTAATTATGCTTTCATAAAAATATGTAATTATTACATCGTATTTATTATAATTGTGATAAAAATTCGTCAAGCATAATTGTATTACAATTGCACACATTTAAAAAAAAAATCTTACCTCCAGATTTTTAAAATTATTATTTAAAGTTATTCCTTAGAAGCCGACGGTATATTGTCCAGTGGTCGTCACATCTTGTATTGCACTTTAAGTGCACATGCTTTTTGGTCCAGTGACCAATGTTTTGCCAACATTTGAGTATCAAAATCCATCCACATTTTGCAAAAGGCATGGGCTTTGTTGATATGGCTTCAAGATATGAAATTAAATTCTTCCATCCAGCTGTTGTTAAATTTACCAGTGATGCTTGATTCAACTTGCCTCTACTACCTGTGCAGATCTCAACAGCGCAACTGGGTTGTAGATTGCCAGGTTGAGGTCACAAATGGGTTGAAATTTGTATGATGTGTCGATTGTGTGAGTAGGATGTGTTTCATACAAGATCTGAGCTCAGATCTACATTCCTCTTTCTTTGCGTATCCAGGTCATTCACGCTTACCACGACAATCCTCTCAGTGGTCACGGCTGCAAGCTGTAGCATATTGGCCAAAGATGTGGTCAGATGTGAATGAATATGTCAAGGATTGTCTAGTGTGTCAACAACACAAATCTGAAAGCAGAAAACCTGCTGGCAAATTGCAACAAACCATTGTCAACAGACCATGTGAGATGATGGGGTTGGATTTGATGGGCCCTTTCCCACGAAATTCACAAACCAATGTACACTTGTATGTGTTGATTATTAATCCAGATGGGTCGAGTTCTTCCCTCTTCGCAAAGCCATGGCAGCTGTTATTGCACGTGTTTTAACAAAGGAAATATTCACTACATGGGGAACTCCTAATTATCTTCTGTCTGACCAAGGTCCATATTGGAAAATCATCCATAAAACCACCACCCAGGGCCAATCTCCCCTTGCTGATTGGCAGTTGTACAAGAAGCCACAATATTGGCAATAGTCAGAGGGGTTTTTCCACTGATACATTGTTAATTTCAGTTGTTAGGTTCATTATAAACTGAATGTTTTTTGTTGTTTTTTTGGTAAATTTACCTTGGAGAGTACCTGCATGTTTACTGAATGTTTTTTTTTTTTTTTTCATTACATAATTATTTTGTGTTTGTTTCATTTTTGTTTTCAAAAAGGTATTTGAGTGACCAGAACAAATATTGAACTTCTTTCTGATTGTGCATTTTCTTGTAATTATGATGATGATGATGATTATTACTATTATGAAGATTATTACTATAACTATATCATGGGTGATATCATCAGTTTCTTCTGCTATGTCAAACATCAACACAGAGATTTAAATTGAGGTTGGAGGTTAGCGTTAGTAACTCAGGGCACCCCCCCCCCCCAATTGAATGTGTGATAGATGCCACGCTGCTGTGCTTGAAAAGACAAACGACAAATTTCTAGAGAATAAATAAATAAATAAACAGAAATAAATAACTTAATTCATTATAATGTAATCAATAGTGAATGAATGCTGGATTCCTAATGCTTTACATGTTATAATGCATCCTATAATAATCCTATGTTGATGTGTTTTGAGTTAATCTTATTTATATTGATATTATTGGCAGGGTAGAAGGAAGTAGGAAGGAGGAAGTGAATGGGGAGAAAACAACAGACAATTATCATTTTATTCTGTATTACTCTGCCTTCTCCATTCTGTGGGTCACTGAATTAGGCCGGCCAGCAGCAGCAGCAGCAGCAGCAGCAGCAGATCACACAGATATGATCTTGCTTCAGATGCACAGACAGCTGCAGGTAAGGAAGAATAGAAATAAACCAGCAATAAATAACTTCATTAATGGGGAAATGGGGAAAAGATCTGGCCATCCACACCTACACCAGCTTCTGGACAGACATCTGCAGGAACACCTTCACAATGACTAACAACCAAAACAAATAATGGACTGGCCTTTATGATCCACTCTGGAGTTGAATGTTGTCAGTCATGGACTGGACTACAGGTCAATCTGTTCCACATGTCAAACTATTTCAGAGATGTTGGCCAATACAGCAACTGCAATCAAAAATATGGAAATCTTTCACCCGAAACCAAACTCAGAAGCTTAAAATGGTCTGAACTGCAACTGGAAATAGACCAGGCTGCTTGTGGTATCAGAGTATCGCGTATACGATTTTCACAGCCCACATATATTTTACCTCATGTAAAACAAACTTGCATGCCCTCGAACAAAGGAAGAAATGTAATTGCCCATAAAAAGGCCAGATCAATATAGAAGACCTGAAGCACTCTGTATTATTTTCTTAATATGCTGATGGACTTTTACAGTTTGTATTGGAGAATAATGTGGTGGGGTGCAGGATGAAAATCTGGTGTTTGGAGCCACTTCCCTAGAACACTGTGCTTCACCTGGTCCTGCTCATGTGTCATGTTTTTTGTGCTGTCGGTATATCACTATGACACAAATATGTACTGCATTTAAACTACCTTAACCCTCTCCTATGCCCCCCGCAGTGCAGTAGGAGCGTCTCTCACCTCCGCTGGCTATGGCCACAATCCTCCTGACGGTTTGATTGACCACAGGGTTGCTCAGCTGGAAGGTGTAGCTCTGATTGGCCAGTTGTTCCACTGTCAGACGGCTGCACAGCTCCAGCAACCCTCCCCTGCTCTCCCATTGGCTGGTGTGGCTGCGCTCCGTGATGTCACCTCCAGATTGGTTCAGCCAGAGCACAGTGGCCTGCGGGTATCCCTGAGCACAGTACTCCAGCATGAGGAGGCCAGGATGCTTAGACATGCTGATCACTAAACAAGGCTCTTCGTATTCCGCTGTAGGGGGATATCAGTGGGTGCATTAACTCACAGAGCAGCGCAGAGTGGCTCAGTAAAACAATCAGTTTAGCAGTCCTCATTTCTGCTCTGGGAGCTGCTCAGAGTGCCACTGAATGTTTTCGATGTGGGAAGGCCTGCTGGGAAAACATTATCAAGCTATGGTCAACATTCCTGATTGTAGGAATTCAATATCAAAGATACAGTGTTGGCACATTTCACCAACTGTAACCTCACAAATTATCTCAAAGCAAAGAATTATGAATCCCCATTTTAACAGTGGCACTGGAGCATCAGAGCGCTCAGGAGTTTAAATGGAGTCATTTCTGAGCACACTCACTCAGAGCCGCCCAGTCATGTAACACACCCCAAGTTTGGCTGATATCACACGATGCTGTTTCTGCTACCCCCACATACCCAGTGTATATAAACATGTTCAATCTGTCTTGGTACAGCACGTAGAGGACTTGTGCACTCCAGAGGACAATGCTGTCATTCTGCCTTTGTGCTGCCTTACTGTCCTCCAGTATTACAACAGATTAAACAATCTTTTTTTTAAGGCACCTAGGATAAAGGCATGAGCCGGTAACACTCACCTGCCACTAGGATCTGCAGGTCTCTCTGGCTGCTTCCTTGTTCATTGGCCACAGCACAGGTGTAGGTGCCCTGGTCACTTCCCTGCACGTCTCTCAGCCTCAGAGAGGCGTTACCCACGGCCACCTGCTCTGGGAACACCTGTGTGCGCCCCCTGTAGGCGGGGCTTTGTTCCTTCAGCTGATCTGTGCCGTAATAGAAACTGTGCACAACCTCATGACCTCGCTGCCAGGTCAGCACCACTCTGCCAGGGTCATCAGCTTCACTATAGTGGAAAGAGCAACTGAGGGTGACGTCACTGCCTGGAACCACCACCACGGGGGAGCTGGGCAGCCCTACTGCAGCAGACACTTTAAGAGGAGAGGAGAGAGAAGAGAGTAATTCAGGGCAACACTGAATCAGACAACTGAACTAAATATCAAAAGCACTTTTAAATGAGAATATCAGACAACTGAAGTGTGTCATGATATAAATGCGTGACAAATTAGTTCTCTATGCTAGGGGTCTCAGACTCAGTTTCTGTACGGGTGCAGTGTTGTTTTGGGTGTTGCTCTCAATTACTTAATCAGTCAATTTATTTGATCAATTAGACACATATCACATTATTTTAAGGTCTTTTACAGTTTGTGGCTACACCAATATTAAAAACACATCACAAGTGTCTCTACTAGTAACATAATCTGGAGAGAATGATTTACTGAATCCAGTTAATCACCTAATCAGCCTAATTAAAACACTGGGATCTTGATTGGCTGGTGGGAGAAAGGAGCCAGAGGACACATGACCTATGAATTGTGTTTATTATTAAGGAGGGTGATTAGTGAGCAAGTATTTAATCAATTATTATTAGACCAGCAGTGAAAGTAAATCTGACAGCTAGAGTGTTGAATATTGGTTACCTTGAAGGAGTACTGTGCAGTGGAGTAGCAGTTTTATCATAATATTCCAGACCAATGTGCATCTGCAACAAAGCAAACCACACATACAGTTGTTGTCATTCAGGTGAACATTCTAAATGAATGCTCTCAATGACTTAATTGAACCCTTAAGTGAACAAATAATTTCCTAATTAGAGCCTTTTAATTATTTTTAACAGTAGGGGTTTTAAGTTAAGTATAAAATTGTTTGAGGGAAATATTAAGGAACCGACTTTTTATCAGTTACACAATTTTAATAGTCAAATTTAATCAAATTACTTTAATTAAGCTTTCAATTAATTTATCAAGAGCTGGTTGGAACAAAAACCAGCAGGGTAGGTGGTACTCCAGGACAGGTTTGAGAAACACTGGGCTAGCCTACATGCACTTCAAAAACTGTGTTCCGCGATTTGATTCGGTGACCTTCCTATATTATTTATAAAGTAAACAAACCATCCTTCTATGTACTGTGATATTTTGCTTTGGATATGTACTAAATTTGTGCAAGCTGCTTATACAAGTAGCTACCCACTACTTGGCTAACCTGCTCCCCGGGACCAGCATGTGTGTGTTCCTTCAACATATTCCAAAGAAAAAAGGTTCAAAAGTGGACAGATTAGTTAGAGAAACAGTGATTAAAAAAGCATTTGCCATTCATCTTCAGGGTTCATACAGCTTTTCAAAAGTCAAATTCAAGCACTTTTCAAGTACTTTCAAAGTGCACGGTCAAAGCTTTTCCAGCACCTCGCAACCTTGGTAAACTAAACCTTCTCATCTAAAATGCACACTTTGCTGCACTGAACTATGCACATTAAATTATAATTTCACCACACTATTAGATGTTATTATACTGTAACACCAAACATGTTTCATGAGCGCCTTCATGTACACTTGGCACCTGTGGCTTAAATCAAGTTGATATTAAATCAACATAAATCAATCTTGCAAATCAGTCAAAATTAGTGAACACCAGTACACAGTAACTTCAGTTTGAATGAAAGATTTAGTGACAATTGTTTTAAACATGCAAAACATAAAAACTTAATCAATACTTTTCTTCATTGAACTTACAGTACATTCAATGAGCAAATGTAAAATAGAGCATAACAAAGCTCTATGAGTCAATCCATGTATATTCAGTGTTGGGGTAAAATTGCTTTCCAGTAAGATACTAGTTAAAACTTGCTCTTATAAGTGTTTCCTTGTTCTTATTATGATTTCTCTGCTCAGACTTATCTGTGTGACAGATAAGAGATAATTATATATAACACGTTCTTATCAGTATAGTGTGTGCTGTGTCCTTAATACCAGTGCTTCCATGTCTGGATGAAATATTGTTTCCCCAATTAGAAAGAATACCTTATCAATTATTGCTTCCCGTGTCTCAGAACTGCCCCGGGACATATGCCAAGACAATATCATCCAGGTTCGGGACTGCCCCGAACCTCCTTTGTAATATTGCTTGTAGATGTATAAAAGGCTGTGTGAAATGTTCAATAAATGAAGATAAACGAACAGACATTGTGTCAGTGGCTTTACTTCCCGTGCCTGTCTCCTGCCGAGAGTCTACACTGTTACTGGAAGCGCAAACTGGGGTGCCTGATTCACTGGGACCCGAAGGGTTGCTTCAACTGAAGCTTTGTACCTTAACAAATGGGGGCTCGTTCCGGGATACAATCAGGTGAGTGGTCTCTTAATTGCCTTTGTGCTATACCCTAAGAACTGCTCCCTGATTGTATCCTTGCAAATTGTGAGTAGTCTCTTAATTGCCATTAATTGCAACATATCGAAGTACGATACTGGATCTTACGTGTTACAGTTGACATATCGAAGTACGATACTGGATCTTACGTGTAACAGTTGGCGTATCAAAGTACGATACTGTATCTTGCTCGTAACAGTTGAGACTTGATGCAGGAGAAACTAAGTGTCTAAAGTCGTGTCCTGCAGAGGATCCACCATCTTGCACTGACAGCGCTGTTATCCTAGTCCAGAGGTGATGGACTAGAGGGCTGTTAGAATTAGGTGAACAGACTCCAAATACTTTAGTGCTGTAACCAAGAGCTGCTGACTAATAGTATTTACTAAATTGGGCTGTACTAAAATACTGCGCTGTGCTGATGTGTGGCATCTGAAGCAGGACATCTTTGTGTTTGTGAGTATATCACTCTTCTTGTTTGTATTTATGTGTTGCTGTTATGATTGGAAGTGAATAAGCAGTACCTGAGAATCGGTGGGAATGATCAATGGTACTACAAGACAGGATTTTTACATGTGTAATGAAGACAGAAGCCTGACTTATGGCCAAAGACAGAAAAAATAAGATTGTAAGAGTAAATGAAAGAATAGAAGCTAAGTGTCTATCACTCATAGTACACTATATCAGTTAAACAATATGACTGAAAAGAAATAATCTGTGTATAGGACACAAACGAAACCTTCGAAACTATATGTAATATACAGTGGTAAGAAATGAGAAACTAAAGCTAACTAACTTAGAACATTAATTTAAAAAAAAAAGCAAAATACAATCTAGTCTGAGCCGAATGGCCTGAAGACAAATGAAAAAATAAGTCTTCTGTATCAGTGAAAGTCCTCAAGATACTTTGGGAAATTAATAGATAAATAATGATAAATAAGGGTAGTTTGAGATACTGCAGGCCAACAAAACATGCCCAACAAAACTAGTACCCGAACTTTGGATATAAATTAGTATGTGTTTATTTGTACGTTTGTATTGCACAATACAGAATAAGATTAAGAGAGTCTTAAATAATGAATAATAATGGAATCATAGTGTTTATAGAGTGCTATAAAAAAACAGATCTTACAAATAAATAAATTCATGTATGTATAAATGGTTATAATACAAATTGATCAATATAATAGCTCTTAGGATGCAGAGTGATGTTAACCAAAGTTCAAGAAAGTTTGAGAAAGTTGATTAGGCTTGAGAAGCTAAAAAATAAAAAACTAGATGGAAAAAATATGTATTCAAAATTATATTGGGAATTGTTCCTAATACTATGAAAATAATTAAAAATGTATGTTTATGGGAGTGTTTTAAACAATAATAATTGATTAATAACATTGTGTCAGTGACTTTACTTCCCGGTCCTGTCTCCTGCTGAGTCTACACTGTTACTGGAAGCGTACATTCATTATGCTCAGTTACTGTCAAAACAGCATCATGTTTATTCTCTTCAAAACAAGTGTAAATTCCTATATCCTTAACCTAGTAAACGGTGACGGGCTTTATGTTATGGAATCATGTTGCTTTGCAACTCTGAAAAAGCATATTCTATCGATCTATCTTTCTACTAATTTAATTTTAATTAAATCAATGTTAATTGACTGTATTTCGTGTACAATAATCAATCGAATGCACATATGCAAGTTATTCTTATTATTCCGTCTCTTGGTTGCTAAAAAATAAAGGCGTATCCTGTCGTATTCCAGTATTTTTATATGTTTAGTTTGTCAAATTTACTTTGATTATTGAAATACACAAGCACAATTATTATATTATACTTGTAGAAAACCTATACACTATTTTTTAAGTCTTAATAATACACAAAGAAAAATTCAAAACTCATGCTCGACACATGACTGCGCACAGAAAGAGCGATGGGCGATCAGACTGCAGATTTATTATGACAGTGATAAGCATTTTCAAGGAGTTCAAGCACCTGTACGAACCCTGCATCTTAATATTTCAGAGCACATGTACTACACTCACCATCCACCTTACGCTGGCGACACGTTAAAGACAGACCACATGCTTGAGCCGGCTAAAGTGCTACAGAATTAGAGACATCCCATTGGTGGAGCCAAGAATTGCGGAAAGAGGCCATTCGTGTGCGCCTATCGATGACGTGATATTTGGGCGCCCTGGATGAATGTTGTCTGAGGATTCGCTGTCGTGATACATACAATTAATACAGGAAGAAATAAACCGGGGAGCGAGTTGCTGGTGGTCTGGGTTCATCTTTGGCGTTGAATCTGGAAGGTGAGGGCGTCTAAAGTGTAGAGAAGTGCCGCGGGTCTGAAGCACAATGCGGCTGGAGGACTCGCAGCTACAGCACTGGCTAACTAACAGCACTGCGCTATCATGCTGTTTGGAAATCAAAGTTTATCAGACATACGTGGTTGTTGTTGTGATCATTTAAAATCTATTCCGTGTTTATGTGATGATTATGAATGACATTTCTGGCGGTAATTGATGTGCAGGCATCTATGGTCGTGCTTTAGGTGATGACAAATAATGTTGGACCTGACTGGGTGGCTGTGGTTATCAGTTAAATCAATCTACATTTGTTCGTGGTCGTTTAATCTGTCAGAGGCCGGGAAATGACTCCCGACTACATAAAGATCACGAATTATAACCCCGTTTTGATTATAACGTAGATCGGCTACTTTGGCCACTAATTTCCCATCCTCTTTTACGATTCTTCGACATAGTTGTATTAATATTCAGCAGCAGGGTCAGTTTTGTGTGTTGGGTTAGCTAATGTAGTGTAAGTTAATGTAATGCTGCCTGTGAGAATTAGATAACTCGTCTGATTCTTTCTACCTTGTGTGCGATTATATTTTATACCTCCACTTCTGTTTGTCTCGTTTTTAATTGGGTAATTGGTGGTAGCAGCCTGGCACTGAATGCTTGCTGGGGGGCCTGGAGTGGAAGTGCACAGGTGAAGTGTGTACACGTCCACAGCGGCTGTTGAAGGTCCTGTTAACTTCACGTTTTTTACAGGTTTACCTCTATCTTGAGGGCAGTGATTCAAATTCTCATCAGCTGTTGATTTCAAAGTGAAAATAACTGTGTTTAGATCATCAGCTTGTGCTATCATTTTCACAGAATCAGGATTCATAGTTATTGTTTTCAGGTTATGTGTGATTAGTATCTCTTGCATCCAAAACATGACTGAAGCTGCTGTTCTGCAGTCTACAAGGAAACAGAGCAGGGCTGAGGGGGGCACAGATGGCTTCTGGTCTCCCTGTGTGTTTCTACATTAATGCTAAGCTGTTCTTACCTTTTCAGACTGTGGGAAAGATGGCGGTCAAGACGGGAGAAGACCGTCTGAAGGAGATGGAGGCGGAGATGGCGCTGTGAGTCCTTCACACTTCTGTAACGCACACTCAACACTCAGTGGATCTGGATCCCCCTGTGGCAGGGATCAATTTCAGACGTACTCCCTGGCAGTGTTTTGTACCTGTGACTTTCTCTCAGTTTGAGATGTCACTTGCTGGGCACCTCATACAAATGCTAGTGTTCAAGTTAGGCTGATGGTTTGGATCAGCTTTACAAAAAATGCTTTTTGTTAGGACATCAAAAAACGCCACCTCTTCTGTCTCGTCTTGGTTTACTGTGAGCACACCCCCTTAACTGAACTAAACTAATCGATCGTGCTGAATCTTAACACTTTATTTTGGCATTTGGCCCGCTACCATGTTCAAAGACTACGACTACGACCAATATTTGTGTAAGCCAGGGTTCTGGGGATGTAGTCCACCATGTCCCTACATTTCTGATCCAGTCATGCAGAAATGCTACCTCATCTTTGGTTGCTTGCATGTGTGTGATCCAGGGCTGTGTCTGTCTATCTGTCCAGGTTTGAGCAGGAGGTCCTGGGTGCCCCGGTGGCGGTGCCCACGGTGGCGCCTGTGGTGGATGCAGTGCCCGTGGCCTTGGCTGTGCCCGCTGTGCCTGTGGTGCGGCCCATCATCGCCACCAATACCTACCAGCAGGTAAAATTGCCAAACCAAGTTCTGAAAAAGCAGAGTGGTGCACAAGTGATGCTGTGATACAGACATCCACACAGCCATACAAAACCTTCTTCACAGCTTCACAAGCATCTCAAATGCTTGCTCACATAATTAAGTACTCTCAATCTATCTCTCTCTCTCTCTCTCTCTCTCTCTCTTTCCCAGGTCCAACAGAGTTTGGAGGCTCGAGCAGCTGCCATCGTGGGCCCCCCCCCCTCTACCTTTGTGGGGCCAGGTAAAAAGCAAAAACAAGTCTGTTTTATGGAAAGTGGGGCAGCCTAGACATTTAGAGCAGATACATGTGGCATTGAATAAGATCCCCATGAGAAACGGCTGGAGGAGAATCCCATTGGACCAGTTTCATCAAGTGAATTAATAAATACAAATTTTATATGAGCCCGCGATGAAAGAGTCTTGACAACATTTTCTCCCATATCAAATATTTATGGTGTATATACATGTCACAGTCTCTTAAGGGTGATACAAACTAAATTAGATGCCTACACTGTGAGATTCGTTTTTTTATGATAACCCGTCTGAATGTTTTTTGTCTGTGTGTGCAGCTGTGCCCCCTGCCAGGCCCCCTGCTGTGATGAGGCCCACCTTCGTCCCACACATCCTGCAGAGATCAGGTAAGTCCCCACCGCCCTGAGTCCACATGTGCCGCCCTCCTCTGCCCTGGAGGAACCATCACAGAACCTATATTTTTCTTGGTTTTTAGTCTTCCAGTTAATCCTTCATGTGAACTACGCTTCTCAATTAGTCTTTATTCTTTTCTGCTCCATACAGCTCCAGAGTCCACGTTACTCTTGTTGTGAATAATAACTTCAGTTACCCGAAACCTTTTTAGGATCTGAAACCAGTTTTGTCCAAGTCTCTTGCCACTGCTTGCTTGCGTGCATGCAGGGAGTGTGTCCTCAAGGTTACATCTCTGAGTGGTCCCTCATAGCTTGGGAGAAAATATACTCACAGTGTATAGCTTCTTAAGTGTAGTAGTTTGACAAGGGTGTGGACTGGAAACAATGAGGAAAATGTGCAGGCCCATCTCCTGTGTGGTTAAAGCAACAGACGAACCCACTTGAAGGACCTCCTGACCAGACATGCCTCTCTGTCTCTTCCCCCCAGGTGGTCATCGGATGCCCATGATGCGAGGCCCCCCTCCCCAGGGCATGATGGCCCCCCCACTGCCTCGCCCCCCACCGCCGCCCCCCATGATGATGGGCCCCCCCATGCCAGGCCCCCCCCAGCACCACATGGGCCACATGGGACCAATGGGACCAATGGGCGCCATGCCACCAGTGAGTAGAGCTGAGCACTTCAGGGATGGGTGGGGTAGTCCTTCTGTTACAGGGGACAGGAGACCTCAATAGAAAATCACTGATCAGACGATCATTAGTGATTAGATTAACTAACTATTCTCTCGCTCTTTCTCTTTCTCTCAGGTGGGTGGGATGGCCCCCATGCTCCCAGTGCCCAGGCAGGTGGTCCAGGCTCCCCCTAAGCTGACGCCTACTGTGATCCAGGCTGCTCCCACCGTCTACACTACTCCCCCTGCCCCCAAGAGGCCAGATGCCCGAGCCCAGAGACAGGCCTGCATGGTACACCCACTTACAACAGACTATCTTGGTTAAAATAATTTAGAGCAACAGAAACTAGAGCAACCACAGTGCAGTCTTGTACAGGCACTAGTAATGATTGCAGTCTTAACTGTCTCTCTCTCTCAAATTCAAATACAAATTTCAGAAAACTTTATTGGTATGATTAATTGACATCAGTGTTTTGTGTTTGTGTGTCTGCATCTCTCTTTCTCCATGTGTGTGTCTCCCTGTCTCTCACTGTGTGCATCTCTCCATCTCTCCCTGTGCCTTCCTCTCTGTGTATGTCTCTCCCTCTCTGGCTCTGTGCTCATGCAGGAGGAGCTGGCTGCCAGCTTGGCGGAGCAGCAGGCCGCGGTAGTCGGGTCTTTGCTGGAGGAGAAGGAGATGACTCTTGAGGACACTGTCATTGGGCCCAGCATGCCTGAGCCCGAGCCCACGCACACAGAGGTACTGTGTCTGAACGTAAGGCAAAAAGCACCTCGACTAATACTCCCGTTACTCGTACCAGGGTTCTTCAAACCCAGGCCTCAGGGCCGCTCTCCAGTATAGGTTTTGTAGCACAGTATTTTTATTTGAAACCCAGTGGTTCTCAACTGGTCCTGGGGCCCCACTGTGCAGCTCGGCTCTGTTACTTTCGCTGAAGTCAGCTCTTAAGAGATTAGCAGTGACCCCTTGCATGCATTAGACACAGCATGAGGTGACTGTATCAAATCATCATGAGCATCGTTGGCATGAAAAAGTGAAATGTCTCGGTGTGCCATGAGAACCCGAAGTGAAGAACTCTGCCAATGCTTATGCGGTTGCCTTTGACTCCCCTCTACCCCCCCTACAGCCACTAGATGTCATCACAGAGGACAAGAAAAAGAGCAGGCAGGAGAAGGTGAAGCGCTGCATCCGCACGGCCGCCGGGACGAGCTGGGAGGACCAGAGCCTGCTGGAGTGGGACTCGGGTAGGCAGCAGCTTTGAGTCGTGCAGGGTTGGGGGCCCTGCCTCTGCGAATGCAGTCTGTCCATTTGACAATTTACTTGGAACAATAGAGTGAGGGATCCTCTTTCCAAGTAGTTACGGTCACTATTTCCGCATTTACTGTAATTCATATCTCCATTTCAGCTATGTTGCATTGACAAATTAAGCAATTTAAGATCGTTATTATACTTTCTCTCTCAGATGATTTCCGGATATTCTGTGGAGATCTGGGGAACGAGGTGAATGATGATATCCTGGGCCGAGCGTTCAGCCGCTACCCCTCCTTCCTGAAGGCCAAGGTTGTCCGGGACAAGCGGACGGGCAAGACCAAGGGCTACGGCTTCATCAGCTTCAAGGACCCCAACGACTACGTCCGCGCCATGAGGGAGATGAACGGTGAGGGGGGAACTCTCTCTCTCTCTCTCTCCAAACACTTAATGCCCCCCCGTCTAATTCTTACTCTCCCTCTTCACCTTTCCATTAACTTAAAACCGATGCCTTCACTTTCTCCCTTACATGTTTTTACTCCGGTCTCTCTCTCTCTCTCTCTCTCTCTCTGTCTCCACGATGTAGGTAAATACGTGGGCAGTCGACCAATCAAGCTCAGGAAGAGCATGTGGAAAGATCGCAACATGGAGGTGGTGCGCAAGAAACAGAAGGAGAAGAAGAAACTGGGACTGCGATAGAAGAGTGAATGACAGAACTGAGAGTGTGTGTGTGTGTGTGTGCTTGTGTGTGTGCATGAGAGAGGGAGTGTGAGTGATTGATTGTCTCTGTAAAGGGCTACGTTTTTGATCCTCTCTGCAAAATGCGACCCTCCTCATGCTGTGGCAAGTTCGCTGTCGGAATTGTGCCCTTGTTATGTGTTTGTGGTTTTCAACTAGAGGGGGGTGGTGTGCCTTGGTCCTGGAAGTGCCATGCGGAAAGCTTTACAGATCATAATTTCTTCATGTTCTCAAGACCTTAGGTTCGCTCTGAGCCCCTGGTTATGCAGGGCTGCAACCAAAGTCCTTTAGTGATCGTTTGGAATGGAGACGATAGCCTTCCGGGACCAGAGCTTCTCCCTGGGGCATAACTTGCCCAACTGACTGCAACCTCCCCCTTTGTTTCCTGCTCTTTGCAAACTGATCTGCAAATCCGGCTGGATGTGAGCCCTCCAGGAACAGACCCGGCCAAGCCTGCGCCACAGCATCGCTAGGTCCTATGTCTACTCTGTTACGAGGTTAGGTCCAGTGTAAGTCTATAAGGGCAGATGTGAAATGCCAAAATGGCAGACCCTGTGTGGGCAGTCCAGGAATTCAGTGCAGGGCAATAAGCTGCAGTTTTACTTTACTTCTCAAATTGTTTTTATTTTTCATATTTTACCCTCCACCCCTCATTTTTAACAGATTGTAATTGGAGCTGTGGATAAATCCTTTGTCTTGGTCAAATCCTGGTCCTGGACAGCCGCAGTTCTGGTTGGGTTCTAGGAAATCTCTTAGCGATTGAAGGCCTGGAAGCAGTGATTGAAGTTGCTTGAGTACACAGTTGATTTCTGTTGAGTAGGATGAGATGCCCAGGCCTGTGACCCCAGCGCAAACATTCATCTTGAACTTGGCAGCCTGGAGTCATCGTGAGTGCTGACCCTGGGGACAACCTAGCCCAGAGATTCCCATCGTCTTGTAAAGCTTCCGTCATTTTCTGTAAGCGAATCACTGTACACATTTGAACCGTTTCCATTCAAAGGATGGACTGTGTTATTTTTGCCACCCAAGATGTTAAAGGCAGCTGTGGAGTTTGAATGCAGAAATTATCAATAAAGTCCTTACATTTGTTTTTCTTTAATGATGGTGTACAATTTCCTCTGCCCAATCCCTCCCCATGGTCTCTCTCAGAAACTCCCCAGCATGAAGAATATCTTCCAGCTTCCTCATAATCAACATATTATTCTTCCCCCATCGTTTTAGTTTTCCTGTTCGCTGGGATCTTCTCTCTCTCTCTCTCTCTGTCAAAGTTGATATCTGGGTAAAGCTGGGTAACACTTTTCACAGTTATTTTCACCCCCTCAGGGCAATAGTCTCATAAAAAGTAGGACATGGTCAGAATAGCCAGAGGGCTGCGGTGGCCGTAAGCCGGTCCCATCTGTTCCTTGTAACGGAGCTGCTCAGGTAACTAAGAGTCAGACATGAAAAGAGGGAGATTCCAAAGCCTAGATGGCTGCAGAGTCCTAAGCAAACAAGCACCTGTCTGCAACAAAAAGTGCTTCATACTGTTAAAACTCAACACTTCAGTTTGATCTTTTTATTCTACTTCTACAGAACAGTGTTTGCCTGCTTTTTCAGTGTCCTCTACCTCAGTGACATTGAGAGCCCTGTGATCTCCCATAAGCCAAGAATCACCTCTATTACCTCTACATTTAACAATAGCCATGTTTGTTTTTCGTAAAGAATATGTTTTTGTTATTTTTATTATTTCTGGTTTGTTTTGACTGATCCTAAGAACTTGTGAGAGCATTTGTTTATCTGCTTATTTAGTTAGTGGTTTAGTTTTTATAATCTGTATGTCACCTGTCCGCATGCTGGCCCCTCTCTTCCAGGGCAGTATGGAAAAGGCTAGTTCATGAAATTGACCACTATTGCTGCAGTTGAGTATGTACAACTACAAGCATGAAACCGTTTAGTGGCAGCAGTGCAAAATAAAGGAATATGTGAGGTCATAATACAAATCTATAGTGCTGCTATTCATATTTATATATGCATTTGTGACCTTAGCTTTTTTCAGTTTGTCTAAATGTGTGATGGGCATCACAGTATATGACAATAGATTGGTGTCAGTGTATACCAAATAAAATATATCCAAGGCTATTGTACTATGCAATAACAGCAATACGCATCATACTTGAGTTCTGGCATTTTGCAGTCTTAAAACATAAAAGAGAGATGTTTTCTAACGGTATTGGCACGATGCGGGGATTCCCAGACAGGAAGAGGCTTTCCGTTGAGACTAAACCAAAACAAACTAGACTCGTCTTGGAGCAGCAAAGCTAAATACGAACAGCTATTCAATCATGGTTTGATGTATTGTGTGAGGTCACTTCTCATCCCCTAAATAAAAAAGTGATTGGAAAAAGGTGGCCACTTATTCTGCATCTCTCTCTGTTTGTGTGTTACTTCAATTACCAACATAAACAAACGTTTCTCATTTCATGCGTCCATCACAGCAAAGTGGTGAGAGGTCCTGTCCATTGAGACCAATTAGCTCTCTGACTTCTTTGTGCTGATTTGTCACCAAAAACAACAAAGTCACTGAAAGTGGATCAGACGTCAGCACGTTTCCTTGCCTAATTAGCTTTTCTTTCGAGCTGGTGGCAGCAGTAATTATTCCGTTAAGGAATTTGCTGTCATACAAAAAACTGCAGTGACGCAGGATTCAAAACTTTGTTTTAAAGAAACGTGTGTCATCTTATGAGCCTCTAGATTTTCTCGTATTTATAGAGAAAATGGCAGTGATATAGATGAACTGTGGTCTAGACCAGGGGTGTCAGACTCCAGTCCTGGGGGGCCACAGTGTCTGCTGTTGTTTGTTCCAACAAGTGCTTCCAATTAATTAGTCATTATTTACTCAGGTAGTCTTATCTGAAACTTTCAAAGCCGATACCATACAATTTGTTGATTACTCAGAACATTGAACCCACAGAACATTTCAGAGTCTGGAGAAATGTCTTAAATGTATCCACTCGCCAAGGACTGCAGTCTGACACCAATCTGACACCAAAAGGGTTCAATTAATGAATTGAGAGCTCAGTTGGAACAAAACCCAGCAGGGTAGGGAAACCACTGGTCTAGGCTATAGGCTGTGTGTGTTATACACCACTACATGTTTCAAATAATGAAATTGATTCAACTTAAGAATAGGGACCCTGTGTGCTCTGAAGAAGGATTCATTCCAAATGTAGGCCTATAAGATAACAAAAAACTTTAACACTTAAGTATATGACATGCAAGCCTAGTGCTAATTTCTGTAGTAAAACAAATAAAGCATAATGTATAATCCTCTCTTTGGTCTAAACAATTTCCTCAGTGTGTCTATAAGGGGTCATTGCTAGGGAACAGGTGTATATTTGCCCAGGCTGAGGCAAATTGTCTGGTGTGATCTATACTCAGCCAGACTGTTTGCAGCATTTCTCAGAGGCTATTGATATGATCATTATTTCATACTGTAAAGACACAGTCATTTCCAGACATGCCACAGTGTATTAGGATTCTTGGCTTCATCTTGCAGCAGCCCATGTGGAAACGATGGTGGAAATCTTTCTCTTTTCCTTGACAGGAACCAGAGGAGAACAGACGCCAACCTGCTGCGGCGGATCACTTCCCCTCAGCGAGGACCCCTGAGGGTGCCCTCTAATTATCCTGTCAGCTCTGCCAGGCGGAGAGCAGCGGGAGGGGCAGAGCGCAAAGCAGAGGCTCGGCAGGGGTCCACCTGTGACTGGCAGGCTTGCTTTGACAATCTCTGGGATAAGGTCGGACTACGATTAGAGGTCTGTTTCATTCACAAGGGAGCTGGGTTGTTGTGGAAGGTTTATTTTATATTGGTATATATTGCTGCTGGTGTTGGTCAGTCATATCTTTCCCATCACCCACCTCTCACACTTTTAATTTTCTGACCTCATATCCAGCTGAAAAGGACAAAGACACCTATGTAGAGTGGAACATAGATCACACTGTGGAGGAGCTCAGTCCCGGACTGCTAGACTGCATTTACTTCCTTATTTTTATGGAGGGAGTTTCATTACGTGGACTGTTTCTTTTTTTTTTTTTTTTTGCAGGATAAGGGTTTAATTTCCAGTCATCAGGGCCAGGCTATAGTTTTTTAATTAGGATGTAGTCTGTGCAAAATCCCCTTCACACCAGGAACTCTATATCCCCTCTATTTCCAGAAGAGCCCTGTATGCTGAGCTATGCTAGAGAAACGATACCCACCAATACATACTTCTGATAGAGGTTCAGGAGTATTATACTGAGAAAAATCAGCACATGACTTGAAAATTTAAGGACAATCATGTATTGATCTTAATAAGGCACAACAGCAGTAGAGACACATTCTAATCCCATGATTACATACAGGACAGAGAATATGTATGCATTTACTGAGTCTGGATTTCAGTCTGTAGCCCACAGGACAGGATTAATAATTTTTCCTCACATTAAATATTATCGGACTCCCCAAATTGTCCTTTTTTCCCTCTGTGACCTTATGCACACTAGCCAATCAGCAATTAGCTCCCTGCCAGCTGGCCAATCACTATTGCCCATATGATTTTTAAATGAACCCATCAGATACATGTAGATTTGGAGGGCCAGGGTGTTGGCTGGGCAACAGCATCTGAACACCAGGTGGCTTGCATGGGCATGAGGGTGGGGGTCAATCTGTCAAGGGAACACCCATATTCTATTCTGGGCCATGTGTCTAAACTCCTTTCCAGGCGTTACTCTGGGATGACAGTCACCCTCTGGGATAATTACTAGGGGGTTGTTTTGTTTTGTTTCTTCCTGTCTCACTCAGCACTGTTTCTAAAAGTGTCTCCCTGGCTCCATCTCAGTAATTAGCCCCTCACCTCTTGATTAGCATTGATTAATGGAGCCAGCCAGATACCGCAATTCCTGTAGGAGGGAGAAAGTTTTAACCTTCAAAGAATTGAGCAGACTAATGGGGATGAACTCACATCTTGGTCTGTGCAAATGGCGAGTGGAAATGTGTCACCCAGTTCCTTTGTCACTGTAAGCGGTTTATGATACAAGTGTTAAGTTTAACTAAATTACGAATTATAAAGGCAGTACCCAAACTGGGCCTCAGGTTTCTTGCAGTGTTGGAATTTGGCCACAAGGTGGCACTCTTACCACATAGAAGAAAAACTGTCTCCTGACATGTCTAGTTACCAGCATGTAAATACAACCATTACCCTATATGGCTCTTCGCCGGATTAGTGTGCATTCAACAATCCAACAGACTTCATAGTGATGAAACATCAGACCACTACCTTCAGTGCTATGTACTGAACATCCATCGGCATTCTTAACTTCTCTTAAATAATCCTTAATTAGGCTATTAGGCAATTGCAAAATGGGTCTTCAAATCCTTTCATCGCTCAAACATGGTCAAAATTAATTGTTGAAAAAAGGTAATAAACAACTGGAATCAAGGGTTTCCCTCAATTTCAGCAATGTTTTATGTCCTCCCAGATTTTGCGGCAGTTGGGGATCTTGGATATAATACTAGGTCACTATAATAATAAAAGCATTGATGTTTCAGATTGTTGTCAGAGTTCACAAGGTATTACAGTTTTTCTCAATTGCTTAGACACAATTCCTGGAACAACTCACCATTTTCTCAAATCTTCACACACAATTTTAAAAACTCACACCCAACACTACAAACATCTAACTTCTGGGTCCCAGTTCAAACTTTGCCCTCAGACAACACACACAAGCTGTCAAAAACACAGACTACATGACTGTTACACACTGGAGGGATTAATTCAAAAAACTGCTACCAAAATGATTAGAATAGGTTTTCAGATAAATAATTTAGAACTGTGTAAAATCACAGCACTGGCAATCCAGATAACCCTTTCAGGAACACCCTGGTGAGAGAAATTCAAAACAGTACTGTAATAAATACCTCTTACATTAGTGGATAAGGGAATACTACTGTATTTGGTCAAAAACCTGACCTTTGAAATGTCACACTGACAAAACATGCACAGTAAAATACCCAATTTCCAAAAGCTTTATTTCCAAATGCAACAAATGTACAGGTTACTCAGCATCAGCATTCTCATCATCTCATCTCAGGTCTCAGGTCAGGCCATAATATCTCAATGTCACACATTATGTTTGCTCTTGCCAGTGTGGGAAAAATGCCCTTGTGTGCCTTAGATAACCCTGATAGACTCCACAGACACATAACCACAGGCATCCACCATTGCCTCCAGGAGGTTTTGCTGTGCATAGGGTTTGCGGTTATGCACTCTCCACCGTCATGCTGAGAAAAATTCCTCAATTGGATTCAGAAATGGGGAATATGCTGGCAAAAAAAGAACAGTGAATCTGTGGTGGTCATTGAAGCAGGCGCGAACCAGAGCAGCCCGATGGAAACTCATGTTATCCCAAATGACAACATATTAGGCTTGCTCTGGTTGCCCTGGCTCCCCTTCCTGTTGAAGAATGTTACTGTGCAGCTGATCTAGAAATTGAAGGAGTTGTGCCGTGTTGTATGGACCCACTTTGACATGGCGGCGGAGAACGCCACGATTTCTGATGGCTGCACATAGGGCGACGTTGCCTCCCCTCTGGCCAGGAACTTCTATGATGGCATGTTGTGCCCACTTTTGCATCTTTTTGTTTGGTTGAACCCTCGTCGATGAAGATGTACTCATGTGGGTCAACCATGGCATCCAGCAAAAAGATTCTCTATAGAAGTAAACAAAAAAAAAACATTTACTGTACTACAAATACAGTACTGAGGTGTACTACTGTACTGGAATGAAAGATTGTGTACTGCAGTTACTGTAACACATTACTATACAGTACTGTATTGATATGGAGAGATGGGCCATACTTTACACACTATAAAAATTCTGTACAGCATAGCAATTACCTGCACATATTTGAAACATTTTTCCTTAACTCTGTTTGAATTCCTTTCAAAGGGGACACGGTACAGGTGCTTTGTCCTTATGTGGTTCTTCTGAATGATCCGGTCAATTGTGGAAATGCTGATGCTGTTAATTCCTTGGAAAACTACCTGGTCTTCAACTATTTGGGTTTGAAATTCCCTCAAACGGATGGCATTATTGGCAACCACCATATTCACCAGGGCAGTCTCCTGCTCAGCGGTGAGAATTTTCCACCTACCTCCAATAGATGGCCACCTCTCAGTTCTGCAAAAATGAAATTTGACCATTACTGACCTATGGTCATCCATTACTGTGGTTAAAACTACAATGAGAACAAAGTGGAGATTCAGTCTATAGGCACTACAACATTACATGTATAAAAGGCAAATTACCAATTTTTCCTTCTGAAAGTACAGACAATGGATGCAACCATGTAACGGCTTAGGCTGGGTTGCATTAGCTGTGCAGCTTCTCTCAGTCCTCCCCATGTATGAGCACATGATTAACTAGGGTGGCACAGACACTCAAATTTGACTTAATCAAGTGAAGAGCAGAAGCGTTAAGGGTTAGGAGCACCAGGCAGCTACATTACTAGGAGGAAAGCTCACAGACTGCAGCAAAGACAATAAGGCAGCTAACCTGGGTAGTAGTGTCCTAGCAAAGGGAAACTACGCTACTACTATGCAGTGGTTTATACAATGCCATTGAAGCATTCAATTTTTGCTTGTATGAAGATGCTTTGAACCCCCCCATCCCCTCCAAATATTTATACACAACCTCAAGAGCATTGTACATTTTGTGGGAAGTGGGAGTGTTAGGCAAGGAGTTCCTGCAGCAAGTCAGTGCCTGGCTGGAGTTGTGTTCTGGTAATGGAAGGTCAGTAATTACAACTCCATTCTGTTCCAGCCAAGTGCTCAAGTAGAAGAAAAGGAGAAAAAAAATCCACCCAACACTGATATTGTACCCCATATAGCATCACACTAGTGTAATCATGCCCATCTGAGGGACATCTGGTGCAACTGGAGAGCCTTCAGCAAGTACTGGTAGGCATGTATTGTAATGCAAGAGGGAAACCCAAAGGAGATTTGAAGCTTTTATTTTCCCCAAGACTGCAACAAATCAGACAGTTCCTCAGAGCTGGGTAGAGGGGGCAGATGAGCACAGCAGCCTGGGGAATAGTTGCTCAGCACTAGCCCGAGAAGTAGTCCTCAGTCAGAAGCCTCTGCATGCTCCTCTTCATCCTCATTGGGATTGCTCTCCAACCACACTTCACCACCTTTAAGCAGCTCAGCTGCATAGTCTCCTTCAGACACCCAGCTTTCCTCTTCAGAATCTCAGAGTAGTCAGTTTCTACCACGTCGCTGTCATAGTCTCCTCCTGCAGACATTATCTCTGAGCCAGAGATCACATCACCTTCAGTGTCCATTTGTATGGAAGCTCAATCCCGAAATTGCCACTTCCCCTGACCTATGGCTTCCTCCAGCAGAGTCAATTTTAGCGTGGTTATCCTCCAAGGGCAGCAGGTGGCTGGTCACTAGGCTCCTCCTCTCACCTAGTGGCATTTCAGAGCAGAAGGAATCAGATCAGAAAGGACAAATTGACCCCTTACAGGTTAATACACACGTACTATACCAAGTACATGTAGAAAACCTATAGCCAAGGCAATGCACACCAAATCCTGCAAGGAGAGAATCAAGTTGCATTCTGGGGAAAGGATGCCTGCAGGTCTAAGCACTTGCAGAAAGGCCACACCAGTATACCCACCTTCACCCTGGTCACCAGCACACCTGGAGTCACAGCACACAGCTCCTCCCACCTGTTCAGAAGGAGAGGTCAGAGTGGCCTCCCAGGCTCCCAGAGCAGCAGGCTGGGGGCAAAGAGGTACCTTTTAGCCTCTGTTGTAGGTGCAGGATTTGGTGCCTGGAGTCACATGTTCTGCCACAGCCATGGTGCAGTGCATGTACAGCTCAGTCATCCCATGCTGTAGGGGAAGACAGACGAGGTTGGGCAAAATCACTGCCAAGTCCTAAGGAACAGACTGCCACCCCGCCTGTGGTAATTTCAATAGGCAGTCATGCAGGGGCCCGATTGGGAGCAGTGTGCTTTAGTCACCTTGGACAGCATCTTCTGAAACAGGAAGGCATCGATAGCGAAGCAGAGAACATCCTTCCTGGTGTACGGAAGGAACCGGGACTGGCACCCATCAGCCTTGCAGTCCACCAGGCACCTGTGGGCAAGCAGAGTCTTGGGCGTCCTGACCACAGGTCTAGGGGCGAAGCTGGTTATGCCACCTAGAGTACAGCCTTACCCAAAGTTGTCAATCACAGTGAACCTGGGCTTGGAGTGCTGGTCCGGAGTGGCCGTGGCATAGCAGGAGTGGATGAACAGCCGCTGCCCTTTAGTGGTAAGATAGCCTGTGGCCTGGAAGTACATGGGCTGGCCCAGGTAGTAGATGTTCTTTGGGGAGAGTCTGACCCAGTGCTCTGTGGAAGCAGGGCAGGGTTATGCCTCCATCCAGACACACCCACACCAGCAGCCAAAGCTCCAGATACTGTGCCATTGGTTGTGACCAGGACATGGCTAGGTCTGTTCTTCAGCTCTCTGAAGAAGGCAAACTTGTCCATGCCTGGAAGGGAGCTGCCATGCCGAGGGAATGTGGGATGGTAGCCAATCTGGTAGGAATAGTGGAACCTGCAGAGGCAGTGTAGCAGGCATTTACACCAACATAAATGCACAAATACACCACATTGTAGTGTAGACAAGGACCTCCACCTACTTTAGAGTTGCTCATGAAGTTCCATTTGAGAGAATCTAGATCATAAAATTACAGTACCACAAAAAGCACAGCTCACAATATTGTGGATTTTTCCAAGAGAATCAAAGTATCAGTTTGTCACATACAGGGAAACCCGACATTGAGCAACGCGAGTACATCGGGTGCAGCAGAGGACAGGCTGCATCAGCCCCAAACGCTTGCACAAGAATTATACCCAGGTTTTACAAGCAGGTTCTGTATAAATCCAGCGATAACGGGAGATGAACGTCTATCGACACGATTCAAATCATTTTAGCCCGTGTATCCCGATCAGTAGGGTTAGTTGCGTTCTTCAGCAGCTGGGATCAGTTTAAGACCATTCTAGCGTCAGATGTCGTGTAGGGTTTCAGAAGTAAACGCTTACCGGTTGTACACGAGCTTGATGGGCACCGTGAAGGAGACGCCGCGGATAACGGGGCTGGAAGACGTTGGCGGGGAGTAGCGCAGAGTGTTGGAGTACACCAGTCGGCCATTAACGATCTACAGGTTTTAAAAAGACAGCGTGCAACAGATGGGCCGATGCATTGGCGCTGTAGCATTGATATTACACGGAGACAACACGAAACATGGCAGCCCGACTTGAGCCTGGCAGAGATGCCCGTCACCGGGAGATGCATTTGGCAGTATGTTGGACAGAACTCCAGGCCTCCAGGCCGAGTCTAGTAACTGTTTTCTAACTGTCTTAAAAGCTTCTAAGAGTTAAACTTAAGATATTAAAATGTTTTTAATTTATTTTAACTCTCTCTCTCTCTCTCTCTCTCTCTCAATGCATAAGTCAGTTTAAAAATAAAAGCATTGGGTCGCTCAATGCTAAATAGATCCCACCACGGGAAACATTTCTAAACACTTTTAACCTATATAATTTATAAAACTTCTATATAGACTTTTATAAGATATCTTTTGTTGGGATAAAACTGTTCTGAGTAGTTTCTGACTTGATTGATACCAAACCTTGCTATCAAAAAAAAAAAAAAACATGTTCTGGATCCGGAAGTAATTTTAAAGTCCTGGCAAACATTTTATTTACAACATCTCTCTCTCTCTCTCTCTCTCTCTCAACGCATAATGATAAGTCTGGGTTTAAAAATAATCAGTCTAAAAAAGTTTGGGGTCATTCTTTACAGCGACAATTTGTAGTAAACTTTTAAACAATAATGCTTATTAAAAAATAAAAAAGCTTGTGGTAATTCTGTATAGTTACAGTTTTTGTAAAAGTCTTCTGACACGTTTAAAGCTCACAAAAGTTATTATATTTATATATATATAGGGTTAGTATATTTAATGTACTTATTTAATCTCTCTCTCTCTCTCTCATATATATATATATATATATATATATATATATATATATACACTCACCTAAAGGATTATAAGGAACACCATACTAATACTGTGTTTGACCCCCTTTCGCCTTCAGAACTGCCTTAATTCTACGTGGCATTGATTCAACAAGGTGCTGAAAGCATTCTTTAGAAATGTTGGCCCATATTGATAGGATAGCATCTTGCAGTTGATGGAGATTTGTGGGATGCACATCCAGGGCACGAAGCTCCCGTTCCACCACATCCCAAAGATGCTCTATTGGGTTGAGATCTGGTGACTGTGGGGGCCATTTTAGTACAGTGAACTCATTGTCATGTTCAAGAAACCAATTTGAAATGATTCGACCTTTGTGACATGGTGCATTATCCTGCTGGAAGTAGCCATCAGAGGATGGGTACATGGTGGTCATAAAGGGATGGACATGGTCAGAAACAATGCTCAGGTAGGCCGTGGCATTTAAACGATGCCCAATTGGCACTAAGGGGCCTAAAGTGTGCCAAGAAAACATCCCCCACACCATTACACCACCACCACCAGCCTGCACAGTGGTAACAAGGCATGATGGATCCATGTTCTCATTCTGTTTACGCCAAATTCTGACTCTACCATCTGAATGTCTCAACAGAAATTGAGACTCATCAGACCAGGCAACATTTTTCCAGTCTTCAACTGTCCCATTTTGGTGAGCTTGTGCAAATTGTAGCCTCTTTTTCCTATTTGTAGTGGAGATGAGTGGTACCCGGTGGGGTCTTCTGCTGTTGTAGCCCATCCGCCTCAAGGTTGTACGTGTTGTGGCTTCACAAATGCTTTGCTGCATACCTCGGTTTTAACGAGTGGTTATTTCAGTCAAAGTTGCTCTTCTATCAGCTTGAATCAGTCGGCCCATTCTCCTCTGACCTCTAGCATCAACAAGGCATTTTCGCCCACAGGACTGCCGCATACTGGATGTTTTTCCCTTTTCACACCATTCTTTGTAAACCCCAGAAATGGTTGTGCGTGAAAATCCCAGTAACTGAACAGATTGTGAAATACTCAGACCGGCCCGTCTGGCACCAACAACCATGCCACGCTCAAAATTGCTTAAATCACCTTTCTTTCCCATTCAGACATTCAGTTTGGAGTTCAGGAGATTGTCTTGACCAGGACCACACCCCTAAATGCATTGAAGCAACTGCCATGTGATTGGTTGGTTAGATAATTGCATTAATGAGAAATTGAACAGGTGTTCCTAATAATCCTTTAGGTGAGTGTATATATATATATATACACTCACCTAAAGGATTATAAGGAACACCATACTAATACTGTGTTTGACCCCCTTTCGCCTTCAGAACTGCCTTAATTCTACGTGGCATTGATTCAACAAGGTGCTGAAAGCATTCTTTAGAAATGTTGGCCCATATTGATAGGATAGCATCTTGCAGTTGATGGAGATTTGTGGGATGCACATCCAGGGCACGAAGCTCCCGTTCCACCACATCCCAAAGATGCTCTATTGGGTTGAGATCTGGTGACTGTGGGGGCCATTTTAGTACAGTGAACTCATTGTCATGTTCAAGAAACCAATTTGAAATGATTCGACCTTTGTGACATGGTGCATTATCCTGCTGGAAGTAGCCATCAGAGGATGGGTACATGGTGGTCATAAAGGGATGGACATGGTCAGAAACAATGCTCAGGTAGGCCGTGGCATTTAAACGATGCCCAATTGGCACTAAGGGGCCTAAAGTGTGCCAAGAAAACATCCCCCACACCATTACACCACCACCACCAGCCTGCACAGTGGTAACAAGGCATGATGGATCCATGTTCTCATTCTGTTTACGCCAAATTCTGACTCTACCATCTGAATGTCTCAACAGAAATCGAGACTCATCAGACCAGGCAACATTTTTCCAGTCTTCAACTGTCCAATTTTGGTGAGCTTGTGCAAATTGTAGCCTCTTTTTCCTATTTGTAGTGGAGATGAGTGGTACCCGGTGGGGTCTTCTGCTGTTGTAGCCCATCCACCTCAAGGTTGTACGTGTTGTGGCTTCACAAATGCTTTGCTGCATACCTCGGTTTTAACGAGTGGTTATTTCAGTCAAAGTTGCTCTTCTATCAGCTTGAATCAGTCGGCCCATTCTCCTCTGACCTCTAGCATCAACAAGGCATTTTCGCCCACAGGACTGCCGCATACTGGATGTTTTTCCCTTTTCACACCATTCTTTGTAAACCCTAGAAATGGTTGTGCGTGAAAATCCCAGTAACTGAACAGATTGTGAAATACTCAGACCGGCCCGTCTGGCACCAACAACCATGCCACGCTCAAAATTGCTTAAATCACCTTTCTTTCCCATTCAGACATTCAGTTTGGAGTTCAGGAGATTGTCTTGACCAGGACCACACCCCTAAATGCATTGAAGCAACTGCCATGTGATTGGTTGGTTAGATAATTGCATTAATGAGAAATTGAACAGGTGTTCCTAATAATCCTTTAGGTGAGTGTATATATATACACACACACACACACACACACACATATGGAGCTTTATAAGGGTCAAAATTAAATCTTTAATTAATGAATTAATTCGTCAATTCGTCAATTAATTCATAAATGAATTCATCAATTCATAAATGAATTAATACATTAATTCGTCAATTTAAGAGTTATTTTGTCATGGTGTTTTATGGGGAATTCTCTCTCTAAAGGTAAAATTAAGGACAGTTAAACAGAATTCTAAGGGCCAGCTGTGGCATAAGTAATAATACCTCTGTGTGGAATCAAACCCACAACCTCAGGTTCAGCTGTGTTTCTAATCACTACACCAGCACATACCCAGTAAAGACCCTCCTAACGCAGACAACTGTCCTGATTAGGTGTAGTCTATATGACTGAATTATTGGAATTCATTTAAATTAAATGTATAAAATGAGAAAAAAGTGTGTATGTGGTTACAGTACTATCTTACATTTAACTTTAAGCACTCATCACGGGTCAAAACGGACTTATTAAACGGAAATATTGTCAACACTACTCGTCCCGCAGCGCCGCAGCCCCGCAGCCCCGCCCACAACCACAGCGCCATCGATCAGACCCGCCCCCTGCGTGCGATTGGTGCCTCCAGAAGGACAAACCCCGCTCCCTCGGGTGATTGACAAGTATTAAAAAGAAGTTCGTTTGCCAAATGAAACTGAAAGATCAATTGGCAAATGAAATTGAAAGACCACTTGGCGAACAGTGCAATAAATTAATGAATTGATTTTTGAATTCATTAATTAATTTACGAATTGACTAATTAATTTACGAATTGACGAATTCATTTATTAATTAATTTACGATAGTGAAATTAATCTTTTAAACCACGCTTTTTCTTGTATCCATAGCTCTTGTGGATTTGAACCCACATCCTTGCAGTTATGAGTGCAGAGCCCAAACCACAAATCCACAGTGCTGCCATATTTACAAAACAAAACCATAGGAAGACAAAACAAAACAAAAAACTACAATAATGATGATAATCATTATAAAATAAATCAATTACAAGGCATCTTACCATTTTCCAGTGTTTCTGAACATCCTTAAGTGCCTTAATGCAGCATTGTCAGGCAGCTAAGTAAAATAAATAAATAAATAGCCAGATCCTGTGCGTTTCTACAGCTTTGTTACATTTTACTTTTCTGTCTTCTGTTAAGCAATTGTTGCATGGTGAAGTGGACTGTTTGGATATGCAGCAAACAAAAGCTCAGCTTAGAGAGGGGGCTGTGGTCTACCTATGGAGGACAGCTTCCTAGCAGGGTGTACCATTTTGGTCTCAACAGCCTGGTCTGAGCAGAGGCCTCCCACTTTTCTCAGCTCCCCAGAGTCTGACCCCTTTTGTCTGCTCTGCTCTCTCTCTCTATTTACATTTTGGTCACGCTATCTAAGATGGACTTCATTCTGTTTTCTACAAAGACTTCAGATCAGATTCTGGCCTGTTCATTTATTTTGAACAGTTAAGTATACACAGCTGAAGCAGCAGACCCTGATCACAGTGAAGAGACAGGTCCATGAGATGGCCATGTGCGATGAGGATGTTGCAGAGACAAAAGGTGAAAAGGACATATTTTAGTTTGAAATGGATCCTTTTTCTTTTTGTTTAAATAGCATACAAAACAAATGTGTTAGGAAGTTGTGCTACATCAAACCCCTGTATAGCAAATCCATCAACTTGTCTGAATATAATTGCCTCAACCTCCTTCACAACATATTGCAGACACTTAAAAATGGCTAAAGTTTGCTCTTGAAACAAAGATGGAAATAGAGACTTGTGAAGAGGTCTTAGTTCAGACCCTAGCCCCTGCACTGCCACTTAAGCTCCTTTTTAGGAAACCTCTGAGGAAATATTTTATACAACTTGGATATAGGCAACAAGCCTTTAATAAATGTATTACCTATTTCTGTTTGCTGCATATTTTTTGTTAATGAAAATGAGTCAGATGTAGAAAAGATGTTTTATAAAACATTTAAAAGAAATATACATCTGTTGCGAGATAAAAAAATACTCAAAATTACACTACTTAGATGTAGACAATAACTACAAAACTTGACACTTGGAGTGAAATACAGCTATCTGCCCAATATAGGCCCTTTTTTTAAATTAAGTATTGGAAAAGTAGATCTGTTTCTCACACTTATATTACATGAGATCCTTTGCACAAAAGTGAAAAAGGATGAGCTAAAGTGCTCCAGACAGTGAAAACCTCAGATCACTGAAACAGAACATATTTTAGAAATGTTATGGTCTTATGTTACTGTAATGTAGATCAGAATGACCCCTGTGAGTGTGCCAGTATTGTTCAGGGTTTGTGCTCAATAATTGGGGCGGTGGGTGCCTGGATGACCTACTCCGATGCCCCCTTCTACTGACGGAGTGATTGGTGCCACAGGCCTTGGGGCTCAGGACTTTTTTGAATGACTGTGTGAAATACATAAACTTTGTAAGTGCAAAACTAAAATAAAAGTAGTAATAAATAGTAATAAATATTTACCCATGTCAGTTTTTTATTTATAGCATCCTTTTCCTCATGGAATTTTATTTTTGTATTAAAAATAAAGTCTCCTACCGTAAAACCCACATGTTTCTGTGCCTACCTCATTCCCTTTTTCTATTTCTCTCTGCCTCTATTTTCTGCAGCTGGTTGTTTTGCAGGGGAAAAGCAACAATAACAAAACAATGTGTAAGCTTATCTTACTGACAACTCACACGTGATTCACACGTGAGCCGGTTTGACCCGCCAGGGACACTCTCTGTCCCTCTATGTATTAATCTTTCACTGTTGCCTCTATGATTGCTGCTCCTTCTCATCTACCTAGGTCTCACAGCTTGAGATACTGAGACTATGGAGCTGGTATTAGCTACAAAAAGTAGAAATCTGCTGGTTTCATGAAGATATACTTATTCATGATTTCTTATGTTACTTTAGTATTACTTAATTATTTTATTTTACTTAACACCCTGATGAGGGTGTAATGCTTAAAATGTTTAAAATGTATCATTCTTTTGATTCTGTAAGAAATATACGTCTAAGGCTTTTGCCACACCCCCGAGGGTTGTCAACTAACCAAGGCTGCTCTGTTTAGTTTAACTTCTTATATATTCAGGATTTCTCAAATTAATTGAGAATTATTTATTCCCCTTTACTTAATATCATGTAATATATTTAAAATTACGTTTTCATTCTTTATAATGGTAAGAATTATACTAGTTAGCGGTGCTGAAAGCTGTCCAAACATTTTATTATCAATACACCCTGGGACATTAAGATCTTCAGACTAACCCTCCACCCCATTCTAATGTGTACCATATATAAATATAAATACACACACACCAACCTATGTTTAAGATTATGAATGATCTTTCCTTAATCCTATTGCATGAATTGTTTAGATTTACTAATATTACAAATGTTGTTTTTTATGTCGATTTACCTGTGTAAACATATATATTCTATGATTTCTTAAGCTAGCTTATTACATTTAATTTACTTAACAGGGTGTTGCAAACATGTGCTTAAAACTTGACAATTGTAGTTACTTAATCTTTACATTTAACTTTTCTTTTAATAACCATTTCTTATTTAGCTGAAAATACATAATAATAGGTTGAAGTTAAGTTCAGGACTGTGCGGCTCGTCTGGTGTCTCTCTGCCCCGATTCGCACACGCTACTCCACTGCTCCGCTCCCTCCACTGGCTCCCGATAGCGGCACGCATCCAGTTCAAGACACTGACCCTCACCTACCTCTGTCTCACCGCACTGCACCAAGATACCTTCAGACACTCGTCTCTCCATACATCCCCTCCAGACCACTGCGCTCCTCCAGTGCCAGAAGACTAACTCTGCCTCCTCTCCACTCTCCTTCCTCCAGAGACGCTCCTTCTCTTCCCTGAACCCTAAGTGGTGGAACGACCTGCCCACCGAAGTCAAAACAGCAGAGTCCTTGACCTCATTCCGGCGCTTATCAAGACTCATCTCTTCCGACAGCACTTGTAATATTAGTAATTTTAATCCCCGTTAGATAGCACTTCACAGTTTTATTATGCTTCTTGCGTTTTTTGTTTTCATCCTTGCACCCTTTCCCGTAGCCCTTGACTGTGACCCTACATCTTGACAGCACTTTTTACTTTTTACTTTTTACTTAGCAGCTTTTACTGTACAGGATGTATGACCTCACTTATTGTACTTGCCTGTGTAAATTGGAAGTTGTAAAATGTATTATATTTTGAATTGCTATGTTTAATATAATTGAATTTGTAATGTTTGATGCCTTTACTTAAATGTATTTTGCACTTTGTTTTGCACTTATGTTGGAAATCGACCTGGATGAGGGCGTCTGCCAAGAAATATTATTATTATTATTATTATTATTATTATTATTAATAATAATAATAATAATAATAATAATAATAATAATAATAATAATAATAATAATAATAAGTTCCTTACATTTACACATAAATTTAAGTTGAAAAACATGTAACTTACATCTGTTACTTCAGTATGTTAAGCCCTGACCTCCAGCACCCCTGCTGCTCCGGCAACCCCAAAAGAAAAACTTTCCCAAATAACTGCTCTAGCCAACCACCTACCCCCCTACTATATTTCATGATGGACTATGGAGACCTTATGGGTGAATAGTGAGAACCGGCCTGGCTCTGAGGCCCTCTAAGCTGGGTTATCGACGCTATAGTCCAGACCATTACCAGAGCCTGTATTTGTCTGAGCTTCAAACCCCACCAATAGCTCCTTAAACAGGCCTTACTATTAGATGCAGTGGTGTAGAGTATTGTGGATTAGTGGTTAGGGCTCTAGACTCTGGCACACAGGGTTGTGGGTACAATCCCTGGTGCAGGCACTTCCGTTGTGCCCTTGCGCAAGGTACTTTGCATAGATTGTTCCAGTAAATGCCCAGCTGTATAAATGGATAAATGTAAAAAAAAAAAAGTGATATCTTGTAATAATCCTGAATAAGGGTGTCTGCTAAGAAATTGAGTAATAGATGTAGTTTTATTAAGACTAAGAGTCTTTTTTACTTCAGAAAGTGAACTTCTTTAGCCCTTCTTTGTGGCTCAGATGGGTTTATTTTCAATGGTCATACTCTCCTTTATGGCCTGAATGTCCATTAGCTCTTGAGCTCTTTACCACACAGACCCCCTGCTCCATTGTGTTTTAGAGTGAGATAAGATGTAATGCCCAGGGTTATTGGGAGACCGCTTTCCTCATCATAGTCGGTCTTTCTTAGATAGCCCTAGATATATAGTGTATACATATATACACACATTTATCAGCTTGGGGAGAGGGGAGAGGGGGGCTATGGGGGACTTGTGATTCGGGGTGAAATGGGTGTATACTTTCTTCCAGATATGATGTAGGAATATTCATGAGATAACACCACCTAAAATCACGCTCCCCCCCCCCCCCCATTATGACGTAGGAATATCAATAAGGTGACGTCACAAGCCATAAAATATGGAGCCCACCATTCTACTCTTGTTTCTCTCTCCCTCCCAGGATTGGTGGCACTGCAGAGCCTGGTCCAGGGGCTGACACAGTTGGAAGGGGGAACCTGTACTGCCAAGCCTCCAAGAGATCCACCTGCTACGAACTTGAATGGACATTCGTGACTAAGAGACTCCTTTCTGCACATTTGCACCATAATTCCGGGACTTGGACTTTTTTTTGGGGGGGGGGGCAAGACAGTTTTTAGTATAGTTTTAGTGGGGATTCTTTTAGGAATCCTGTCTGCCTGTCTTTTAAATATTTTGTGTTTGTGTTTTTTTTAGATTGCTAGCACAATCGCCTACTATTAAAGTAGGTATAAGTACTATTCCCTTCTGGTCCCACAGTGGTCAGAGTAGGACTTTCCGCTTGCATGACATTTAGAAATGTGTCCCTTTTTAATTTATGTTATAAGGAAACATGTCACAAATACTTGGTGTATGTGATGAGCAACAAATAAAGTTAAGAAAACCAGCATTATATCACAACAGTAACAGCATACATGAGCAAACACAAAGATGAGAACTAGAGAAGTGTCTTATTTCTCTGATACATTGAAGATCCACAGCAGCACAAAGTATAGTGTTATCAGTTGTGTTTTATGTGCTTCCATTAATACTGCTTTAATTATTTTAATAAACCTTATAAACTGTATTTCTGTTTATTTCATAGTATTAGGAGTTCCCCCCCCCCAACACAGGGTGGTGTAGTCAGTGTTTAGTAGGTAGTGCTATGTTAAACACACATCACCCACAGGCTAAGTTCTTTTGGATTTTGATGCATCAAGGTTTCACTGTTGTCCTCTGATATATGACCTGTTGAACTGATGTAGAAGAAACTTTTTAATAATTCTGACATGACAGCACTGTCTCTTGCATGCAGATAACCTCATGTGAACGTAACCATTCGTTATTGCCCTAATTGCTTGCACTGACTACATAGGAAAGGTTTACAGAGATGCAGGAACTACCTCATCCTATAGAGGGGGCTGTTTCCACAGGAATTTAATGACCACAGACTATCATGAATTTGGAACCTGAAGCCAAAGCAAAGAGAAAAAGAAAAACACACATTGGCTCCTCCTCATCCCCTCCCTTCCTTCCCTCACATTCTGTTTTCCGTATATCTCCGGTGTTCTGTTAATCATAATGGGTCAATTGCAATGAACTGAAAGCAGCGCACTATCTGGAGATGATCCCGTGGTTACGCAGCTCCATACTAAACTAGTCCGCAACTTAAATACACATTGCAATGAACCCCAAAATCACTACTGCTGCTAACTCAGTCCTACTCCAGCTACGGACTAACTATGGATAGTACCGTACTAAGGGGAACAAAATGTGCCAAATCACAATGTATTGACTACTTTTGTTACTGAACTACTCATTCATAAAACGAATCGTTTTGTTTTACATAGCAAATAGTTTTTGTTTTTGACATTGACAAAATGTATTAATAATGCTCTGTTGTATACTGGTGAAATTGACACCACAGCTAACAAAAATCATAATTAAAATAAGAACCAGTGTACAAAATACGAGGTCCCGGGCGCTACATTTAAGAACCACAAGATCGTACAGTTTGTATGCTGTAACACAGGGGTCTCCAACCCTGGTCCTGGAGAGCCCCAATCCAGTTTCTTATAGGTCACCCTAAATCACCAATTTCTAAATACTAGGAACACATGTGAGTTATTAATCAATTTTGCAAATCAACCAAGGGAGCTCTTGCTCAGAGAGGCTGCAGGTATTCTGATAATTGCTTCAATGGTTTCTAAATTACTGAATTTACCAAACCAAAGCTTCACTGATCTGACTGAAATACTTCCAGGTGTTTATAAATTGGCAATAGAAGGGTGACCTCTAAAACCTGGTGGATAGGGGCTCTCCAGGACCAGGGTTGGGGACCCCTGCTGTAACAGGACCAGACATCTGCTTCCATGATGACCTCCTCCCTCGGGAAGGGCAGCTTTGCGGATCTTGCATCTTTTGAAGCTTTTTGATTGGACTAACGGTCACAACATTCTAAGTCATTTTTACATAAAAAGCTACACTTGTGTTTGTAACAGTTACGTCTCACTGAGGGAGCAGGCCTGATGTGACACTTCCAAAGCTAGCTTGATTAAAGTTCTATTTGTGTTATCTCAATGACTTATCCAGTTATTTACAAGAAGGGTTCAACAATGAGTATGATTATTATTTGATCCTAATTCAAATATTTTATAATGACATATTTTAGTAACAGAATACTTACAATTCCAATTCATGAATTTATTTAACCCCTCCTCCAATAAAATAGTAGTCAGAGTCCAGAGTCAATAATCAGCAGGTTTATTACACAAGCCTCTGAAGTGCCAGGGCACACACAGAGAGACGTCCTCCACTGTGTCTCCCTGACTCTGAATTTAGTCCAGCTTTTGACAGACATTTATACACAGAAACTGGAACAAATTGCATATAAGGAACTTGTAGACAAAGCAGATGTTTAACAGAAACAAAATAACATACTGCTTTTGATTACTCCAAATTTAAATATGTTTTTAAGCACAGCCTGGAAATTATTCTGCCTCTTTTAGTCTACAACATGAAACTGTTAGTCTCTGAAACCATCTCACTTTACACATTAACCACCATATTATTTCTATGCAATGTCATGAATTTCTCCCCCCCCACCCCCCAACACACACACATAATTATTTTAAAAATACAGAAGTACATTAAAAGAAAAAGTAAAGGGGTTGGTGAAGGTTGCTCAGCGGAGGAGGATGGAGACAAGAGGCACCAGCACAAGGAGGACGCTTGGTCCCGCACGTTTGGCATCATTGCAAAGGTTTCCTTCACAGCAGGTCCACACGCCTGTAGTGCATGCTAACTGTTGAGTGCATCTCTTCATGAAAATTGTCACACCACCAACAATATCTGAGAGAAAGCACAGGAATTTTCTTTAACATTATTTTTGTGATGAAAGAAGTTCAACTAACATATTAGAAAAACTACCAACTTATGATGTATAGCCTAAAGTACATTTTATACAAAAATGTATATAATATGGATTAAAATATATATACACCCCAAAATACACTTTGTTCACCCACTGTTATGCATATTATACACATTTACATTATTGTTTTTGTGTATGTTGAAAATAAAAATGAAATATAAATACATTGGGACACATTTCTAAATCAAATTACAAGCACATACACAAACAAAAGACAGCTAAGTCCCATAATGAATATGAAACCTTTTTAAAAATTGTTCAAATCTTGGTTGTAAGGATGGTACTAAGAGTAGTCCAAATTAAAAAAGCAATTAAACAAAAGTCAGTTTAAGGTACCGTAGGCCTACCAGTGAACTAAAAGTCATACTTCTCTAAAACTACAATTCAGTACATGTGTCTTACTCAGTATATTGCACAGCATAGATACAGTCCAGGTTAGGAGAGTGTGATGCAATAAAAATGGTTAGTTTGTGATGTTGGTTATATTTTCTATGTCTATAATAGATACATGTGTAACTACATGTGTCATGATATGTAATCATGTTATATATATTATTTATGTATTTATTTTTTTATTATCAGATACCCTTGTCCAGGGCGACTTACAAAATATAAGAGCAATAAAAAGTGCAATAATACAGTACAGTTCAAGGCATAATGCAATTTACAAAATCCAGTTTACACAAATAATATATATATTGTCATTGCCCAGCTGTGCATTCGTGGGTTTTAGATCCATTACTCACTTGAGCTTTTCATACATCGATCTTCTAAAGCATCACATGTTTCTTTTTGATTGCAGTCTGTTTGCATATTCGAGCAGGAATAACACTGCAGTCCAGACGCTGCCAAAGAACACAGTAGAGAGTAAATGACAAATCAAAGTCAATCACAGAAACACACACTCTATAACCTCAATGATATTATTTCATTATAGGGCTCCCGTATTGTTGTTTAACCACAGCCCATTGCATGGACAATACAATTGCATTGCTTTACTACAGTAAATGTATAATGATTGACAAACACAAATGGACAAACTTAACTCATGACGTGGAAATATTCAAGCACTTAATATGAACAGTTTGATGTCTCAGTACTTTGTGTGGATATATATCTACCTATATCTACATGGTAACCTGTATAGCCTGAATTAGGCTGTAGTCTGCCCAGTTTTAAAGCAGCTGTAAAGTAAGCAATTAGAAATATCCTACCTGAAGAAAGCAGTGAGCAAGCAAAGCCGAAGGTCATGAGCAGGTTCATCTTCAACAGCCTCAGTGAAGTGAAACTCCAGCGCTCCTCCTATATATTCAACCATGAGAAGGGGCGTTTACCAGATTTGTAATCTTGACATCAGATGTGTGTCTGCCTGATGCTATCAAAACTATCAAATTGCGAAAACTTGATATTCAAATGACATACAGAAATTGTGGTCAGGGCAAGAATGATGTTAATCAGCAAGTATTACTGTAGCGTGTGCACCGGAGATGTTGGGAGAGGTTCTTGGGCAGGAGCTTGAGCCGTCCCATGCAATTCATAAACATTTAAACTTTTAAAAAACATGTTTAAAGATTACACTACAGGTCAAAAGTTTTAAAACACCTTCATTTTTCCAGTTTTTATTGAAATGTATGTAGTTTCATGTCTTTTCATGCAGTGGTTCCCAAACTTTCTGGGTGGCGCCCCCCAAAAAAAAAACATTTGGGTCACAGCTCGTTAGTTAAAATAATATTAGTTAATACTATAATAATAATAATAATAATAATAATAATAATAATAATAATAATTATTATTATTATTATTATTATTATTATTATTTTATTTTAAAGCCTGTACGGTTGATTAGCTCTCTATGTAGCTGTAATGAAGATTGACGGGAGGGTGGGATTTGTTATTTCTTGTCTGTGATTGGTTGACAATGACAGATCTGTGTGACTCCGCCAATGGGATCGGTGCAATTCTGCAACAAGAACGCGACCAGTGGCTTCCTCTCAGAGAATTGCGTGGAAATACTTTGACAAAGTAAATTAAAACACTGTGACGTGTATAATATGTGCAGTGCAATGAATATACCACAAATCTACAGCTGGGATGTTCACCCACCTAAAAGTCAAACTAATATTATTAAAACACACACAGCCAGCTTTTGCTATATATTTTGTTTTCACTGGAACTTGAACGCACAGGTATGTTTCCGAATTTATTTAATTAAGTTGTTGTGTTAGATTAGTATTTTAAAATAAAGTTCAGAACTTCTTGCAATTACACACAATGCATTATTTCGCATTTAATGTATTTTTTTTATTAATGCGTTTTATTGCAGCATAGAGTCCTGGCGAGCTGGTTTCCACTCGCTGACATGTTGGAGCTGCAAGTTATTTTTATGTATTCATTTTACCGTAATTATCAGCTCATATAAACTGCTGTGTATTATAATCTGAAACTACCAATCAGCGGCTTCATAGGCACTGCTGCCTGACAGTCCTCTATTCTGATTGGCCAGGACTGAATGTGGAAGAATCCAATAACCGAGACCCAGTTTCCACTCTTGTGAGTCGGACAGTACAGTTTGTCTTTAATGTGTGTAAGTGTAGAAAAAGTCGTTTCACAGAGAGAGGTCGATGCAAAAGATATCAGTTTATCCAATGCGATTTCAGCAATCAACAGTTATCAGATCCCCTCGGGGATTTCTTGTGTCTCGTCTTGATTTTTACACATTCAGCTCTTTCCCCGCGCCTCCCATAAAGGGTCTTGCGCCCCCCTAGGGGCACTGTGAACCATTGGGAACCACTGTCTTAATGTACTCTGAAATTAATGCACAGAACAAAGTTTAAGTCTGGAGACTGTGCTGGCCATTCCATGATTTGAAGCCTACCATCTTGTTCTTTTCTTCTAAGGTAGTTCTGACAGATCCTGGAGGTATGTTTTGGGTCATTGAACCCTAGGCGTATACCAGAGGGTATTGCATGGTTCAGGGTGCCACTCACTCTGTGCGAGTCGCCGGATCTGGATCCAGCAAAAGAGCCCCAGACCATCACCTCCTCCATGTTTGACAGTTGGTGTCACACACTGAGGAACCATCCTTTTGCCTACTCGACTGCGTACAAAACCCTGTGTGATGAACCAAAGATTTCCAATTTTGATTAATCGGTCCATAAGACCTTCTTCCAGTCTTCAGTAGTCCACTGGCGGTGCTTCATGGCCCAGGCAAGTCTCTTTTTCTTATTTTGCCATCTTAGCAATGGCTTTCTTACTGCCACTCGACCTGTCAAACCTACAGCTCGAAGTCTTCTCTTCACAGTTGAAACTGAGACTTGCTCACTTTGACCAGTGTTAAGCTGTGCTTGAAGCTGTTGTCCTTCTGAGCCGCCTATCACACAAGCTGTTGACTCTCAGAAACTTATCTTCAGTTTCTGTTGTGGCTTTGGGTCTGCCAGACCTCTTCTTCACAGTTTCCTCCAGTTTCCAAGTGCCATTTGATGGTGTAGGAAACTGTATTCACTGACACCTTGGCTTTCATTGGAGTTTCTCTAAAGGAAAGACCTACACTTTTAAGGGTTATAATGGTCTGTATGTGTTCCTTTGTAAACTGCCTTTTTCTTGACATTATGTTAGCAATATACTACTTCCTGCAGTACAATACTGTCCAAATAATGCATAAGAGGGTGTAGTAACACAGTCTGTTCCAACACTGCTTCTATACAGTCACAGGGTTTGTTTGCTGCAGAACAGCTGTAAGTTGTTAACCCATTACTTGTTCCATGAAAAATGTCTTTTTTATAACTCTGAAATGTGCATTATTTCTCAGTTTTTAATAACCTAAACTTTTTTTTTAACCTCTGGCAGTTTACCGCTTACCTTTGTACCATTTCAGGTTATTTACTGGACTTGAGCTGCTTACATTTCAATAAAAACTTGAAAAATATCTATTGACGACACTCAATCTAAAGTGTTACCAGATTTTTCAAGTAAGACTATTTATTTTGTATAGGCTATTGAAAATGCTATACTGTAAAAAATTTAAAAGTTTAAACTAGTATTTAAGCACAGTCTTCTATAGGAATTTAAAAAGCATTTGTTAATTTAATTAACAAAATACAATGTGACATAAACACGTTACATACAGCTTATTAATAGGACATGATACTCCTTTAAATAAAGTAATTGAAACCAACAATCTATTTGTTTGGGGTTTTCATTCTAGGTTCATCCAACAGATATTGGTTGCATTTTGCTGATTAAATTGATGTTGAACCAACGTTGAGAATTCAAGGTCCATTCCATTTGCAAATCCAACCAATAAAAAAAAAATCAACATTGGTTATTCAACATTGAATGAATGTTTATAATTTGACGTTGATTCCATTTGCAAACCCAATCAATCATCAGTGTAAATTCAACATGGAAAAAACACAACACAACAGTAAACCGAAGTCAAATAAACAGGATGAAGATATCAAGATTCAGATTCAGATCCTTTCATAGGGGTACATTTAGGGATGGACATTCCCTCCTGCCCCAATAATGTATGGCTGCTGCTGTGACAAACTGAGCTTCCCTCCCAGCTACCCGATAGCTCTGACTAGTCTGAGTAAAATGGGCTACCGCTTGGAATGAACTTCCCCGATGATGAAGTTCATCCTGTCAGACAAAAAGGACCTGTCAGAATGGGCTACCAGCTGCTTTTCAACACTCTTACTGTATTTTAACCCTTCAAAACCGATGTAGCTCATCCTGTCGAACAGAATGGACCTATCAGAATAGGCTACCCTCTGTTTTTCAACACTCATACAGTACTATATTAGAATCCTTCAAAACCTAGGCAGCTCATCCTGTCATCTATGTGTAAATAGCAAATTGGTGACCATGAAATAACATGGGCAAAATCATTGTCACTGTACATATTTATTACCAGTAGATTTAGGGGCGTGTTCACTGCACATGTGTACTTTCGGTAGGCAGCTCATTCTGACAAGTAGCTCAGTTTGTAAGAACACCTGCTCCCAATCTTGACAGAACATCAAATTGCTCTCACCCCTCGATGGACTCAAAATTAATGTCATTCCCCCATGCCACAGATGGAATGAAACCCACACAGATTATTTTAAAGGCCACAGAAAGCAGTGCTCATTTGTGGAAACCAAGCATACAACCACAGTGTGAGAGCATGAATGTTGCTTCCTCAACCGAATTCAACAGACCAAACCATTAAATTATTCATAGTTAACATCGGTAATGGTTAGAAGATTAAAAGACTAAGGTTAAAAGACTCTTACATTCTTTACCAAACACTTTCACCAGCCATGCTTGTCAGCACACAAAACCACTAGCCCTCTTTGGGTTATTCTGGATGGGCTTTTATACGGGTGCTAAAGCTAATTTACAAGGAGGGTTTGTGTTTGTTATTGTTACCACCTTTAATTTTGCTTGAATATCTGGTTTTCCAACAGGTACAAATTAAGGTTAAAATCAATGTATTGCAAAATTACCTCAAACCATGCAATTCTACAAAGATGATAAGGGGGATCCTCCCCTTTTCACTGTTTGGACCAGGATTAAAAACAAATAAATCAAAGATTATTAACACTTTAAACCATAACACTCAATTTTACACCAATAACAATAATACATTTACAAATAACAAATCACTTTTGTTACGATTTAAATGTACCAGTTGTGTATTTATAATCAATACCTTTGTAAATTTGATTGCATTATTGATTTTGATTAACTTTTATGGTGTTATTTTTCTTGAGCACTGGTTTTGCATTTGGCCTAGGAAATGGATTTACCCAAACTTCTGAAACGCGTATTACTCTTCACTTATAGAAAATAAGATATCCAAGGTCCCTAACTGATTTTCACACTCAGTCTGACTGTGATTGATTAAGAGAAAAAAAATGGTTAACTGTTCTCTTCATAAAGCCCAAAACCCTGTTCCCTTATTTCCATTTCGCACTTCTCTTTAAGATCACATTTCTGTCCCACAGTTGTCTGCAGTTCCCCTTTCTCTACAGCTGATGATTTTGATGTGATCTCACTCTTGGATAAGCAGAGCTGTGTGTTCAAATACACAGGCATACTACAAATACTCAAATACTACAGTGTAGGGCTGGGCAATATGACTTAAAAATAATATCTCGATATTTTTAGAAGTTTGGGCGATACACGTTATGCATCTCGATATTTCTTGTTTTTATCCAATCAAGCCACAAAATAAGACCAAAGACATTCAAAATACAAGTATTTCGTTAATCCTTCAATAAGCAAAACTAACAAATACTACATGCAGGCTGTCATGGTAAATATATGAAGAATGCAACACATTACAGGGCAAGTGGTGTGTGATTACTATTACGTGTGTTATGTTGTTATGGGATATATATATACTTATACACACTCATATACATATATATATATATATATATATATATATATATATATACATAAGTTTAAAAATAGCTGGCGTTACAATAGTTTTAATACATCTTAAATGCGGGGTGCCTTATCCCAGGGATTTTATATAGAACAATTATCCGGTCAAGGAAGGACAGCAGCTCCAGTCTAAAAACAGTCCATATTCACCGATGTCTCAAAAATTATTTATTAGAGAATAAGTGAACATCATAATGCTTACGCGTTTCGAATTATTTTCCTCAGAGCACATATATACATATACACAGCATGATTTACTGTCACATAACAACAATAACACAAGTAATAGTAATCACGCAACATATGCGCTGTAAGGTACAGATTCAGGGAGATTTAGCACAGCCGGGTTTATAGTGGCGCATTAACATCTGCTAGACAAAGACATTTCTCCTCTGACTTTCGCGTCTCGATTCTGCTTGCAAATACAGCACGTTGTTAATACAAAATAGTTATAATAATAATAATAATAATAATAATAATAATAATAATAATAATAATAATAATAATACAACTGTTGAACCACTTCCCCATCTTAATAAAAAAAAAATGATACTTTCTGCATGTGTTTGCATTGCTTTCAAATTTATTAAAATGATATCAATCTAAATTAGCGGGGGTGGGGGTGCCTGCAGATCGAGTTCAGCCCGGCGACGAGAGCGGGACGCAACGTGTGCGCTTGCGCATTAAAGTATCTCTTGGTTATGTAGGTTATTGTGTGTCAGTTCACTCTCCTCCATGTCTGTCTGTGTTTCTGATGCTCATTTCTACCTGCATCCAGCACGTGGTTAAGAACCGGGAAGAACTCAAAGCGTCCTATTGACGAAAAATACTGCCGTAAAGATTGCAATTTGCGACACCACGATATAAACGATATAGCATAATATGAACGTTTTTCTATCGTCATACGATATATATCGCACAGCCCTACTACAGTGGTAATCAACCTCCGTGAAGTTGATTCCCTTTTCCTTATTCCTTATATTTAAAAGTAAAGTAAAACATAGATAAAGTCAAGTCTTTGTATTGTTCTTTCTAGGTTTCTTCTTTTTTTCTGCTTCTTCTTCTTCTTCTTCTTGTTTCTTCTTCTTCTTTTTCTCATCCTACACTGAGAACCCACCTAAACAAACAAACAAAAAAAGAAGAACCACCATCCGCTGACCTACAGACAGATCTCCAGAATAGTCAGTAAACACACTTTGTCCTTTTACTGGAGTTCCTATTATATAATAAGCTTTAAAATTATGTATTGATGCAAGTATGGCTTTTTTCAAGTCTTCTGAACCTTGATAATAAATAATGTGTGGGTTATCTTATTTGTACAGTATGTGAAAAGTTACAATACCCAATCTGTGCAGTTTCTAAAGATTTTGTAAGATTTTCAGATAACAATACAAAATAGAAAATAATAAACTTGACATAGCTTTCATGCACTGTGGCTCTGCATGAAATTAAGCAAAAATGTAAGACATAAACCTTACCATCTTTCTTTCTTCTTATCTCTGTCAATGTATGTGTGTGTAAAGTATGATGTTGATTAAAACTTAAACTTAATATGTGTACATTTTACAGGGTGTACCATCTGACACATGATCATCCTACTTGGAAACAGCAGAGAAAGAGTCTCCACATCTAATTTTTTTCATAGATGGACAAGAACTCAAAGAAGCTGCTGTGGTAGGAGACAATTTCCTGCCAGGCCAAAACCTGTCTGGATGCTGTCATGGTGCTCCTGGGTACATATTATGTTTTTGATTTGGAGTACCCCAGGATTTACTTCCAAGTGTTGGGCTTTCTACATCATGTTATCTTAAATGATCTATATAGAAAATCAAAATCCAACAAATACAATTTTTTTCACAAAACAATCACCTCATTCAATAATAATCAAATGAATGAATCAAATCACAAATAGTTAAAGACAAAATATTGTTATTGTCAGTATTATCGTCACTGCAAAGTGTCATTTTGGTGACTGAAAAAGTGTACACTGTAAATATATATATATATATATAATCATGATCAAAATAATGTAAAATCTGTGGGTACGGAAACAGACATCAACATCTGTAGCACGCACTGCTGTAAACATGTCGTCACTGACCAAATCAATACCCTAACAATCTCTGGACTGCTGACGAGTAAATGGACAGGGTGTCAGCAATTTACACCCATTAAACCATCTAACCGCGGATTGGTTTTAAAACAAGGTTTAATTGGATGGAATGTGTATTGTGAAATAATTAAATTAAACTACATTTTATAAACTAGACCCCCTATACGAAAATGTAATACAAACATTTACAGACCTAGCCCGCTAGATTACTGCATGCTTTAGATTCATATTTCAATAAATCCAGTCACGCATTACACACAGCATAGGCAGCTGATACCGATTGGGATGATGCCACTGAACCGGTTGTGTTAATTGAGACAGGTGGGTGTCCTTAATTGGCAGCCCTATATAACGCCAGCACACCGCTCAGCTCATTGCTGTTTTCTGGCTTCGTGAACAAGGGTTTGAGTTGAATGTATTGTTTTTGCCCCTCTTCCATCGCACGGCTTGGTCTCTTGCCATGGCGCTGTGCAGGGTGGCACTGTGCCTCTGTGTGGCGGCATTATTGCCCGCACTGATCTCCGCCGGCCTGGACGACGCGCCTGCAAAGAACGACTCCCAGCAGCACCGCGCTGTCCCGATGTTCATCCGGGCGGCGGCTCCCCTGCTGGACCCCAAGAAGCTCCGGCCGGGCGTCGGCTCGGCGGGTTTTCCCCCCGCTGACCCGAGGCGCCTCCCGTTTCCCGGCGAGCAGCCCCGGAGGGTCCAGGACCGAGGCGTCGCGGTGTGGGGCGACTACAGTAAGACGTACGTGGCGGTGCTGAAGAACATCAACGGCTTCAGGTGCCGGCCTTCGGAGCTCCTGCTGCGCCGTCAGCCAGAGCACACCGCCCCACTACTACTTCATCTACGGGCTGCGGCAGTGCGGGAAGCAGCGCTCGGTCAGGAGGCCTGGACTTCCGTGTCCTAGCATGTTGCCAGAGCAGTTTCTTGGCATAAGCAGCCGCTTTTCAGTTTTCTAGAATTGTTTCAGAATTCAGTTGATCAGCTTTCAAACTTCCATGTTTTGTTAATGATCGAGTGGTGCCAAGGGGCATCATGGAATCCAAGCTCCCAAATGATGTGCTAGAACCCTGCCAGCGATCTGCAATGGTATGTGTATGGGTCCTAATGGTTTGGGTGTGGCAGAAAAGAGGTCAGGATTGCCACACGACCAAATTGGCATGTTTGTGATCTCCAAGCATGCTTGTATACTGGCTAAAGTAACTGCTTAAATGTGTAGCTAAACCAGAGATGTCCAGCTTTCTTGTTACTTTAAGTAGCCAGTCCAAATTCACCTTTCCTGCAACAAAATATCTTGTATTAACATGGTGGCTGTGTGTCTATAGTGAGTCTTCCTTTGAATAGGGTCTGCAAGAGGCTTGTTCATTATAGCTAGTAATGAGCTACAAAATGAATCTATGATCAAATTGGCTAACTTAAAACCAGCAAATGGGATTTGGCAACTGTATCAGACTTCATTAAACCTATGAAGTGTTAAATCAGCTGGAGCCTTTGACCAACTGACCACATGTGATTGGCTGCTTCTGATTATGACTAAGCCTGTGGCAAGACTTGTGCATCTATGTACTTGTACAGGCATTTACACTGTTAGGCTTAAGGCTGTTAGTGTTTAAAGGCTAGAAATGATCCTGTGATGCCAAATGCACGTTACTGGTGAGGTACATCTGTCCGGCCGAACCATGGCAAACAACTTGGGCTCCCATGTTGCATGTCTACCAAGTCTAATGCAGTATCCTTGATGCAGATGCCTGTCTTTGCATCGACTCATCTGTTGCACGCTGTCTTGTAAACCTGTAGATCGTTAATGGCTGACTGGTGTACTCTAACACTCTGCGATTTATTCCCTCCCAACGTCTTCCAGCCCCGTTATCCGTGGTGTCTCCTTCACAGTGCCCATCAAGCTCGTGTACAACCGGTAAGCATTTACTTCTGTAACCCTCCATGGCATCTGATGCTAGAATGGTGTTAAAACCAATGCCAACCACACTACACCCAGCTGTGTATTCAAAAGGAATGGAGAGCATTTCTCTAAATGTTGCAGACTTCCAGAACCTCTCCTGGGTTTTTTCTCCTTGTAATCCCTGCTAGTGCCTAGGAGGCCCCACTGACATGCACTGAAGTTCTTGAAGGCGAGCACCTGCCTCTCTCCTACAGCCCTCTGTCCTGCCCTTGCAGGTTCCACTATTCCTACCAGATTGGCTACCATCCCACATTCCCTCAGCATGGCAGCTCCCTTCCAGGCATGGATAAGTTCACCTTCTTCAGAGAGCTGAAGAACAGACGCTGCTATGTCCTGATCACCACCAATGGCACAGTATCTGTAACTCTACTGGCTGGTGTGGGTGTGTCTGGATGGAGGCATAACCCTGCCCTGCTTCCACAGAGCACTGGGTCAGACTCTCCCCAAAGAACATCTACTACCTGGGCCAGCCCATGTACTTCCAGGCCACAGGCTATCTTGCCACTAAAGGGCAGCAGCTGTTCATCCACTCCTGCTATGCCACGGCCACTCCGGACCAGCACTCCAAGCCCAGGTTCACTGTGATTGACAACTTTGGGTAAGGCTGTACTCTAGGTGGCATAACCAGCTTCCCCCCCCAGACCTGTGGTCAGGATGCCCAAGACTGCTTGCCCACAGGTGCCTGGTGGACTGCAAGGCTGATGGGTGCCAGTCCTGGTTCCTTCCATACACCAGGAAGGATGTTGTCCACTTCGCTATCGATGCCTCCTGTTTCAGAAGATCCTGTCCAAGGTGACTAAAACACACCGCTCCCAATCGGGCCCCTGCATGACTGCCTATTGAAATTACCACAGGTGGGGTGGCAGTCTGTTCCTGAGGACTTGGCAGTGATTTTGCCCAACCTCGTCTGTCTTCTCATCCCCTACAGCATGGGATGACAGCTGTACATGCACTGCACCATGGCTGTGGCAGAACATGTGACTCCAGGCACCAAATCCTGCACCTACAACAGAGGCTAAAAGGTACCTCTTTGCCACCAGCCTGCTGCTCTGGGAGCCTGGGAGGCCACTCGGACCTCTCCTTCTGAACAGGTGGGAGGAGCTGTATGGCAACCATGCTGTGTGTGTGTGCTGTGACTCCAGGTGTGCTGGTGACCGGGGTGAAGGTGGGTATACTGGTGTGGCCTTTCTGCAAGTGCTTAGACCTGCAGGCATCCTTTCCCCAGAATGCAACTTGATTCTTTGCATGCTGAATCCTGCACTGCCTTGGCTATTGGTGATTTCTACACGTACACAAATACTAAACCAAGTAAATTTACCTGAAAGGTGTCAATAGTCCGTTCTGATCTGATCCGTTTTGCTCTGAAATGCCACCAGGTGAGAGGAGAAGCCTAGTGACCAGCCACCTGCTGCCCTTGGAGAAAATTGACTCTGCTGGAGGAAGCAGTAGGTCAGGGGAAGAGGCAGTTTCAGGACTGAGCTTCCATACAAATGACACTGAAGGTGATGTGATCTCTGGCCCAGAGATAGTCTGCAGGAGGAGACTGACAGCGACGTGGTAGAAATGGACTACTCTGACTGAGTCTAAAGAGGAAAGCTGGGTGTCTGAAGGAGACTATGCAGCTCAGCTGCTTAAAGGTGGTGAGGTGTGGTTGGAGAGCAATCCTGATGAAGATGGTCCTGAAGAGGAGCATGCAGAGACCTCTGACTATTTCTCAGGCTAGTGCTGAGCAACTGTTCCCCAGGCTGCTGTGCTCATCTGCCCCCTCTCCCTAGCTCGGAGGTACTCCTGTGTCTGGCTGTTGCAGTTGTTGGTGGTGGGGGGGAATAAACTTCAAAACTCATCTCTCTCCTCTCTTGCTTTCCAATGCACTGGCTAAGACTAAATCTAGTGAAGGCTTTGGCTGCACCACAAGTCATTTGGGTTGGCAGGATTACACCCCTAACATTGTAAAGGGATTATGGTTGTCGCATGCATTCCCCATCTCCTTTAGGCCCCAACCATCCAATCATATTAATTTTCTGAGCCTTCTAGACTCTCCCTTGGTGTTCTGGGGTGCTCTGTTAAGGTTGGTTACACACTTCTAGTGTAGATTTTTCAACTCTAGGTTGTTTCCTACAAGAGGGGAGGAAACCACACTTGTAGAGCGTTTAAACCTTTATACAGGCACAATTTGACCCATTCTGTTTTTATACACATCTTTATTTATTGATCCATCCACTACAGCACCTAGAGGCCTCCCTGGTCTATCACTACAGTGCAATGTTTTTTGGGTAATGTAAAAATAGTGAATTATTAATGTCCACATTAGGCATGCAATTTAATATTTTTGCATGTGAATTGTAAGATGTAAAGATGGGGGTGATGCCTTGAACAGCCCCCTAGAACCAGATTAACTGTCATTCCAGAATCCTGCCACTACCTGGCAGTGTTGGACCGGTCTTGCAACCCTCGTTTTTCAAATGACTAAATTGGAATAAAACGTGCAATAACTCAGTCATGTGCAATATCAATTAATAGATAGTTATTAATGCAAGATCTATTTAAAATATAAATAAAAAATCAATGTTCTTCACCACAAGTAAGATGCTCCTCACTATACATGTATTTACTATGTTGTCGGCTGCTGTGTGCTACTTCCCAGTGTATCGTCAAAAGATGTTTTGCAACACAATTCTGGATGGACCGTTGATGGCCAGTGATCAGCTGCATTTGCGCCAATTGGTAAAATGGGGAAACAGTCTTGGTTCAGGCTTGTGTTTTAATTTATTTCCTGTAGTTGCAATTTCATTTGTTATGTACTAGCCCACCTAAACGGGTCATTACACATGAAGACACTTCAGGTGCTCGGTCTACTGCCACACGTTACAGTCCCACTATAGCCCAAGAGGACTATAACTATTGTATTTGTTGAACTTAAAAAGAAAAAGAGACGAGAAAACTCTAGCCCATCATGTCTGTCCAAAACTCTGTTGGTTTGAAATGACTAATTGAATGAGCTCGAATGGGAAAGAGGCGGGTCGCGTACCTTACCATACCTCAATTACCTCAATGCCGCCCTGTGGTCATTAATGATAACTAGATCCAGTTATTACAAAATACAAGTGAAAACGGTGGACAGCTATATTACCCCTGATTCGATAAATACAAAATAATGAAACCCTACTGAAACATTGTGTATTCATAAAGCATTTAAAACAAATTCGCAGTGATACAATATGTATAACGCAAATACAAGTTTAAATATACTGTGCAATTAACGAAAGTAGACTCCTTCATATCGTAGCAAACTGAAATAGAGACGAGGAGACACTTCCATAATTTGATCGAGTGAGATATTTATATAACCTGTTTTAAGCTTCCGATATTGTAATATGCCTTACCTAGAGCGACTTACAATTCTTATATTACATTGTTTTACATACAATTACCCATTTATATAATAAAACAGGAGCAATCAATGTAAAGCACCTTGCTCAAGGGTACAACAGCAGTGTCCCCCACCTGGCATTGAACCCTCGAGTTGAGACCCTTAACCACACTTATGCGCCCCTCACTCACAGTGTACACCTCTGTTTCACTATTGGATCTTCGTGTATAAATTGGCAGGTCTGTAACCCAGCAATATGAGTTATTATAATCGATGTGTAAAGGTTCCCTACCTTTGTTCGTCATCATTATATTTTCTAATGATGCCTATGTTGACCTGATGCAACAAGTGCCCCCTGCATATTGCATCTAAATAGGACTCTTACATTAGAAGTAAAATGATGTATTGTGCTTTATTGCTTTTAGTCTATTGTTTCAGTGATAAGAATGTAACAGTGTACTAATTAAAAAATGCAAAGGGTAATACATTAAATGTGCAACGTACTGGTTTACAAAACAAACAATGTGAACACGGTGTTCAAGGTTTTGTAACTAATCGTCCCGTCTTTGAAGAAATGCCACAATGTGTTGAAATCTGCTAAGCAACCCATCTGGTGCATGCGGTATGAAAGCGCACACGAACAACACATTTGCACTCGAAATAGTACAGGTGCGAACGTGATGCGCATGAAAGGCGAACAACTGGAGAGCTACGAATCTCACTAGCACTTCTGCCCTTCGCCACACGAGGGAGCTCCTGTATCACTGGCATTTTATCAGCAAACCGATCGGCATAAAGTCAGCACAACCACAGACCTAAGAAACAAAACATCACCCCCACCCCTAAAAATACCGTAAGACCGCTTGAGTTTTTTTGGTGAAATGTATCATGTGTTTGCGGAGGAATTACCTATTGTTGTTGACCTGGCATACCTGGGTCATCCAGACCCTGAATCCTGCAGAGCTAGTGATCACCTGGACCAGAGATCATACCTGCAGGGCTGTGGCACTCCAGGAGCATTGCCGATCACCACTGACCTACTGGGCGACCCCTCAGGCACCCTGCCTAAGGCTCCCCACTTGAAATAAGGGATGGATAACAGCTGGCCAGTCTTTGGTTCACAGAGCCTGGTCGTCATGATAACTGTGTGAGGTTACCAGTAGGTTAGGTCAATTTAAGGGGCAATTCCACATGGCCTCTGCAGAACGGACTTCTGCTGCAGCTCGTGGAGCTCCCACTCCTGACAGGGGGACACAGCTCTCCTCACGCCACCAGGGAAGGATGATGCCTCCACCAGTCAGAGCTCTGCCACCTGTAGCCATCTGAACGAAAGCCAGCGACACTTCACAACCCCCTTCCAAAAGGCCATGAAAGCAACACTTATAAAAATGTATCCCATCTCACATTTAGAATCAACCATTATCCATATGTCGTGTGTGTGTGTGGGAGGGGGGGCACTAGTGTGTTAAATGTACCAGTTTGAACTGCCCTGCAGACCACTCTCCCAAAACCTGTCCCCCCCTTCCTCCAGCACATTATCCTTCTCACCCCACAGCACTAAGCAGTGGGATGACTTGCCAGAGAAGTCAGGACCATCCAGACATTTACCCACTTTACTACTGCAGCTCACAGCCACTCTGCAGCTGGGTTGTGTAACGGTTGTCGCTCATATGCACCAGGTGAGTGCTTCCCTGATTGTATTTTCACTTATTGCATCTACTGCACTCGGCTCCTAAGAGCATCTGCTAAAAAAAACATAACATTAGTAACAATAACTGAATCCATTTTTAGCCTGAGTCGAGGCACGCCCTCTGGCTAGTGCATCTGATCGTACTGGGTGACTATCTAGGACCAGGGGTTGAAGACTACAAATGACGACCAATGAGGACCAGCTCTGGTCCCAAAGAGCCAGAGCATTGTATGCAACTGTAGTTTCTCCCAGAGGAAACATCTACCAGGAGGTCCCAAGACATTAGCCAAGGCCTCTCCAGCTCTGGTCCTGTGGAGCAGCCAGCACTCGTTCAGCACAGAGAAGCAGTTACTGGGTCTAGGAGTTCACATGTGCAGGATCAAGAGCCACTGATGAATTCTCACTGAAAAGTTTAAACAGCAAAGGATCACATATTGGAAACCAAAGATTGGCTTGGCAAGTCAAGAAGTACTCAACTCCTTTAAAACCAGGGTAGAGAGGAAAGGCCTCCCCAGGACCAGGCTTGGAGGTCTCAGCCTTGGAGGACCCCCCAGCAACGGTGTGACCAGGGGGCAGGGGGGTCCACAATCTCTGGTTCCATTTGAGTTTCATTCCAGCTGATTGGATTCCACAGGTAGCTGACAGCTTCCCAAGAACCAATCTGTTGTTTTCCTTGGGACTAAAGTTGGTGTCAATGCCCGACCCCGGTCCTGTGGACTGCCCCCCTGTCCTGCACGCATCACAAGAGGCCTTCCAATCAGTAGCAGCCAATGGGTTTGTCCTGGTGGAGACAGCAGTCTTGACTACATCTTTGCAAGATACCCTGGCCAGGAATTTATCACTTTTTACACACAATCTCCCTTTGGTTTGGGCAGGGCTCAGAAGTGTGGTAAAGCGCACTTTGGGGTTCTTAAAAGCATAGGAAAGGAAAGCACAATATAACCAAGCAAAGTAAACCAAAAAAAAGTGCAACAATCCTATAGTAAGTTGAACTATAGTAAGGGGTGAACTTCCATCAAGTTCTTCAGCCACTACAGCAAATGGATTGGGCAAATTAAAATCTAGCTTTGAAAAGCAAATGCAGAATCTCCTGAGGCTCTTGTGGCCGAGGTTTGGAGACACCCCCGATTTAATGAGACCTATAAAAACAAACCAAAATCCTCAAATGCGCTTTGGATCCCTGAATCACGAGCATGCGTGCCCTCGTACAGACCGGCACGATGGGCAGATCTGGCTTAAAGGCACTGGCAGACAGGAAAAAGCAACAGCCAAGGGCAATACATGCGCTCTGGCTGCGTTCGCAATACTGTTGCATTTATTTTCCGACACCTTGATTGGCCCGGCCCGCATCCCCTCTCCCACCCCCTCCCCCACCCACCTTTAAGAAAAACAAACAAAGTTTTTTTTTCCTTTTTTTTTTTTGTTAAATAGTAATAAATACATGAGATGCAGTGGTTGTTTTTTTTTCGTTTTTTTTCTCTGAAGCAGGAGGGTTAAAAAGTTTTTTCTTTTATTTATTTATTTTTTGTCTCGTTTGTTTGTCTGTTTGTTTAGCAGCAATCCTGACATGGTTGAGAGTGGAGTTAGCAGCCTAGAAAGTAACAAGATGGTCTCCCATGGCAACCAACACTCACAGAGTGTTGTTAGGAGGGGGGACAGAAAGTGAGAGAGAAAAGACAGGGAGGAGGGGAGGGGTGAGGGGCTTGTGGGGGACAGAACAGTGAGAGAAGGTGTGTGGGGGTGAGGAGGGTAACTACATCCCCTTTTTCTACCCCTCACACTAAAAACAACCCTTTCCCCCCCACTCACTACTGAAATCAGAACAGACAGAGTGAGAGAGAGCGAGAGAGAGGGAGAGTGAGAGATTTGGCTCATCATATCCAAAGTTAATCCAGCCCACAATGTAGTTGGTGTTTTCCTATCCAAACAAGTCCAGATCGACGTGACGGACACAAGGCAGACGTTATTACTATTATTATAATGTTTTTTTTTCTTTTTTTTTTCTTTTATTACAAACAACCGGAAGCATTTTGGTTTCCTTCAGGCAAACATGTTTAGTTTCCTTTCCGTTGTTGCTGTATTTGTCGTCGTTTTGCGGTCTCCCCTCTCCTTGTGGCGGTGCAGCACCCTCCTCCCTTTGGGTGGTGTTTTCTGTATGAAATATAAGCCAGTGTGTAGCAAGACGTTTGAAAAACCAAATAAAAAGAATAGTAGTAACAATAAAATATACTAAAATAATAAACCAAGGGGTAGAGGAGAAAAAAATCCCATGGTGTGTGTTCCGTTTGCCACCCCCCCCCCCCACAACAAAATAAAAAAATATCAAAAACAACCAAAAAAAACCCACTGCTTGCTTTCTCTGATTTCTCCCACACGCAGGCCTCACACCCTCATGTAGTGATTATTAATAAATTAACAATTTACAATTTAACACCTAGACTTCAGAAACAAAAAATAAAAATAAACAGGGTCTTTCCTTTCCTCTCTCTTTTTCTTACTCCCTCTCTCTATTCTCTGCCAAAACCTTGAACCTCACTTGAACTCTGACCTGCTCTGCCCCCCCCACCCCCTCCTGAACTGCTCCCTTCAGATTTAAAAACTCTCAAACAAGCGTCTCCTTGTTCAGGGAAGAAAACAACAAATCAAAATCAAATCAAATCAAATCTTAACAAAATTAAAAATGACCAACACCCCCCCACCCCCCTCCCATTCTTCTTAAAACTCTGCTGCTTTCCTCGAAAGGAACCCAAAACTAGAAACTGAAAAAAAACAAAAAAGAAATGGAAAAGAAAAAAATTCAACCCCCCCAGATCCCTCCCCAACCCGCCCCATGCAAAACAAAATCGTCCTTTGATATTTCATGTGTGTCTGTGTGTGTGTGTGTGTGTGTGTGTGTCTGTCTGTCTGTCTGTGTCTGCGTGTGTCTTGTCATTTTAAAATCGTATGGCTTTTTGAGTTTGTTCAAGATTCATCAAGAGTTTGCTGCTGTGCTCTGAGTGGCTCCTCCACTACTGCAGACGCCAAGCATCGCCGACTCCTCCGACTCCGACCGCCCGCCCCCTCCGCCACCGCCGCCTCCCGCTCCGCCCCCTCCTCCTCCTGCTCCTCCTCCCCCTCCTCCTGACCTGGGGGGTCCCGTCAACAAGCTGCCCCCTACCACCAACCCTCCCACCTGGGGGTTGTTGTTGTTGTTGCTACTGCTGCCGGGGTATGGGGGGTAGTTGAGGCCCGGGGCCGCTACCATGCTGTCCTGGGGGCCGGGGGCAGCCACCGCAGTCCTAGTCCGGAAGGCGGAAAGGCCCAGGTGGAGGTTGGAGGAGCCGTACTGGCTGGAGTCCAGGCTGGGGGGCGCGTGGTGGATGGAAGACGGGCCCAGGTGATGATGGTGAGTCAGGCTCAGCTCGATGCTGTCTGTGAGCTGTGGGGACGAGATGGGCATCAGCTGCGGCGGCTGCGGCTGCTGCGGGGGCTGCTGTCGGAGCTGCCGGCCGTTGCTGTGATGCCCATAGATGGGGTGAGGGTGGTGGGGCTCCATCATCCCCCCGCCTCCTCCGCCCCCTCCTCCGCCCAGGTAGTGCCGGGACTGCTGGGTAGCGGCCGGCTTGTGAAGGAGCAGCTGGGGATACGGGTCGCTGTTGGACATCCCGTCCCCTCCCGGCCACAGGCGCATCTGCTGCTGAGAGGGAGCCTGACACAGAGGGAGAGAAAATAACCTCAGCGACCTTCCACTGGATGGACTGCCAGCGCCCAGACAAAATGACACCATAACCCTCCCCCATCTGCAATACTAGGGTCTCAGTGTCACGCTGGACTCGTTCATGCTAGGGAATTTCAAACTGAGGCAGTGACATGGATCTGAGCATCAGCCTTTCCTTTCGGTTTATCTAGACTGGTGCAGTTTATGTTATGTAAGGGGGAACTAGTGTTTTATTTCCCTCACTCTCCTTTCTTAAACCCAGTGCATTTCCCCTGAGTGTACAGTGTGCGTCAGCGCTAGTAAACTGGTCTTGGCTCGTGAACACGGCCTGCTCTTTTACCCCTTGTAGTGCAAGGCAATAAAATATGATCTATATGTATTAGAGCCGTTAAAACTCCTAAACTCTGCAATTGCGTCGGGAGGATTTGAGAGGGTTTCTCCCGGCAATGGGTCTCTCACCTGTGGACTCTGCATCTCGTAGTCCGTGTGAGTGACTGCGCTGTTGTAGTATCGGTTGCTGTACCGATAATTCCGGTTATCGTTGGAAGAGCCGCTGGACCCGCCTGCGATGGAGGGAGAGAGAGAGAAATGTTAAGGTCAAAAACAAATTGGCACACAAAGGCAACACTGAGTGGCGAGGAGGTGAGTGCGTCACACAGTGGGGTCCAATCTCGGCGGGTGAGAGCACTGTTATGCCCGGCTGAACACACACAAAATGGCGGTAGGGTGTTTCCCCAGAAGGTAGCAGATACCCCCCCCACCGTGTCACCAAAGGGGAAAGGGAGCAGGTGAAAGCAGACTGAAGGTGGCCCCTGTCCCCAGCTCAGTCCCATCATGCTAATCCTCTGGTCTAAGAGGATTTGTCCAGCCAGCAAGTCTGGACACCTGAGCTGGCTGGTTGTTTAGGTGATTAGCTTCTGGACAGCATGGAAGAGCTCTCCAGGGCTGGGGTTTTCAGTTTAATTTAGTGCAGGGATTCACATGGCCCCACCGGCGCTCTGGGTGACGCCAAGTACGAGACTAGCAGCTCATGTCTGGTGCTGGGCTGAGACTGAGTACAGTTGGCTCCATACACTGTGTACCCATTCCCCACTCAAAACAGAACACATAGAATGAGGGGGGGGGGGGGGGTGTTATAATAGAATGGAGATCAGAAAAGGTTGGCCAGTGAGAGAACAAGAGGGACAGAGAGGGAGAATGCACCACATCACTGTTTCCAAACGGTAACGAAGGCCTCACCTGAGCTAGAGACAGAGCTGGTGGTACTGGTGGAGTGGCTGTGGTCCATGGCCGGGCTGGTGGAGGTGCTGCTGCTCGTGTTGGTGCCCTCGTCCGTGGTCTTCTTGAAGAAGTTGTGCTGCAGGGCGTAGAAGGGCGTGATGCGACTCTTGGGGTCATAGTCCAGCATGCGCAGGATCAGGTCCTTGAACTTCAGGTAGTCGCAAGGGGCGTGGCCCTGCTCGCCAGCCCGCCGCCCTCCCGGGCCCCCTGTCTCCACCCCCAGGATCTCGTGCAGGCGGCGCGTGGCGGGGGGCTTGTACTCCTGTAGGGGGGTGGGATCAGAGAGAGAGAGAGAGAGGGGAAGCAGGACCCACTCGAGATCAATTACGGGAAGCAAATCCAAATCCCTAATAAACCTGACATGTAAGCAGCACAGAACGGGTGGCTTCGTCCAATGCGCTCAACCCTTCTACAAGTTCACCCAGGGCAATCGGGGAAACATTTGATACTGCCACCCCCCCCATGGGCTCCCCTAAACTGGTACTGAACTGACAAACAAGAACCGCACACAAGCCTGCCCTCATAAAACCAGCACCCATCCCCAAAACAGGCATTTGATCGATTGAAACCCAAGTATATCTGCATGACAAATTTGTTGCCTCCCTCCCACATTCTTGGTGGTTGTGCACGCTTGGTCACGCATAGTGTACCTTGCCCTGCTTCTCCGTGGTTCATCCCTGTGGAAGTGGGACTCTCTCCCCCTTTAGACTACACCAAGCCTCCACATGATGTGGTGTTTGGGCCCACTCACTGTTGTGCTTGGTGTTTTGTGCATGGTCTCTGTTCCAGGTGCTCATTTTATTAGGGCAGAGGTGCATACCTTAATTGTCACCAATACCAAAAACTGAGCAGGGAAGATCATATACAAGAGTAAGGATTAAAGCTAGGCCACACAAATATTTAAAATGTAATAAATTTCACTTTTCAATTATTATTATTATTATTATAACATACACAACATACAATACACACAACACAGTAGGGAAAGACACCACAGCACAGCTGGAGACAGATGCTGAAATGGTGGAGATTTAGGGATGGAAAAGGAGGGACTGGAAAGTGTGGCCTTACTGGAAGACTGCACTCCTCCACCACCAAAGAGCCAGATGGTCAAGACTCTTGACTCTGCTTTGGCTCTTGCCCATCTGTGAGGTATATCACAGGCAGCACCGCAAGTCTCCCTGTCTCTGTTAAGACCCCAACTCAAGAGTAGTACTGAACAGCTTTAAGTAACGATTTGTTTATTTTCTATATTGCATTGCCTGCGATAAGGGCGTCATGCAGGCATCACTTCCCTACATTTGGCTTCTTGTGGCACAGCGGGGTTGGTGCCGTACACACGCCTTGCCGAGGCAGTGGTTGCAAGGCAGGCCGGGTCCGAGTACGAGGTGAAGAGCTTTCAGGGGTTGGAAGACACAGCTGCAGTATTTTATTTGCATGTACGATTGGCTAAAATCTAACACGGTTAATGGTGATTGGCCAGCGGGTGGACAAGCATGCTATTGGTGCGCTTGTGATTAATGGTGATTGGCTAATGCTTTCAGCTTTCAGACACACAGATGATGTGATTTTATAGAATTTGCATTTAATTAGAGGTTAAATAGATGTTTCTGCCATACAATATACATTTGGATGATCAACAGTAATTCTTTAGAGTTGTTTAATTTTCAGAGGTTTTTTTTACCAGTGGATTGTTAGTTAAAAAAAAAAAAAAAAGGAATAATCTTTGGCGTTACCATAAAGTGCGCAGCACTGCACCGTGTCACTTTTCAACACTGTCAGAAAGAACAGATTACCGGCATGCAGTGATTCTGGACGTGCACACGCCACACGCAGGCAGGGGCACGCACACGCCGGCACGAAGACGCCTCACAATACGGGGGTTCAAAGGTCATCTTCAACAGCAGGCTGACCTGGCTGTCCCCTCCTAATCCACTTTTCCCCACAAAGTGAATTAGGCCACACTGTGAGCCCATCAAATGTCATGCCTGACCTTTCCCTTTAATCCACCCCCCCCTCCATCCTGCTTTATTTTTTCCTCTTCTCTCATTCATCCCACATCTGTGTCCTTCTCTCTCTCCCTACAATAGCCCTTCTGCCCTACTGCCACATAAACCTCCCTCTCCCCCACCAGTTCTCTTCCCTTTGCTGGACTCTCTCCCTGGCACGCCTTCAATGCTGCTCGGCCCCAGGTCCTGCTCTGGGTGGGATCCACCACTCCACTTAATTGTAAACTGTAAGGGTGTATTTCCCCATTTGGAATTTGGAATCCCTTAGTAATAGTAGTAGTAGTAATGGCAGAATCATCATTACTACATACATTCATTTTTATTTTATTTATTGGTGCTTCCTCTAGTTATTCTGTACTGGCAATTAGCACCAAGGATGGAGGATATAGGTAATTTACAGAACGTGATTTGAAAAAAAAAGGCAGAAGACGTGAAGTGGCCAGGCCATCAGAGCAGAGGTGGGAGGGCCATCCTTGGCCTACAGGGGCCCACCTGCTCTCCGAGCAGATTTTGGGCAGCAGCTGGGACTGAGAGGATCTGATAACTTTGTAATCTGAGGCAGTGAGCACAGCCATGCCAGCAGGACACGTCTGGACAGAAAAGGTACTAAAATGTCTTGGTGTCAATGAAACAAAACAAAGATGAAGTAGTATCTGCTGTGTAGGACCACCTATTTTGGTGATTTGGTAATTGGTGAAATACGTATTTTAAAAGCCTGATTAATGTACCTTGTGGTGTTGTGACACGACACCCTTCATGCACAGCCCTGAGAGGAGCTTAACCAGATTACACACACCCCCTCGAAAGCTGCACTGAAGGTCCTGGGACCACAATACTAGTTGCAGGTGGGACATGCCACAGAGGGCATCAGTTTCACTGGCACCAAGAAGCTCTGGTAGAAAAGTGTCCGATGACTGGGGCAGAGGCTGATGGGTACGGGGTGCAACGTTGAGGAGAGCAACAGCGCACAGCCGAGAGAGACAGGAGCAAGCCATGGCCTAGAAACCCATGGTTAACCCTCCTGCCCCCAATAAGTGCCTAAGAGTCCAGCCTGTCCCTGTCCCAGCTCAGCTCTGTTACTAACACTGAAACCTTAACTGAGTCGATCTGTCTGGGAGACGTCAGCAGGGCTATGAATTCTCAAACTTTGGAAGCTTAACCAGTTGAGAAAAACAATTAAGCTTCAATTAAGCAACAAAGCTCAGCTGGAGCAGGACCCAGAACCAGGGCTGAAAAAGCTCAAGACAGCGATGGCAGACAGGGGGGGGGGGGGACGGGCAGGCTCCTCTCTCTCGGACAGTAACTGGGAAGGGGGTGTGGATGGGGACACAAGACAAGGTGGGAGGAGTCAGAAGAAAAGCCTGAAGAGAGTTACTCACGGAGGGCGACGGGTAAAGTACCTTCTTTATGTCCTTGGTCTTCTTGACGGCCCAGAGCCCGTCGGACAGCTTGTCGAAGTATTTCCGAGCCTTGGGGGCCTGGTCCAACATGTGGTTGGGAGGCACGCCCAGCACCTCCACGATTTTATTCATCTGATCCACCTTGAAGACAAACGGGCACATCAGGTGTGAGTCACTAAAGCCCAGACCCCCCCAGGGGTCCAGTCCTCCTATCCCATAGTACCCCATAATATTGGGAGGGGTTTAGTTATTGTTATTATTATTAATAATATGATATTTCTTATCCAGACTTACAATTCTGATCATATATATCACCCCTACACCGCCAGTACCCACGAAGCCACAGGAACAGTGTCTGTCAGGCCAGTGGGCAAAGAACCAAGGACTGCCCCACCCCCCGTCGCTGCTCAGCAAATCACACGCCCCTTTGGGTCCTAAACCTGGCAAAAGCATAGGAGCTGCAGCCCAGCCGACATTAGAGGCAGGGGTAGAGGCTCCTGCGGGATGAATCCTAAGATTTACTTATGGACTACAATGCAGGACAGTGTGACCCCCCAGTCCTCTCCCTACCTCATTGGAGCCGCTGAACAGGGGCTCGCCAGTGTGCATCTCCACCAGGATGCAGCCCAAAGACCACATGTCGATGGCCAGGTCATAGGGCATTCCCAGCAGCACTTCTGGTGAGCGGTAAAACCTGCTCTGTATGTACTGGTAGATCTGGATGCAGGGAAAGGGAAAGAGAGGCAGTGGGGGATGGAGAGGCAGAAAGAGGGAAAGAAAACAGGGTCAGTTTTACAGAGAACCCAACACAACGGTTATAGAAAATTACTCTGAAGACACTGGTGCCCACTATTTGAGGAGCCTCTATCAATTAATTATTTAATGATTATGTTTTTAACAAACCCAAGATATGAATTTGGTCAGTTTTCCTTCTGAAATGCAGTTACAGAAAGCAAAAAGTTCCTGCAGAGACTGTATGGCAAACTCACTTTGACGTAGCTGAGTGCATGTGTGCATGTGTATGCGTGTGCGGGGTTGCAGGCAGTGGCTTAGGATAACAAATTGGGGACAATGATGATCGGTCATCTTTTTTTTTATTTCCCCACTTTGTTTGAACGCTTGGGGTTCACCTCTTCCAGGGACGCCACAGGGAAGCAGTTCAGTGATATTTAGCCATGATCAGCACAGTGCAGCTGACGCATGGAGAGAGGGCCCTGCGGACAAGGCTTCCCTCACGGGGGGGGTCGCTGTTTCACAAGTATGCTTTCGTAAAATGTGTACGACTTTACAGTGACAAAGGCCAGGTAAGATGCATTTCAGCCTGGGATTAAACAATGGCAGCCAGTGAGGGAATCCACACAGGAGCCTCTACACTGGGAGAAAATAAGCGAGCGACAGATGTCAAAGTGGTTCATTTTAGGAAAATACAGAGGACGAGACTGCCACCGATCCCTGTAGGGGGCTGGTGCTGTAGGGTGTGCCCCACTCCCTGCATCTCCCAGCTTAACACTGAGGAAACCAAGGATAAGCTCCCACTCGGTAAGCCACTTAGGCTTTGTGAAGGACTGGGCTCGCTCTACACACCCAGCAGAGTGTGACCGGGGACAGGACAGTACTCTTAATACCCCAGCAGAGTACAACTGGGGGGACGACTTCAAGGGTCTCGAACTCGTTCCTGGAGGAGCCCCAGTGTCTACTGGCTTCTATCCCACCCCAGTTCCCAGTTGCTTCACTGTCCTGATCAGCTAATTAATTCACACAAACCAACACTTCTCCTCCATGGCCTGCAGATGGCATTACGGGTCACGGAGAGGATCTGCCTGGAAATTTAAATCTATCCAACACCACCACCCCACCCCAGAAGGACTCTGGGAGTTTGAGGACCTCTAGTTAACACTACAACTCCCTCTCGACACCCCATCCCTCCTGACACCGCCAAGAGGCCAGCACCTGCCCAGCCCAGACTCTCACCCTCTGGCCCAGCTGACAGGAGCTGCCAAAGTCCACAATCTTGATGGCACTACGCTTGGGGTTGCACAGCAGGATGTTCTCGGGCTTCAGGTCGCAGTGGATGATACTGAGCTCAGGCGTGGCCAGGAACAGCAGGGCAGTGCACAGCTGCTGGGCAAACTTGCGCGTGAGGTTGAGTGAAACGCCACGGAAGTTGGTGTTGCGCAGCAGGTCGTAGAGGTTGTAGGAGAGCAGCTCGAACACCAGGCAGAGGTGGCTGCGGAACATGAAGTGTCTCTTCAGGTGGACTGTGGAGGGGGTGAGAGAGATGGAAGGAGATGAGAGAGAAGTGAGATAATACTTCAGTGATTTTTCAATTGATTGTAGGCCACAGCCTGACCAAATTCAAATGTACCAACAAAAATACCAGAAGGGCACAAACACATCTCGGTCTGCTAGGAAGGGGGAGAAATGCTGCTATTTATACAACGAACACAAGGTGATCCAATACCTCAAGGTCAAGACACAAACCCAGCTGCACGTCGCAAAGAGTAAAATGGGGGTTTGTGAGATCAGAACAAGTTTAATACAATCCAGCGAGAGGACAGTGGGGAGGGAATAAGAAGGAGGAGAGGAGAGAGTTGCGTTGATACCTATGTAGTACTTCATCTCAGTGTCGTGTTTGTTCATGAGCTCCAACAAGCGCAGCTCAATCTGGGCCTGGTTCAGGAAGGCTTTCTTGTTCTTGATGATCTTGATTGCCACCCACTCCTGCTCATGGTGGTCATAAGCCTTCACCACCTGGAACGAGAAAAACCCTGGGGCGTTAGGCACTTCCTGCCTCCTGCGGCGATACTCGACAGCCCAGTGATGTGTGTGTGTTTGTGTTGTATTTGCCCGTAGCTGACCTGTCCGAAGGAGCCCTTCCCGATAAGCGAGTCGATCTCGTAGCGGTCCAGCCACTTCTCCCCGTTTTTGACGATGTAATCATAGTTATCGTCATCGTAGCCATCGTTGTACACCTTCCGCTCCTTCTTCGTGCTGGAGTCCTCCGGGGGCACCTGCTGGGCGCGCCGCTTCTTCTTAGTGTAGTACACCTAGGAGTGTGGGGGGGTTAGAGGACAAAATGTAAACTTATTTATTCTCTCTCTCTCTGCACCCTTAACTGAAAACCTTTTCCTTTTTAAGAAAATAAAAGTCCACTCAAGGAATCAGAGCTCTGCTGGATTAACAAACCAGACAGAGCGCCTTCTGAGGTGCAGGGCTTCCAAAGGGTGGAACTGGAACACACTTGCAGATCTTTTATTTCCTTGTTTTGTTTTTTCCCCACACACTTTGAAACTCTTATCAGCTCCTTGTCAGCATGATGCAGTTTCTGAATGGAGTCCAACAAGCAGTAATAATAAAACACATAACTGTAATGATACAATTATGGCTCCTGGTCTGTGCCTGGCTTACACACACTTGGGACCAAATGAGTTATAAAAACTAATGTCTGCACAAAGAGCCTGGCAAAACAAGGACACTGACGGTATCTTTTTAAAGATGCTCAGTACTGGGCCCCTGCCTGGCAAGGATCCCAAGCAGTGTGGCCCCCCCATATAAAACACAGTCCTTGGGCATTTCTTAGGGTGCAGAAATGAAGGGTCTGTATTGGTGGCCCCTGTATGAATTACCACAGAGCAGCACCGGGCTCGCTCACCTCATTGATGTGCTTGTAAGTCTTGATGAGATCGACAGAGAGCTTTCGGAGCGGGGCGGTGGCCGGGTCTCGGAAGCTCGGAGGGATTCTCCTCTGCAGTATGGTCATATCAGACAGCACCTGTCCCAGCAACCCCCGGGAGAAAAAGGTGGACAGTCAGTGCTGCCCTAGTTTAACTCACCCTTGAGACACTGTGGGCGTCCTCACACCGCTGTGGGGGTCAGAGGGCTTTGTATGGCGCCTTTTGGAGCTACCGTGTGAATGGGATCTCCCTATATTGCAGTCTGTGTGCTGCGTGTTGGCAGTTGTGTTGCTGCGATTATGTTGCTGTCTGTATGTCTGTACCTGCTGCTGGTCGGCCATGGAGTGGATGTTGCTGAAGGAGGGGTGGCTGTGCTGGCTCGTCATGGTTGGCTCAGCGGGGGAGAAGCCCAAGGCGGCAGGCAGGCAGAGGGAGGAGGAGGAGGGGGGCTTGCATCCTGAGCTGCTTCCACCTGAGAGAGAGAGAGAAAGACAAGAAGGTGAGAGGCAGATTTAAGACACCCTGACTTGGTCAATACTTACTCATTAACACTAAGCCAAGTGAGAGAAGGGGGTTAAAACAGACTAGACACTGTACTTTACACTGACAGCGCAGGGGGTTATGAACAAGAGCAGGTACTTTTAGAGAGTCATCCTGGTTGACATTAACTCTGTACTGTGTAATGAGAGAGACACGGCTGTGGGGGCGGGGTAATACAGACACACTGACTTGGATGCTACTGTGCATTAACACTACACTAAACAAGAGCGAAGATGATTAACACAGACTAGACACACTGTATACTAACAGTGTAGAGTTTACCAGAGAGGAGGGGATTAGTAACAAACACGGGCTGACTTATAAACCAGCCCTGCACTGAAGTGGCCAAGCAGACGGGGCCTTAATATGGCCATATGTGACTGACTGGACCCTACAAAACATGCCCCCACCCACCACAGCTGATACTCAAAAAACAAATTGCAGATCATATTGGTTTGCAAACCAAAGCCCTAATTACCTCCTTTAAACAAATAAAGGATATTTTGCGGTCAACAGCAGGCGAGGGAAAATTTCAACCACCTACGTTTTCCTGCTATTGTACGTCTCATACATCTCACAGCCCTTTTGGCACTACTGAGAAATAGAATTCTACAAACAAACCATAACAAATGTGGGGGAAGGGATTGAGTGTTGCACAGGAAACATTGCATAATGCTTTCCTAAGGGTACACCTTCCCCACATACCCCCTGTTCTCAAGCTGCAGTCGCTGGAGTGAGCAGTGGGGACCACATAGAAAAGAAACACCAACACAGAAACACCAATGCATCACTAAATGGCACAGATACACTTTTTGCTCTTTGAAACTGGACTGCTGCACATGTACCGGAAACCTGTCTTTTCTAACCGAGAAACTTCCCTAAGCGTGATTAGCTAAAGCATCAGAGGAATACTTGCAAGTGTAGCCAATAGAGGCCGAATAAAAGCAACTCCACCAATTTTCTTCACCAGCCTGGTTTTTAGATTCCATCTCCATTATCCCGTGGAGGTGGGATACGTTTCCCCCCTGGCATCTATTCTTGGCCCATGATTGCAGACATCAGTAAAGTCTCCCATGCAATTCAGATTTTATTGCCATTAGACAAGACTGAGCAATCAATAGACACACAGTTTCCGAGAGAGTGCAATCACAGCTAACCTGTCTAGGCTGGAGAAACCAAGACCACGACTGCATTCAGAACTCATCCATCTCTGGGACCAACAGGGAGGTCCCTAATTAGCAAATCACTGCCAAAAAACGTGATTCTAATCCCTCTCCTGGAAAAGAGACAGCACAGGATTCAGTAAAACCTGTGGGGGACGGGGCAGGAGAATGTGGGGAGGCAAAACTTCCTTTGCAGAGCAGTGTGGTCCATTGCACAGTTTAAAATCGACCTACAAACTGCAATGGTACCGATGGAAGCAGAAAAGTTATTTAAAGGCAGAACAGCACCTGGGATTGAGTTTAAGCTAATCTAAAAACTAGAACACCGCCCACCCCCCCACTGCAGCATGTTTCCCTCAAAAACCCTATGACCCAACAGACAGTGTGGGGGGCCAAGAGCACACAGTCCCAGTAGACTGCAGAGCGTGTCTTTTGGTAGGTGCCAACAACGAAGAGGGAATGCGATCCCGAGGTTGATCTGCCAGCGAAGTCGGCCGCGGTGCTCTGCTGGTTTCCTCGGTTCACGGGCGATCTGATATGTTAACAGGTGCCAACCACTCACTGTGCCCTGGCTCTTTGATCTGTTGCCTGGTCAAACCCTTAATCGCTGGACTAGAATGGCAAGGTGTGTGAAGAAGCCAATCAAAAAACAAAACAAAAAAAATGAAACAACCTGCAACACCAATCCAACGCATTCCCGATTGTGTCCGGTGGCACAAGTTCCTCACATCAGTACCAACTTGATGGCTCAGCTCACGATTCCAGCAAAAAGCTCATGGACTACAGCTGGAGAAGGCCTTGCTGTGGGATCCCACACGACTCCTGCACAGAGTACATGCTGAGTGCCATGGAGAGATGAATTAGGCGATAGTCAGCTAATTACAGTGCAAGATTAGAAAACAGTTTGGCTCTGTGGATCTTCATTTGTTTAGGGAGAACAATCAAGCAGATGTTAGAAATATATAGATCCAATGCAAAAATGGCAATCAGTGGACAAAAATTTGATTGCCACTCTTGTGCAGTGACTGCGTTTTGCATCTTTGTTAATTCCCAGGCTGGTGTCGAATTGATACTTTGAGACTTACTAAAGACATCAAAGTTAGGCCCATTACTGCATCCACCTAACTGTTGCAATGTAAAGAGATATTGGAAACACCAGTGGGGGGAGAGGTTGTTGCACAGGTCTTCATGTACGGATTTCCCAAATGGGACGGTGTAACTACTTTATTTCCCCCAAGCACCATGTGACAAGAAAATATATCTTTTTTTTTTTTTTTAAGAAGTTAACGTTGCAGAAAATAGATCCGCACAAGAGAGAACACACCCCCCCCCCCCCACACACACACATAAATCCCAAGACAGAGCTCTGCACACTGTGCTTAACAACAGTGGAACGCCTCACTGTCTCCTTTAAGCTGACTGCAAGAGGGACACTTCCTTGGTGTAACCCCCCAGCCCTTGCTGATTGGTGGAGCCTCATTCCCCCCTCTGCTACCCCATTGGTTGCTGGTATCCAAGGGCCGGACGAGGAGGCCTCTATAAATAAACCTGCTTGTGCTGTCTCAGCAGCCCTTCCCACAATCCCTCTCTCTCTCTCTCTCTCTCTCTCTCTCCCTGCTGCTGCTGCTGCTGCTGCTCACAGCTGACTAAACACAGCTGCCCGCAGTCACTCATAGGCGTCACCACAGCAACGGCCCGGGATCCACCCAATCGGGAGGGGGGGGGGGGGGCAACAGCTGAAAGAGCCAACAGTCCCCCCTCCTCTCTCCCTTTCTCCCTGTCTGTCCCTGTCCATTCCCTGTTAGGGTAAAACAAGGAGACCAGCCAGCCAGTCAGCCAGGCAGGCACTGTGGCCAAAGTTGGTCACACTTCCTATGCTGTGGCAGGGGAGGGGTGGGGGGGGGTCCAGACACAATGTGGGAACTTAGCATCTCCATTTATAAGCATCCCTTCTCCCAGCCGCCTCCAGCACGCTCCCAGCGAGACCAAATTCTGATTGTGTCTGTGCAGATCGCATAGAAAGCATATTTCTGTAACTTGGCCCTTTAAAGCTCTCCTCTCCTTTGATGATGCTAAACTGTTTAAACTGTTTTCTGGGAGGGGTGACAGATATAGGTAAATAGATGAAGAATGACCCAGAGGTGACATAATTGATTTCAGACTGTTCTTGAAATGACAACTATTAATAAACTGTGGGTTGTCTAAATTCTTCTCACACATTTCAATTCAATAAATAGTTAGCTGATGGTTCTAAGTGATTTAGATACGGGATACACAGTGGTCAAGAACAGGATTCACAGCACAGACCTGGGGTGTGCACTGCACAAGTGCTGCATTAATAACAGCCAATGAGTCTCTCATTTCAGTCCATTAGGGGAACAGCACTGGCCAGTTTTACTTTGTTACTTTATTATCGATGGCTACATGCGGCCTGTCTGCATGCTTCTCTATTAGGCTGCTGAGATTGTGCTTTGGCAGGCTGACAGTTCAAGAAAACCAACCAAAAAATAAACCTGAATCAAAATTAATGGGAAGAAGTCGGAAGGGGAGGGGGGGAATAAATAAGAATTGCACTAAATATTTGAATGTGGTCAGGTCAGGGCAGAGTGCTGGAGTCAGTGCAGTGCTGAAATGCTTCTCCTGTAATTAGAGTGGCAGCAGGGATCTGTAAGACACAGGGACACTTTGATAGGTCTGAAAAGTTTAAACGTAGAAAAAACACATTCAAGTCGAAATTTCCAGTTTAAAAGCCGAAATTCTGTCAGTATGTTTTCCTTTTACTTGGCCCCAGGGCCCATAGTATTCGACTACTAGTTATTCTGTACATAGGTAAAGCCAATCTAATAAACACATAATGATAATGTATTTATAGCTTTCAGCATTATTGCCATGGTCACAGAAGTACTTTGCTCTCCTGAAGAAACAAGTAATGGATAATCAGCTTCGCCATTTTGTCAAGAAACGTAAAAAGTAAATGCTACCTCATGCACCCAAATCATATTAGCGCCACTATCAGGACGTGAGAAAAATGGATATTAGCCAAGTTGTTAGTTTTTTTTTTTTAATTAAAAATAAATAGATTATTCATTGTAAGTGTTCATTTATGTTCATATAGTGCAGAGTATATAGATCATTTAATTCTAATACGTTAAATTAGTGCAGAAGAAAAGTTATTTGCTAATAAGGCTACTCTGAATGTTCATAATAATGGTTTTAATATTACGATAGCACCTATTATTATTAAGCAAGTATTTGAAAACTACTTTATTTTTCATAAGAGATTTCTTGTTTAACCTGTAAATTAACTTGTTCGAACAAAACGCCGTCTACACGTCTACATTCTACCTCCTAAACCAGGCGTGTAACTTCCGACAATGGCATGCTTTTGTAAACAGTTTGGACAAGGGGGCGGACAGTGGAAACAAGGCAGTAATTTCATTGTGTGCTAGCTTTGCAACCGATATTGTCACTTTCCGTCTTTCAAAAATATGGGTGATCTTACTGCATGGGACTCTGCAGTATTGCGGTAGCAAAGATGGAGAATGCCTGATTCTCACGCTGAAATTCAGGCCCTGCTCTATAGAAATCAATCATTAACTGCTCTGAGAGGGAGAGACTTCTGTTGACCCTCACTGTCCATTACAGTCCCGATACGACTTCAAAATCACCAGGACTGCGCACATCTGACCTCCGATACCCTGCTGTCACTGCTGCGCCTCGCCAGAGCCTGGCCCCAACCGCACTGTTTCACAACCACACTGAGCACAATGGCCTCAGGGAGCTTTCAATTTATCAGTGACAGTAGGTGAGAAAGCCTGGTCCTGAAGAATCAGTGTCTTCTGCTGCACTTGCCCCCACATCTCAAATGACCACTTCACTGAATTAGAAGTTTGCTGAACTGAAGCAACTAAAGCATTGGTACCTTCGTTGGGAGTCGGGTGTGGAATTGTGAAGATCTAGAAAGACCAGGGCCACCCACTACTGTGCCTACACAGGCAGCCACTGTACCCGAGTTCCTACTGCTGCGTAACTGTTGCAGGTACATGTATGTTCAGGTGAGATTTGTATTCCACAGCCCTCCAGGTAGACAGTGTCATACAGCAGGGATGGGCCAATTCCTGTTAAGATACGAGACTGCCTGGCATGAAAGACCAGCAGGGATTCGATGCCCAGAATTCTGCTGCAAGGAAGCCGGAGATCATCTTGAAACATCTTGGCGAGGGAGAGAGTCCTTGGCGAGGTTCTAGGAAATCGGGCAGTTAAAATAAAATTAATGGAAAGCTAAGTGCCTGGAAGACTAGGTGCTGGCATTCAGGGAGATGCAGTAACAGGTGTGGGGGGAGTTCTTGATCACATGATGTGAAACAGTGGAAGAATCAGGCAGACAGCCTTTAAGGACTGTAATAGAGGGGCTATTTTTTTCATGTCCATTTCAAATTAGGGGAGGAGTTTGGTGGATTAGTGATGCAGTGCTGGGCCTGGATTCTGGGATTGTGTGTGTGTGTGTGTGATTGAGTGAGAGAAAAGGAAACAGACAGTGTTTGATATCGGGTGCCAGACTGTGGCTGCAGTGTCTGGGTCGGCTCAGGTCACATGAGGGCAGGAGCCCGAGCTGCTCATTCCTGGGATGACTGCTGGACACACTGAGGGACTGGGACAGGTGGACAGGGACACCAATACCAACACACACACACACAGTCTCCCACTTCCATTGCAGGTTAACACGGCAATATTCAACATGCAGCTGTGGAACGCAGAACATCAGACTGCTCTGTAGTGATGAAATACAGTCCTGTGCTGCTACAACACTAGTATTCAGTACCATACCGGTATTTTGTAGCACAATAGACCACAGTGTAACAATGGCACTGATCAATGGTACCAGAAGACAGCAGCAGAGTGCGAGGACAGACTACAACAACATTGCAATACATGAGCATAATGCAACAACACTGCTGTTATCTGTATTTTAGCACTGCTAGTCTGCAGGAGCATGACATCACAGCGCTTTGTGCATCTCTTAAAACAATCTCCGATAACTTTTATAACATAACACAAGGTGAGTATTTTCTGAATGCAGGTTTTCTATAGATAAGGAAAAAAGTAAAACTGATCTTGCACCTAGAAAACTCAACACTTCCCTCCTGAAGTACAGACAAAAACTATGACTGAACAAAATGAAATTGAGAAAACGCCAACTGGCTTATCCAAAACAAACCACACATCAATAGAACATTTAAAAAAAAAAAAAGGTCAAATTAACAATAAGTGAAAGGTTTGCACAGGCAGAGAAGAATGGTTTCATTTAAATCAAGCTCAAGGAATTACTGTTCTGGGGGCTTGAGCTATTGCTAAAAACAAAACTTGGGGTATATTATTGGATAGGCCTGTATGCTAAGACAATATAGCACAGTTATTCAGTTCACTTAGTGAGGCCCTCTGTGACAAGGCATTCATTTACCATTACAAGAATTGGTCTACAGGGCAGTGGGCCAGTGCCAGTGCCACTCTCTCACTCACTCACTCACTCACTCTCACTCTCTCTTTCTCTCACACACACACACAAAAGCTGTACATGGGAGGCTTTGAAGTTGAAGTCAGATTTGTAATGGGTGTTCATTGTCCTGTGAGATCAGTGGCTGTTTTAGGTGTAAAGCCTAGTAAAGGTGGTTTGTGCATTCATGCTGTACTTTGCCCAAGGGCCTGTTTGCATGCAGGTTGATGTACTGATCTGGATTGGAGGTGGATAGTCCAACACTAGGTTTCCTGGTGTACAAAATTAAAAAAAAATCTCCCTATGGTCAGCATCACTGTGACCAGCACTTGAAAACACACATACAGGCACTGAAAAAGGAAGGATGGGGCTCAAAGAAGCAGTGCTGTAATAAATAAGGGTCAGTATTCAATTTTGTTTATTTATTTGGGTCAAGCTGACCATAGTTAAAATGTTAAAACCACACTGACACAGTGTTTAATTTGAAAAGGACACTAAACCACTCAAATGGCAATCATTTCTTAGAAGACAAGAGCTTCCACACCAAACACAGAGGGGATGACTGACCAGGACATGGACAGCACAGGAGCATTTCCCCCCTCCTTCCATCTACTTCTAGAAAGCCATATTAAAATGAGCACCCCAACCCCAATATAGTCCCCCTTGTTCATATCTGCATCTGTGCCAGGCCTTGCTCTGTGCACAACAGCCCAGCTGCCCAGAAATCTGAACTGATGCACTAACCCAGGGATTGGAGGGAAGGAAACGTTTGGATAGTGAGGGAGGGGGAGGAATTGTGTGTAACGGAGGCCACATTTTCAAGTTTTCCTTCCGAGTCCTGCCCAAAATGCCGAACTACATGCAAGTATAGCGGGGTCACAGCGTTCAGTCTGGTTAGTGACATCATTCCTCTCAAAGCGTGGTACAGCGTTCTTGACTAACTCCATGATGACTGAATACTTATTTCCAGGGTGCAGATGATGCAGTGGCTAGTGAATCAGGAACCATGAATCAAAAGATTATTTTAAGCTACCAAAGACCCTGAAATCATGTTCTATAAATGAAGCCTAATGAATCAATTAAGTTAATTAAGGAATTGAGAAACAAAAAGTAGAAGACAGGACTGCCCTCCAAGAAAAGGCTTGGGACACTTAAAGCTTAGATGCTTACTACAAAAATGAAGGCTTGTGTAACACTAATAAATTCCCTCCCAACACAAAAGCACTTTCTTTCGACCCAGTTGAGGAAGAGCGGCAGATCTAAACAAAGAACATTAGAGTATCACAACAGAAAACCCTGAAAAGCTTTTATTGCAGTCCCAATGAGACTTGTGTCAGTTGGTGGTGCTGGATTTGTCTCACAAGAGATCTGCAGTGGCTTTAGGACACATGAATGAAGGACCACTGCTATTGTAAGAAATGATACAGACACACATAGGGGCCTGGATCACATTCAAGAAGTCAGCATTGATTTGGGGAAGAACAAAATCCATCCAGTCTTTCAATAATTTAATAAAATTAATGCGACATCTATGTCAATCCAGGCTTGGTTCAGTTCATAGACATTGCACCTCAAGACCCATTTAACACTAAAATAAACTTCAGAAGTTCATGAAATGTTTAGCAATCTTGGAATACTTTAGTTTTGAATCCAAAGCTGCTAGGGATCGTACACGTGTGTAAATGTCATAGCGACCATAACGTCATAATGTATAGTTTATGGAAACTAATAATCCATAAAAAGTCTAGTCTCGCTCGTTTAGGATTTGGAATAGTCCCATGGAATAGGAAGCCAGCCGGGGGAACATTTAGTTGGTTGCACACGAGCGAATCCTGTGGCTGCTTAGAAAAATCCTCCGGGTTGCATGATTGTTGGAATTATGGGAACAAATAGGAAAGACTGGAGAGGAACGGGTGATGCATGGGTGAATGTGGTTCAGTAACAGGTGACACCCAATATATATGGGGAGATTCTGGGGAAAAACGGCAGCAAATAAAATAAAATTAAGTAGTGCTGCCAGCTGCCCTCTCCCGATGTGAACTTTAGACTGAGACTGGAAGCTGAGTCAGACGCAAGCTATTAATAAAGACCATCTGGGCTTGAGCTCCACTGAACAGCAACACTGACGTCAAACCCACGCAAGCTTTTAATTTATTTATTTATTCATTTATTTTGGGGGGTCAACAAACCACACCAAGTGCCAGCTGAGGTGAGAGTGCCTCCCTTGTATCCTTTGAAGTCCTCGTCGGAATCGACTGCTAACCCACATCGAACCAACAACTAAGCCGGTCTCTCCCAGTTGTAACCCACACAACCTCCCACTCCGTCTCTCTCTCTACATGTTAGGTATAACCAGTAGCCCACTCCACTTCCCACTCAATCCCGACTCTCCCTCACTAAGCCCACACTGCTGGCTTTTCTATTAATCTCTGTGATTGCATCCATTTCTACTCATCTTTATTAAATGTTCCGCCCTTCTTCAACCTCTCTCTCTCTCTCTCTCTCTCTCTCTCCCTCCCTTGGTTTCTCAGATCCCATTCAAAGTCTGGTGTGCAGATTTTCAAGAATGAAATTTACACTGTTCATTCATGGCCAAAAAAAACAACAACAGAACTTAGCTGATTTCCAAAGCCTAGAGCCTTCGGTCTTGCATGTGTTACAGAACAGTGAGTGCATTAGGAATGCATTCAGAGCAACACTAACAGTACAGACCAGTACACTCACACTACAGTAACGTAGACACTTATAAGGAAACACTTGGTAAACAACCAGCAAAAAGATTCCCCGTCTAAACAGGTGGCATTGCAGAGTAATGGGATGTGTACCAGACCGCTGTGTGGAGGGTCATGGGATCAAATACCCAAGTAGGTATTGTTGTGCCTTCCGAGCAAGAAACAGGGCAACAAAATTGCTCAAATCAAAATGTAATTATTATTATTAGATGCATGTATAATAAGCAATGCGTCACAATGCGTATTTATAACTTTGCCATGTATCCAGTTGCAAAAGATATAAAACAAACTTTATGATAATGAATTCCTCCATTGCTTGCCTAAATAAGGGGATCAGGAGCACAACAAGGAGCAGGAGAGCCCTGTGTCCAGAGTGGCTCGGGCAGGCAGGCAGGTCTGCAGAGGGCTGCTGCGACCACCCGCAGTGCGCTGGAGTGCTGCTACATTTTTAATGCAGCTTTGCGTGATGGGAGGCAGTGGTGGGCGAGGGCACAGCGGGCACCAGCATGGGCCTGTCAGTCTGCCAGGTGTGGAGAGCAGAGGCTAGGCAGCGCTGGTCACGCACACAGGCCAAATGAAAATTTAAGAAAGTTGTTTTTTTGTTTCTTTAAAATGCTGCTGTCAAACAAAGGACAAAGAGGGAGGGGGGAGGGGATGAGAAGGGAAACGGAAGGGGAGGTACAGCACTGTACACCAGGGCGGTACTATGGAGCTCTGCACTTTATCTATCCCAGAGCAAAATTCACTGAATTCCTCCAGATTACAAGAGCACTTGGGAAACGTCTATGTAACAGAGCCCTGGCGCATAATGGGGAGTGGTGTGCAACACTGTTCCTGGGGGGCCTCAATTCTGCAGGCTTTCTACAGCTCTCTAAAGCATCGATCAATTCATCAGTTCAGCGATCAATTAAAAAGGGGAAAGAGAGAGGTAGGCCCACTCTACTGTAAACAAGCAGGAGTGGGAGAAAACGAACACACACAAACAGACTGTGTGTGGTGGATTTGCAACTATAAATTGCTGTGTGGTTGTCATGCCATTGTGATGTGTGTACACACACACACACACACACACACACACACACACACACGCTGCCCTGTGATGGCCTGGCATACTGTATAGATATTTATTTGTGGGGTGAAATAAATAAATAAGTAAAAGTAATTTTCCCCAGTTTTAGGACTACTGCAAACACATCTTCCCCACACTGTTGTTATCTATGGGGCATTTCCAGACTGAAATTTGTTAAACATACCGATCACTTAAGTCCACTTAACAACTCACTGCCCCCTCCGCACCCACACTTCACCTTTGGACCAAGCCATTACAACACAGCACAACTCACAATCACACGAAACGGCACCCGGATTGAGTCAAAGGTCAGAGGATTCCTCTGGAATGTCTGTCAACACTTTGATCACCTGCACGCACAAACACAAGCTCCTGCACCCCCCTCCACTGCTCCCACACCCGATCCCAGAGTGGGCTAAACTCCACACTGATCTCACCCTGGCTGCTGTCTTTGAAGGTGCTTGTTGCCTACAGAGTGCATGGCACTCGATTACACACCCTCAGATAAACAGATCCTTCATGCTTTGGAAATATTTATTTATTGATTTTGAATAAATACTAGACTATGGTTTGCTCATTTAAGCCACGGATCCTTTGCAATTCCCCAAGGCATTCCTCAGGACTGATGCAGAGGAAGTGCGTCGTGGAGCAGATCCGGGTCACGCAGGGCTTCTGTCCTCCTATCAAAGCTCGAGCGGCCATGCGCCACTCCTGCCTTGATCTTGAAAAGTCGCTGGTATTTCCCACTACAGCAGAGTGACATAAAACCACAGAAGGCAGGAGCAGGTAGGCCTCACGTGCCTGGCAGGACACACAACTGCTCCTGGGAACTACTGTAAGCCAGCACCCAGGTGCAGAGTACTGCAGCCTTGTCCAATAGACTGTGACTGGATTTGCATGGACAGAGGAGCTGAGCTAAGATGGTATTAAATATATATAAATGTCTTTCCTTTTCAACTTCAGTGGTACAGCTCGTACACGGGGCTTGAGTTCCTGAAACACCTGCAGAGGGATTAAGGGCTGCACACAGGGAGGACACTCCTGTGATGAGATGCAGCAAACCCCCAAAGTTAAACCTGGTCTTCCTGTTAAGTTACAAAGACTTTCACATGCTATGCTGCTATGACCAGAGGTGCTGGTTCAGCCCTGGTCTTGGAAAGCTGTTAAAGGAGGTATGCGAGTTTTGACCAAGCCCCAATTTGCTTAACTGAACAACTGATGGTCTTACTTAACCTGGGTGAGAGCCTGCAGTCCCAGATAAACCTGCTGGACAGGGGAAGTGCTCAACTGGAGGGTTTTTTGTGTGCGAACATTGGCAGACATTGCTGCTAAGAGTCCAGCTGGACTGGATATACATAGGAGTGATACAAGGGACTCAGCCTCATTCCTGCAGTGAGTGGTTCAGCAGTTCAGCTCAGATCTCTAAACTCAGGGGGTTCCACAGCCTGCATCTCAGCCCAGCAAGATTTAGCGCCCCCCAGGAAAGTAGAACAACTTTTCATTTAAAACCAAGGGAGAAGATCTGGTTTATGTAACATGGGTCATTTAGAGATTACAAGGGAACAAACAGCTCAATTGCCTGGAGTCTGCGAAGGACCAGGGTTAAAGAAGGGACTGGACATGCATGATTGACCCAGTATGAATATGTTCCTGGCATTTAGAAATGATTGAAGGCAACTTGTAAAAACTAAACTGATTGGAGACACTTCCAGGTGCAGGCTTCTAGGATCAAACCAGTGCTAAATACTTGGGGGAAGATAGTAACTGTGACCAATTAAAAAAAAAATGAGTTAAATGAAGTGGTCAAGAACTGGGGGTCAGAACACAAACCAGTAGCCCAAATGATCTTATGGGCGGGATTCTGAGGAAGTCTAATGTGTGTTAGCAGCGTGCTGTAAAGCCAGACTAATACATGGGAAAATAGCTGTAAAGTCCCCTCGATCTACTGAAAGGAAACAGCTGTAAAGAGTGATTATAGGCAGGGAAGGGAGGGCTGGATAGAGTCGGGCATCACACATGCAGATAACCACAACACCAAAGAGACAGACACAGCTACGCAGATAAATTAAAAACTGTTAAGGGGGAGAGATGGAATGATCCCAAGATAAAACTCAGTTAAACGGAGCTGGAAGCAGGGAAAGAGAAGGACAGAGACATTGGGCTACAAAGTTAGATGGACAACCAGATAATTAGGCACATTTGAAATGAGAGCGATAGCTGGAAAGATCTCCCAACTACTCCAACCATACTGCTCGGGGACAGATTTAGACAGACAGACACACATGCACGGATAGGAAATGGACACAATGGTGAACTACGAAGGGAGCAGTGTGGTAAAATACTGAAAATATTAATTGTGTTGTGTGTGTGGGCGAGTGCAGTTCTACTTCACCTTTGACAAAATCTCTGCTTTAAGGAAGGGACTACATTGCACCCTGCTTCATTCAACTGGGGTTCTTGAAATGACATGAAGTGCCTGACCGTTAGATAACTGGGGTCGCAGCTGCCGGACTGACCTCCACTCTGCCGCGATCTAGTGCGCAGAAAATGCAAATCGACAAGAGAGGAAGTCAGACCAATCAAATGAGCTGAACCCATTTTTCCATAATGCCAAAACGTTGCAAAGCTGGAATAACCAGAGAGCTACGCATGTGTTGAGGCAGCTGGCTACAACTTATTATTACCACCACAATGGAAATGTAATTTTCCCCAGCACTCAGGAAAGCAGCTCTTGCTTAAGGATGAATACGGGAGAGACTGAGCCCTTGAGCCTCCCACTGTGCCGCAGGTCTTAGTGGGCTGACACTGGTAACCATCAAGCGGTCAGATCACTAGGGCTGTATGACCTGTATGACTCCTGTGTGGAGAGACAGACCTCTAACACAATCTGGACTGACCGATTTATTTTTGAGTGAAATTAAAGTGTGAAAAAATTGTTAGAGGTCAGGGTTACCCAAGGAATTATATGTGCTTAATTGATCAAGCCTAGCAAATGACATTAGGAGGCAAAAAATCTGGTTTATTATGATGGCTGTTAATTAGGGGGAAAGCCTAGACGAACTGAAAGGTTTTTTTAATTTCCTTTTAATTGTTCATCGTCAACCTCCATTAAGTTTTGAAAGGGTTTCCAGGTCAGTGTGACTCGAGACATCGCATGAAGGCTGATTGGCCATGGAGAGTCCAAGAGAAGAGGCCCGGGGCAGAGGCCAAGTCACAGCCTCAGTTCTGCCCAATGCTCCAGATCAGGAGAAGTTCATGCAGCTGCATCTTTCACTGCCACAGTCTTGACTTTTCTATGTGAAACTGGCTTTTCCTGCTCCTGAATAACACTCCTCTGAATTCCAGGAACCAGGGCAGCTCTGGCTGGTGCATGGGAGGTCTGTGGCAAGCCCGTTACATAGCCTGTTCTTCCGCTTTACTGTCATTGCTCTCATGTCTTTGCTAGGAACTGCAGCAGCGACTTAGAATGAAAAGGCTGAAGTGCTCCCGACAAATTAAACTATGATAATTCTAAAAACAAAATCAAGACAACTGGAAATCTAAAGGCAAAAGTATAAACAAGGAAACAGATTGTGGTGCTTTCAAACTATCTTGTTTTAAATAATCTGTCAATTTTACATGAGGATCAGTTTAATTTAAATACCATAACGTGCCCGACTCAAACAGCTACACTGTTCTATGTGGCAGTTCTCAAGCCTGGCTGAAGTCAACATAGTTATAAATCACATCCTTTACAAATCAAAACCCCTATAGAATCTTTCAGGCAACCAGAGATCATACAAGACACAGAGACCCATTTTGAACATGGAAGGAGCTCTAGGTGGTCATAAAGAGGGAGTGGCCTTCCTTGGAAGGGGCTTTCAAACTGCACGAAGCCTTTGGGGGGGGGGGGGGGGAACAGTTCAGTGAAAGAGTTCCACCAATCGTCTTTGGAAAACATAGGGCCCATGCCCAAATGCACTAGTAGGTGGCGGAGAAATTGGGGAGAGCTTACAGTGCAGGACACTACATCAGATTAAGTTAATATTTTTCTGCCCAAAGATCACCTTTACGTGATAAACTTGGTTTGTTTTCCAAAATGGAGAGGGAATCTTTATGTCTCGTGTCAGGGATATTCCAAGAGTTTCTTCAAAACTGGGTTTACAGGACTCTTGGAATTAATTGTAGAAACAGTCAGTCAAACTAAATCTGAATTATGCTGCCGGTGTAAAAGCCCTGAATGAAATCTGTGACAGCAGGGACCTACACTGTCAGACTTCTCTGTGCCTGACTGAGTGAAGAATTCCACTGCTATTTCTAATTACATGTGGACTTCTGTAGCTCCAACCGTGACAAGGACACTTAAGAAATTGCCTTATTTTGAAAGAAACTGGCCTTATCTGCTTAAAGCAACTTTAAAATTAACATATTCCAAACAGGTGTGAAGTCACATCTGGTATAAAACCGAAAATGTCTCATAAGCAGCCAAGGCAAGATTCTTAGAATAGATTAATCTAACCTGGTGCTAAACTGACCAATCTAGAGTTACACCAAGATCTTGTCACCTGGTTGTCTTTTTTTTTTTTTTTTTTTTTTTTTAAGTATTTTGTTATGCAGCTCTCTCACATCTATGGCCTTGGGTTCCAACAGGTGCAAACTACTGCAAAGACTTGACCACCATTTGTATGAACTGCTAAGTACTCACACACTGCCCTTGAACAGGTGTGGGCTTATTCTCTGGGTATTTGAAGATGTCGTCATGCCTGAATTCTCCCACACCCCAGATCCTCGTGGGCAGGAGGCAGATCACCACCACCACCCTCCCCCACAGTCTAAACTCATTTGAAGCCTTTATATGGTCTGCAGAACCCTGGAATAGGGCTGGGAGGAATACCGTAAAAAAACTACAAAACTTATTAACCGGTTTGGACTTTTACTATACCTTCATATTGGTATTTTAAAGTTTTCTATGCTAAATTGAATAATTCACTAATTACCGTGTCATTGTCATAGCATTCAGCTACCAATAAACTTGATCGCATTCCCACAACTTGCTGCACCAGCTCTTTGAGACTGCACTGTCTGACATGAGACTCATGTGATCAAAGAACGCTGATAGGGTTCGTGTAACGCAAATTTCCACAGATCTGCGCAGATCTGTGGAGCTCCACCAATGGGATCAGTTGGATCATGCAGATGCATCTGCGCTACAAAAACGCAACCAACTTTCTTCACAAACCCTGCAGAAATCGATGTAATTGGATGACTTAATTTATATTAGTTTTTATTTAAAAAATTAGAATTGCCAATCATTTAAGTAACAACTTAATTATTGTGCATCATAGATTTACATTATATTTTTAAAAATATTTAATAAAGCATTGACAATGCTAAATTGGCCATCTAGAATTCTGGATCTATGGTTTTGACAATGCTGTTCACAGCTTCATTGTGTATTGAAAGTTGACATTCGCCTCCGCTAACAAGGGGGGAGTAGTAGTTTTCATTCAGCTTAACACGTCCCTCTCGCTTTCTGCACAATCTTTTGCCTCACAGCCACAGCTCACCTCCAGCAGCAGCTTCGCAGAGCTGTGCTGGGCTGTGCGATTCTGGGCAGATTTCTCTGGCTGGGTCTTAGTGGCGTCAAGCAGAAACACTTCAAGAACATGCATCTCTGAATCTCTGCGCAGAACTGCGCTTCTCGAACGCGACCCTCGTTTTGGAATGAATGTGCCTCAGCCAAATATCAAAAATAAATTCCATGTGTATTGTGTGTTGACAAACAAACAAACGTGATTAATGCACAATTAATGAAAATGAGATGGAGGAGAGTAGCGTGGCTGAAACTTCAAAGTGACCCCAGTGAATCTGTCCCGAAGAAAGGTGCGTCCTTGATAGTGTGGACATGATTTGGTTTCAAGACAACTGACACAGAACAGGGAAGCGCAAGTCAGTTGTGTCCTATTATTTTTGCTTTACGAACAGTATTAAATGGCCATTAAAAAATACCATGATACTGTATTTTGGCCGTATCGCCCAGCCCTACCCTGTAAGAGTCTGATATAAAAGCCACTCACCAATAACCAACTAAATTAAAGTGAAACAAAATGTATTGCACTAAATACATGAATAAACAAAATAGATTTTATTGTACAATATTCAGCAGACTGCATTTCCTAAGCACTTCTCCATTTCAGTACTATCCCAGTCCAGTGGTAGAGATCAGCAGATAGAGGACTTCCTGCTGAAAAGTCAGGAATGCACATCACCATCTCAAAACGAGCAAACCTGAATTGTTCAGATTTCTCCCATTACCAAGTCCAGATCTTCAATTCCTAATACGAGTCCTGTTGGGTGAGATAAGGCTCCCCCAGCGTTGTTCAGTAAACACAGGCTCAGCCCCGACACCGATCCACAGTAAGCCATGGTTAAAACCACAATACAGCAGGGGCAGCACCCTTGTTCAATGGGTTACTACTAGATGGGCATAGAAGAGACCATTCTCTCCTTTTTTAAAACAAATCTTTTAATCTGTTCCAGTATGGAGAAGAAGAACAACAACAACAACAACAACAAAAAAACTTGTCTGACCTTGATACGACAGGAAACTGTGAGGGGGCAAATCAGACCTAAAAAGGCTTATGCCTAAAATTTTAACTGAGCCCCGTGGGATGGGGGATGGGGGGTGGTTGGCCAAGGGAAACAATCCACAGAGGAGGTCTGATGCCAAATTCTTGGAATAGCAAAAACTGGCACAGCATTACAAAGCGTTTCTGCTCAGGAGAAGGAGAGGGACCGCCCAGGCCCTTGACACATCCTGGAGAAAAGCTGCCAACGCACCCCGGAGGGTGGGGGGGCAGTGGTTGTGAGGAGTCTCTATTCAGGGCAGGGTCAGTCATCCCTGGTCCTGCCTGGAGAACCGCAGTGTGTTCAGTTTCTTTATGATCATTCCTAACCAAACCACCAACTGCTGTTACCAATTCAGTTGCCGACAGCGATTTGGAGAGGCCCAGAAAACCAGGGAATTGTCACTCTCTCCAGGAACAGGGGAGGGCATACACAAAACTGTTGTGGTCTCATCACAAACCATTACTGCAGTATCAGGAGTTAGTAATTAAGCAAGGGCCTACTTGAAACCATTGATCTGTGCCCTTTGCTTACAAACACTACCAGCTGTGTTTAGTGCAGGAAGACCAAGGAGAAAAAAAGAGCGAACTTTGAACCAATCTGGAAACCACTGCACTTTTTATTCCATAGAGAGCAGGACACAATTACCGAGCCATGAGCAAGCTACACTTACATTGCTGCAGAGCGCATTCCTAATTACATTTGTACACAGAGGCAAGTGCAGGCCGTAGGTAGAGGGAGAGAAAGGGCAAGGGAAGCGCAAAGCCAATCTTCAGATGCCATTAAAAGTCATGGTGTAGTGTGTACATGAAGCACCTCACTGTACAGTGCCTGGTAGAAGACTACAGTCCATCTGAAACATCAGACAGAAAGATCATAAAGCCCTTAAACTGCAGCAGGGCTCTCAGACCCTGTGACCAAACTGTTCTGATGAAGTGGATTTAACAGAATGAGTTTAATGCGAAACCCTGGCTGAAACCGCTGCCAGACGCTTTCAATAAGAAGCCCCCCTGGCACACACTATCCCTGCTGATCAAGACTGGGCTACATGGACCATGGCATTGCCCCCAGCACAGGTTCAACATTGAGCAAACCATGTCACAGCATGCCACAGGAGCACTGTTGCCCATGTATGAAGAACTTTTGTTTTTGTTGCAGTTTGTTTCTTACAGCCAGCGAGACCATGCCTGCAATGTGGGCAACCATCACAGTTCATCTATTTGCAGACCAGGTACCAGTCATGCCTCCAGATAAACCACCCCCTCCCTCAGCAGTCACCCCCGGTAGCACCAGGCAGCCTTGGCATGTGGACAAATCGCAGAGGCTGAACTTTTGGAAACCTCAGGGTAGCATGGCGACATCCCCACGTTGTGTGGGAGAAAAATAAACAAATTTCTGGGCAATTCTAGATGAGCTCCACTAAACATGCAAGGTTGCAAATCGCAACGTGGGATTAAGGCATCTAAACAGTGGCTTTGGAGAGACAGACATTATCCTGAAGTCTGAGCATACCGCACACCCACTCTTCCCATGGTCCACGCACACTGCATACCTGGTCCTGTGGTGTGGGCTTGCACTGGGTTTGGGACATTCAACAACACCGCACAACCTTACTCGGGAGAGCTTCACAGCACCCACCTGCTTAGGTTTTAGAAGGCCTTGCAGAACACGCGGGCGGCGTGGCACAGACAGAGCAGACATGCCAAGTCAAGGCAGTGGAACAGCACTAGCGCTTTGCTTCCACACTGCATCAAAGCTCTGCACCCCACTACCGAAGAGCCGGGCAATGCGAGCGGTCAGGGTAAACACAGCTCGAAATCACCAAACCGAAACAACTGTACATGTAAAACGTACAGAAGTGAACTTGTCAGGCATGGGCTCACTGCCGATCCAAGTTCAAGTATCTACACAACAGAACATCTCTACATATACCACTGACAAGACCAGCATATGAAACAAGTCACATGATCCAAGCTCTTATTCTTCAAAAGAAACTCGCAATGAAGGGGTCAAAAAATGCACTTCATTCCAACACAAACGGAAAAACTAGAACTAAACCACTGACACCTTCAGAAAGTAGAACACATTCCAAAGACTAAGATTGTAACCAAGGAAAATACAAAAGGTTTTGTTTGGTTTTAAGTTTATTTATGCATTCATTCGTTAATTTAGAAACAGGCATACTAACTTCTGGAGGGTTTCTTGAGCAGGTGCGGCTGCTGTAAGAAGCGGCTCGGCTCCGGGTTGCTGATCCAGTCTGACTGCAGATTGGCGACCATTCTCGGTGACGGCTGCGCCTTCTCCTCCACGTTCGTCGTGATAACCATCGGAATCGCTTTTCACTGTAGTATCCCAATAGAAAATTGCGGATGTCCCCCAAAAATATATATTTTGGAAAAAATATATAATAAAGTAATTCCTTCTCTACGTGATATATAGATATAGATATATTATCCTCAAGCGACAAAATGATCTAGTGATCAACTACATCCAATGACGATAAGGAGCACAAAGTTAGACTGGGGAAGGCAAACTTGACATCGATGAAGAGGTTCGCTGCGATTTCTCCCACTGTGTGTGTGTGGATTTCTTAAGATAAATGCTATTATTATTATTATTATTATTATTATTATTATTATTATTAGGTTAACACAATCCTGAAGCAAGCAACAGACGTAAAGAACGAATATAGAAAAAGGCACCTTTAAAAACTATTCCCCAAAGTTCCACTGCTGTGTCGATCCGTAGAATCCCCTTTATTGGTTTCTTCTAAGGCAATGAGATGTGTTTCAGGCAACGACGCTTCTTTAGATGAAAAAATAAAAAATATATTTAGCTCTATTTATACATCGATATATATATATATATATATATAGATATATGGATAAACTTATTTGGTTGCACAATATTTCACAGACACCCAAGCACGGCTCCTCTGGCATGTACTGTCTTATGAATTTCCGTTCCAGTTAAGTTGTAGTTCCAGTCAGGGTTCGTTAATGGAGGCATTTAGCGGACATCGGGAGACGGGAGACGGGCGGCGGTTAGAGACAGGTCCCCCTCTGTCCTCGCAATCCGAGCAAATCCGAACCGCAAGCGACACCAGAGGAAGAAAATGCGCTTAATCTGGAAGTGGCGGGGCGGTGTTGGTGGTAGAGGGGCTTCTCAGTTTTCCAAAGAACTCCATTTACCCCATGTCTTGCACTAAAAATAGCCGAAGCGACGCTTATTGTCGATCTGCGTATCCACAGAAGAAAATAACCCCCTTGGAACAGCAAACAGTCAGCTCTGCAGACAGCAACCCCGCTCGGGCAGGTCCTAGATCAAGTGTCGCCTTTGACGGCCAAAAATAATGATACAGACATACATAAATAAACACACAAACCAAAAAAATCCCACGGCAGGTCAATTCTCCCAGTCCGATCCTTCTTCCGAGTCCAGAGCCACTGTGGTGCCACACGCACAGCCCTCCCCCTCCCCAGTGTTATTTCCGAGGTGCGCAGATGTCCATCCGTGACCTCGGAGCGGACAGGTTGCCGGAGGTCAGCGGGGAAGCGGCGACAATGTCCCGGCCGATCGATAACAAACACCGCGCCGGGGCAGGAAGAGGAAGCGCCGGAGCGACAGCGCAGCACAGCAGCAAGCGCTCCGCAACACACGCACAACCGCGACGCGCTACAACTACTATTTCAAAGCGACATCAACGAAACACGGTTAATGCACCAGTGACTGATTCGGCTATGAAGCCTCTTATGTCTTAAATCGGGTGGTTTTGCATTGAGAAGTGCCTTTAAACAATTATACATACGAGGAGTCCGCCCGCCCGCCCGCCCTTTAACGTCAAAGGTTTGGTTGCAGCTTTCGCTCTCTTATGTGTTGCAGTTGAGAAAAAGAAATGTCCGCAGAAAAAACAATTCCAGTTTCTCTCTCGCCTTTTTTCTCCGGATGATTGAAATAAGTCACTTTTCGTTGAGCAGTCACGAGAAAACACCGCCCCGTAGGTAATGGTGTTGATCTTCGCCTTTATGTATCCGTTCAAAGGGACACACTGATGTTATTTCATGGCCCCCCACCACCCACCCAACCGACCGACCGACCGGATACCTCGTCCACAAACACACGGGCAGACACGGGAGCTGTCCGGTTTAAATCCTCGTTTCCCTGCGTCTCGGTCGACCCCGCCGTGCGGCTCCTCAGCCCCAATCCCTCCTCCTCCTCCTCCTCCGCAGTCAGTTCGCTGCACCGCCCGGCCTCTCGCTTGCTTCCGTCCGGTGCTCACTGGAAGTCCTCGCCGGTGTCCTTCTGCCTCCCCCTCCCGGGCCGTTCACCGCGCTCTCGCCCTCCGTCCTGCCCGCCCGCCTTCTCTCTCTCTCTCAGGGTATTTCTCCGAGAATGTGTTATCCGCCAGCTTAGCTCATATTCGCCGCTTTTCCCCCGTAATCACTCCCCGGGTTTGACTCGCTCTGCCCGGCTCTGGATCCACACCCTGCGCGCAGGAACTTCCCACCAGGCGCCGAGCGGGAGGGGTGTTCGCGGCAGCGGCGCTCGGATATAAATATTTAAAGCGGCGCTCTCACACGCCGCACGTAGCATGGCACAGGAAAAGCGGGCTCTGTGCGGTTTTCAAATATAAGAGTACACCGCTCTCTTGATGAGTGATTAAAAACGGACATTTGTTTAAAAGGTAAATCGTGCACGTCCCACCCCCTTTCCTGGGATAGTTGCGCCTCCAAGTCGCTCCTCTCCATTTATAGTAACCCGGCAGATATATATAGACGCGACGGACACGGCCCGCGCGTGCCCGCCGGCGCGCCCCGCAGAGGTGCGTGCACGCGCACCCCCCCCCCCGCACCCCAAGAGTGCCATTAAGCCTTAAATTAGCCCCGTGTTTTGCCCACAAACTGTCACTGTGTGCGCTTCACAAACATATTCACCACTTTTGAAATCATACAGTGACCATGTGTTTCTCTTGCACTGTATGACTCATCACTGGAAACTGGAGTACTTTTTAATTAATATTTTCCCACATTGTGGATTGCAGGCTCTCGTTGGTATAAACATGCATTCAAAAAAAGTTTCTGGAGACTTATGAAAACTTAATGGCGGGGGGGGGGGGAGTTAATTTATGATGCACCCTGCTTTGAGGCCCACAAGTAAAACACCGACTGTGCAAACACCTGGAATAGTTGAATGTGTGTTGGGGGGGGGGAGAACAGGCTAATCATATGCAGAACAGTAGCAATAGCATTTTTAATTACTTTAAGAGGCAGGTTAAGTGCCACTCTCAAATACTGTTCCTGTGAGAGTGGGGCCACCCAGTTTCAAACTGTACTGAGGTAAGAAGTGTCATCGCTGTTAGTGGTCTGGCCAGGGACAAGACAAAAGGATTCTCACAACAATGCAATACTGTAACCTGCTAAACGAGTGGTGTGTCACAATAATCAATCAGTTTCACCTCCTTTGTTGTTGCCATTCACTTAAAATACACATGTTTTAATTCTTTATAAGGAGGACCAGACTCTTTGTCTTTGCTTGGATGCAATCCCCCTGCGTCAGCCAGGGGGGCTGGAGTGAAAGTAATCCAGTCACTGTTTGGTTGTGTGAAATGTTTCTGGCAAACAATACACCAGCAGGTGAACACAGGCCGATGAAATGCATAAATACTCACAAAAACACTCAGCAAAGTACAAATTTTGGCCTCATAAAGCATTGATGCAAACCATTGCAGTAAAATGGATCATATAAATATACACATACTTACACACACTAGATTATTTATTTATTAACTAACTAGAGAACTCAAAACACACTCTGGATAAGGTGATCTTTGTGTAATTATGGTCCATATGCTGATCTGGAAGAAGATTTGTTAAAACACGGGCTCAATTAAAGCTGCAATCGAGGGTGAAACTCAATAACTGAGCTGGGGTGCTGTGGACTCGGATCAGGAGGTTAGCAGGCAAATGTTGACTCACCTGGTCACTATTCTGCTTCGTAACTGAATTGGCTTTGACGCGGGAGTCTACAGCTTGGCTGTTTGGAGATTATTATATGATTATATTTCTAGGCACAGTGCTGCTTCATATCCTTCGAGTGCTAGAGGATACCTGCTTTCTTTCACTGAAGCAATGAGAGGAGAGTTACTGGCGCACTCCTAAAACACCACAGGAATCGGGTGGATTTCAGTGCATTGCAGCAGTGAAAGGGTTTCTTTATCCAAGCAATTCGCAGCCTTGCTGCATCGTTTTCTGAAATCAAACCTCACATGAGCCGTTTCATTTCAGATTCCTCATTAGAACAGAACGCTTTTTTTAGCGCCTTTTATTTTGGTATAATCAGGTCAATGGTTTAAAACGCGGCCTCGCAGCGCTGGAGACGCTCTGTGCAGAACATGCCCTTTAAAATAATATTAACTTTCTGTGCTAAAGCGCGCGTCCAGCCCCCCCGCCTGCGCGTCCCCGGCGCAGCTCCCACCCACCCGCTCTGCGCGGCCCCGAGGCTGTTGCTACCCGACGCCGCGGCAGCTCCGCGCGGATTGGCTGCGCGCGGGCCGGGCGCGCGGACTGCCCCCCCGCGCGGGAGAGTGACGCGCCGCGGAAACGGGAGAGAGTTCAGGGGCTGCTGAGCGCGGCGACGGGGGTCAGAACCGGCACAGAGGAAAGGGAAGGGGATGGCACTAGCGCACGCACAAGACAAGGAAAGAAAACACTCATTAGCGAGTCATTTACTCACAGTGACTTTCATAGCACCAGCCCCCAGCCCCCAATGACCCGCTATTAAACACTGAAATAATACTTCAACACGTCTTTAGCACGACGGCCGAGGACGGACGCTATGGCGCTATTTTTAGATCCCGTTCAACGCGAACAAAGCGCCGAGCCCGACATGCGCCGGTGAAACCTGCACCGGCACCGAGCAAGGCTGACGTGTGCATCACTCGCTTTACATCAAGAACCAGTGTTGTGAGTTTCCTGGAGGAAACAGTAATGGTAATCACACAGCTGTACACAGAGGACACCTTGAGCGGAATCCCCACACACACCCCCAAAACAACGATTCAGGGTGAAGCGCACAGCACAATAAACTAATGCACTGGGGTCACCAAATCTCTAGAGCACCTGTCACAGAACTGAGTTTACACCAGCTCAAATGGACGCCAGAAAGGAAACAGCGATGGTTTGAAGTGTAGGGAGTGGTAGTGTATTAATGTTATACGCACGCAATTGAACCCTATATGCTAGTGCTTGGTTTACCAACTTCTCAAAGCCACACACAGCGCCGGTGATCCTGCACTTAGGCGCGTTTTCCCCACACATTGCGACTTCTGGAAATGAGTTTCACCCCGGACGACGAGCTACAATTTCAGATCAAAGTGACCTCCGTCTGTGTCGTAAGAGTGAATTAGAGTGGATATTTGTAGCGTTTTGTGGACCTAAAACAGGTTGACAGTCTAACGCAGTTAAAGTGATCGTTATTGGTTTTCAACCCGATAATGGTCACCATAATGCTGCCCATTCCGCGCCCATTTCCGTGAACAGTGGCCGGTTGAGAGCATCGCAGTCTTTACCTAGGTTCCCTGGTTAACCTTTTATTCCGTGTATGACTATGGGTTTCATTTGTAGAAGAGCCACTGAAGTGTGTGCTTAAAACGTGTGGCGTTGTTCTTATTAGGTTGGTATACATGCATGCGTTTGTGTGCATCTGAAGGCTGAGTGTTCAGCAGCCACGGCACCCGGGTGAAGTAACGCTGTAATAATCTCGCAATGTCTGAAAATAAGTCCCAGCGACACGGGCAGCCGCAGCAGAGCCGCACATTCCACAGCGGTCAGGGTCCCGGCACAGTTTTCTCCAAACTAGAGATTGAGATGAGTGAGTGAGTGTGTGAGAGAGAGACAGGGAGACGGAGGGGGAGGCCGGTTGATAACGGCTACACGACGAGATTAACCCTGCCAAATTCCCGTCAGAGGATTGATCTGTCCTCCCGGATCAGTGGGTGTGCGCTCCTTTGTATCATGTCGGTGCTTAAAAAAATTAAACGGTTAGTCAGTCGTGTACCTGGACTAGTGTCGTCACGCAGCTGTGGTGGTACATCCCTACTGATGTGCAACAGCGTGACTGTTTACATTGCGTCGCACACCGAGGCTCCCTTCTTAACCCCCCCGCGCTCGCCAAGCAGCTCATCTGAAGATGCGGAGACGCGCATGCGCTGATCTCGTTAGCCTGCAAGCAAATTCCAATTGCGTAATGTGGGTCAAAGGGCGGCGCTGGGTGGGCCTGTCGGACAGGCGCTCAGGTTGCGGCGGGGATAACGGTTTGGGCTGGGTCGATAACTAAACAAGAAAAATCCCTCTTATTGGGCTACGCCGAACAAGACAGGTGTTGTACCCCCCACCCCCTTTACACATTTTTAGATCCATTTAGCTCCAGACACTGACTTGTCGCAAAGGCTCTTGAGTCATCCTGGAAGCTTGCCCACCTTTAGCTGTCAACGCTTAACTTTACCTTTCTTTTTCAGGAGGGGGCTGTTAAAAATACACGACACTCAATCTGCTACCGGTCATGTGCTGTTCTTTCCAGTGCACGGGAAAAGAAGCAGGCACTGTGATCGGGGGCAACACTTCCCCGCGTAAAACCAGCAAGCAACTACCTATCCCGGCGGGGCAGTGCGGGGGGCGCCGGTCCCTCTCCGGCGCTGCTCGCTCGCCGTGCAGCCGGCGCGTGTGCGGCTCTCGCAGTAAATCACGTTCGCGCGGCTCCACACGGCGAGATTCCCGGCCTCACGTGCCTGCAGCGAATTCCGCCCGGCAACACACACTGCACCATGGCAACAGGCGCGCCATTGGCCGGGCCGCGGTTTGAAATGACCAATGGGAGGCCGGCAGCGGTGATGCGAGTTGCTAGGTAAACATGATGCAGTGGGAAGATAAGCGAGCCGAGCGCTCAGGCGGCGCTACACTGGAGCCGCGGCGCTGCGGGAGGCGCTCCGCCGCGGCTCGGCTGCGCTTCTCTTCTCAGTTACCAAAGGTTAAAGAATAATAATAACAATGGTACACACACACACAAAGTATTTCACTGTGCTGCCTGCCCCTTTTCTTCTGCATCTTCCCTTCTCTACAGCGGGTTATTTATTTGAATGAGGACAGCACTAAAGCATTACCACCGTAATCAACAACAACAATAATAATAATAATAATGATAATAAATCAAATAAACCGCAAACGTGTTCCCGCAGCACTGCTATATTTTCAGCCGTCTTATCTACAGGCAGAAAATCCAAATATATACCATAGCGCTCATAGACAACATTTTCCACTGGCACTTGGCCCATTCACATGCTCGAACACTAAATAAGGTTACATAGCGACGCTTGACCCGGGCGGGCCCAGCATTTCTGATACAGAGCGAGACATGTATCCAGCATACCCCCCGCCCCTCACACACCCTGCCATCATTTCTGAGGAATCGTTGCACTTTATTTTAAAAGGTCCCTGTGACAAGTCATGTCAAAGAGACACAAAAAGGTGCTGGTGCCAGTAAAAGCAGCTAGCCCACTACTGAGAACAGGGAAAAGGATTCTTAAGTAATACATTCAGTTCAAACTGGTGTTTGGGAAGTCTGAATGTTCATTTTTTAAAGGAAAAAACATTGAATTCGAGAGCACGATTTGTTTAAGATGATGTGCCCCATTTTGCAAATATACAACTAACAAATCCATACTGCTGTCCGGACAGAATTCTGTAGCTTACACTGAAACGTTGCATGTCCAGCCACATGCTATAGAAACCGCCCTCATTTCAGATCTCCATCAGTGGAGCGTCCTTTCAGAAGCCTCACAGGCTTTCAGGCCTTTGGCCTCTGGCAAAACAAGCCAAGAGCCTGAAGGAGTGCGAGACTCATTTCATAATAACAACGATGCTGTTAGTAGACAATATAACCGTCAGCTTCAACACAGTTCAGTTCTACCAAGTGGGTTGAACAGTACAGGTCCAATATTGGACAGCAGGCATTGCTTCATTGCAAACATCCCCAGGTGTGCTTTAGCCAGAATGTTATGCCATAGTAAAATTAACAAATAAAATGCATACAAAGTACAAAAGGGAGTACTACCTATTCACAAAAGCTGCTTTGTAAACCAGAAGGGTAGGAAAAAAAGTTGAGGGGGGATCAAATGGACACTCATTTTCAAATCTTGGTCACAGGACACAGGTGATTACTGTGATACAATGCTCTCCTCATCTGCACCGATTCTGCAGACCAACTGCAGCCCTCAACCACTTCCTCTGAGCTTTGGGACAGGCTACTGCAGAGGGGCCATGTCTAGATAACAGACTCAACATCCCCATGACAAGTTCACTGACACAGTATTACTGACTTTATGGATTACATTCCAACAGATAACAGGAAACCAGTGGGAGGGCCTGGAAAACATCAGTATCAAATCACCCCCACACTACTTGCCACTAGGGTGTCAATCGTTTACACAGGTCAATGCTATTACACTGTGAGGTATAATAAAGAAAGAAAAAGAAAATAATCAAATAGAAACTTAATATTAAAGACAAAAATAAAATAAAAACCAGAAAGCAATCCCTGGTTTTGAGCACCTCAGCACAAAGCCATGCACTGCAGGGCCCCCAGATTACTCCTGCACAATCGTATGATGGTTCCACCACACATCTGAGGTACTTTCATATTTGCTCCCCATCCATGCAGCTTTTCAGTTCAGTTTCACACTTTACACCCTTCTTCCCTGTCCCCAAGTGGATTACAGAATGCAGCAGACGGCTTTTGTTTTTCCTGGGCAAAAAACGGGCAATCAACCATGAGCAGGGTCAACCCCCCCAGCAAATCCAAGACACCCGAGATCCTGGCACTCAAGTTCGTCGCGGGTGCTGAGGTTTCACCCATAAATAGGCCGGGCAGATCCGAACGAGGGCAGCCTAGAGACCCGAGGTCTGCCTAGCACTCAGCTGCTAATTTTGAATGATAAACGGGATGGTGAGGGAATCAGCAGAACAAATATCACACCACTGCTTCCAGCTTGTAGGGGGGGGCTGCATGAAACCACAGCCCTCACTATCGAGCAGTGCATGCCCAAAACACACGGCCTATCTGCACACTGTGCCCAGATAGGCTTCTGTAGGCACCACTCTCCACAAATCCCACCGAAACGGTTCCAAGTGACATGTGTGGAATGAGATTTACAGAAGCAGCACCAAAACTACAAATCACACACAGATTACGTGTGCAGGTTCCTATTAGTGGATTAGGAGACGCCTCATTGGAATGTCTATCACCCGTTTTAAATTGGTTAACAAATTTCACTGGCATTGTGTTTTCGGCACAGAGGTGTAGCTTTTGGATGGGGTGTCTTTAAACTGAAGCTGGCGCTTAGGGTAGTTTCTTTGGGATTAGCATGGATCTGATCAGCACACAGTGGCAATTTTTGTTTAATTCTGACCGGATCCATGCAACACTTCATGTAAATCCGTGCTGGAAACTTGCGGACTCCCTGGCAGGTCCGTGGTGGTGAAGGCATGCCGAGACAGGACTGCGCCACCTCTTGTGGTAGATCTCAGAGAATCCTGAGAGTTAATCCCAGATCAAACCAAGACTGCCTTTGTGACAGACCTTTCACCTGCAAAACCAAGACTGCCTTTCTGACTCACCTTTCACCTGTACATACACACACGCATATAAACAGGTACACACAGCACACATCTCATGCAGGCACGCACGCACGCACGCACGCACGCACATCCACACCCATACATCGACTACGTCACCTAGCCAGTGGTGGTTAACCCACACACAACGTATAGAATGAAATCTCATATTATTCACTATTGGATTAGTGGACCACCCCCCCCCCCCTCACTCCCCTCCCACTCACCCCCTCTTCTCCCTAAAGAACGGTCACATGGTTGGATTTAGGAGGTTAGGATCAGTTCATTCCGAGATCAGGTTTCCACCAAGTTCATGCGTGTGCTGGCAGCAGACCAAACGTGAGAGAGATCATGTGAAAGGGGGCTGGCTCGGCATGTTGTTTATTTATTGATTGATTGATTTTCACAGTGCAGGGTTGGGTTGGCTGGAAAATCAAACCAGTCCTAGCTAGCCAAATACTGCAGGTGTCTTTAGATTTCAGCCCTGGTCAATTTTTAGGGCATGAATGGACACCTAAAAACACTCAAGGAACTTTATTTGAGATGCACTTGAACCCAAGCTTGGTCTTTTGATGTCTGCTGCAGTGGTTTGGGAAGGGTGAGGGGGTTCATGGAATGACAACAAGACACAAACAGGGTTGACACAAGGTTGGGTTACATTTGCCATCTGTTTCAATCTCAGTAGTCCCGATTAATCTCAGTCCTCCTGAGGGCTTCTTCACTTGGTACAGTTTGGAAGTGCATTGAACTGGCCTCCTCCTTGGTGCAGTTAGGCTAAAAAGGCCCACTGTGCACAAACACCTTACTTTTTTTTTCCTGGAATTCTTAGCTGGTGTGTAAACATAACCCCAAAACAATTTACAGAGGACAAAGCAGAGCATGCACAGTAAGACAGACCAATGGGTATCCAAAGAAGAGAAGGCACAAAATTAGACAACATAAGCTGATAGACATAAAACACCCCAACTTTCAGCTTTCGCCATTTCTTTATGCCCTACAGTTGCAGCCTAAATTAATCAAAAAAATTGTACCACAGTACCAACACGAATCTGAGTTCAACATGCAGGTAAAGCCATTAGCCCGTGAGATAAAACTAAGGATCTTGCCCCCGGTGAAGACTTTTGAGAGAAGTAGAATTCAATTCAATTCAATCTACCAACCCACTCCACTGTCCTTCTCGTAAACAAAGAAAAGGACACACCACAGTATGGACTACAAAGATCTGAGTCTCCATCAGCAGACCGGCTCTCCCCAAGTACACGACGTGTTCCAGCCAGATCACAAATCAGAAGTACAGGTGATGTGCAGCAAAGTTTCAACCACAGACAATTTGGCGCTTAATCTAAAATAAAGAAATACATTAAAACCTGATGCCTCTTGGTTACCAATCACTAGGTTTGCTACTAGACAGGGTTCAATAAAAACCTGGGTGCTCTAGGCCTGTGTGTGCAAGGTTTGTAATTATGCACAATTGGAAATGACAACAGTTCGTGTAGTTCCTGAAATGCGGGCTGCCCAGCACGCCGGCTAGCACTCACAGCTCCCTGCCAGACAGTCTGAAGCAGGCGTCCTTCTCTCTGGGTTTAGGTAACAAAAACGAAAGTGTATGCAAATATATACATCCCCGAGAATTGTCAGAGCCGGCAACAGAGAGCTAATCCACTCCAGAACTTAATGGGTGTAATTAGCTCCTTTAGGATCTCAATTGGTTCCATTAAACAGTCAGCTGGTGGAAGCGAGTCTCTCTAACATGCTGCTGATTTGCAATGGTGGATTGTTCCTCTTTCCCACACCGACAAGGGGGTCTGAGCAGGCAGGAGGAAGGAAGGGGAAGTCCTTAATCTATATCCCAGATCACACACAGACTTCAAAATAAATCTATATATTCTCGCTCATTTGGATACCCCCTGTACCTCGCTAATGGTAATCAAGTGGTTTTGCCATTTGAACCACCCAGGTTCGGATGAGGAAGGAAGGGACACATAAGTGTCACGCAGACTTCAGAGCACCACCTGCTCACCAGTAAGCATCAGAGTACTGTGCAACATCAATTCAATTCCCCATTTTACAATTTGACTTGGGTAGACAGTCTCACTAATTTACCGCTAACAATCTAGCAACAACAAAAACAATACAATTATAATTGAACAGATGTGCTCCCTACTCTGTCCTCACTACTGAATCACAGACCTCAATGAGACTTTCAGGACATAAAATAAAAACAGATAAGTAATAATCATAATAATAAATCAGTATCGTTTACACCAACAATAATACAAAAAAAAAGTATTATAATGATTTTCAGTACAAAAGAAGTTTGCTGGACCCAACTTAATTTGATAAAGTCATTTCATATATATCTCTCACACACACACACCATACAAAAAAAAGAAACCATCGCGCCCTTCCTTACTGCTAAAGCAAAACTGATGAGAACATAAGCTTCACTAAATTGACAGCAACCAGTCTCTAATTACAAAGGCGCAGTGCAGGAACCCTCTTGCTATACACATAAATGATCCGATTCAGAGCAAACATTCTGACAATAATTTATTTTTTAAATTAAAGTGCTTAAAAAAAAAAAAACTTTCTGACATCAGAAAACCGGGTCCTTGTGTGGCCTGTCCAAGCCTACCATCAGCTCTCCTCTCAGCTGCTTACTGCACTGGTCATTCTGATACACTGACACACGCCCTCACGCACTCGCTAGTGCTACTGTCTGCATTGCCCTGCGCTTCCGAGAGCAAGATTCACTCCAGGGGGCTCAAACTCACACAGGGAGAGAGACAGGAAAGACCAGGAACTGACTGGCTGAGCAACAGTGCCTCCTGCTTTCTTCACAGCCACTGCAACTCTGCTCCTGTAAGGCACACACTGAAACACACTCTCACTCACACCCACACTCACTCATACATGCATGCATGCATGACTGTGATGGAGAGAGAGGGAGGGAGAGGGAAAGAGAGAAGCAAGAAAGCCTTTGCAAACCAGGATAAAAATCAATGTCAAGGGATACATACGCTAACACACATACACACATGCAGCAAGTGCACGAAGGGGGGGCAGGGGACAGCAAGAGAGAAAAGAAGTTGAGAAAACAGAAATAAAGGAAAAGAATGAAAGAAAAAAGTCCTCAAAACATTGGAAGAATGAAAATGAAAGAGACCAAACAATCCAGAAAGTGAAAATCAAATAGTAAATCAGTAATAAGAAAAACAGAATAAAGATTAAAAAATCTTAAATATGTAAAACTAGCCCTCAAGTCCCTCATTTGCTTACACCTGCTCCATGCTGATCAATAAATGCAAACGTCTGCAGCCGTTCTTTTTTCAGTGTCAATCATCGCCGTCTGTCTCATTCTATACCCTTCCCAGAAAACACCATCCCTACAGTCCAATAACGATATAGTCTTGCACTGCGCATGTTATAATGGGAATGGCTCCCTTTTAAAGAGCTTCCAGAGCTATTGGGGATCTCTCACAACAGGGGTCAAACAGGACCCTGAGGTTGAATAGCATATCACACAGAGCAACCCAATCTCCCTTCTATCACGGACTGGGGTGAGCAGTTAATTTGCTTGAGGGATACGGAGAGGAACCTGACCACTAGACTGGATCAACAAGGAAACCGGACCCGGAGTTGGGGAGGTACAAGCAGGAGAGAAGGAGAGGAAACGGGAAGCATGGGCTTTACACAGCAAGTGGCGGGGGCATGGAACAGATTGCATTTACAGAAGCCTGGTCCTGAGTTTCGTCCGTGACTGAGGATCTCCGGATCATTAAGATCCACACGGGGCAAAACCAGTGCACTGAAACGGACGCGGTCTCCACACACATAGGCGCTCAGCTAAACCTCTGCTAATTTGCCTACTTTCCCTTTAAGGCAGAGCGCCTGCCCCCTGTCCTAAGGGACTAGGAACATCTTCATTACAGGAGCAAGAATAAAATACATAAAGGGAATGGAAAGGAGGGGAAGCCTCGTCACTTCCCAAACAGCCAGGCCTCACATTCGAGCTCCTATTCATCCCGTACTGCGCATACTGTGCGATTAATCACCTGTAAGCCTGACATAATCTCCGGAAGGCTGGCTACTTAATTCTCCCTGTGCCAGTTTAACGCTGGCAAAGGCCTGTGTGTGTGCCAGTGTGTGTGCTGCGTGCATGCGAGCGAGTGTGTGTGTGTGTGCCTGCATGTGTGCATGCACCTGCGTATGTCTGCGTGAATGTGAGCCTTTGAGTTCCTGCGTGCATGTGTGTGTATGTGTTTGCGTTTGCCCAGCGTGCCTGCACGTGTGAGTCACTTCTCTTCCACTCTCCTAACTCGGGACCCCTTCGGTCTGCTCTGGTGTACAGCCCAAGAACACAATGGTGTTTCAGCCAAGCAGTTTTCTGGAGGTGCATGAACAACCCCTCTCAGATCCTAGAACTCGGTTCCCGCAGAACTCATGATGCACATTTAAAATTTAAAATTTAAAAACAGCAGAGTATGAGAAATTTAGTTTATGAACAGTCATTTGTTTCAGGAGGATCCTAACAGATGCTTCTGCGTAGCTGGAAAAAGTGACTGCACTAACATGGAAGTCCCAAAATTACTGCACTCCCTCCACCGGCTGCGTTGCTCTCCTCTCCATCATACAGGCAGTGTGTTCTGTCAGGTCAACAGAGCGATCAGACTGAGGTTATATGGAACTAATGTTTAATCACAACTGTTCCTCTTTAGTGTGGCATAATGGCCAAAAAGGAGAACAAGCCAAAAAAAATATTGACCATTGCCGCTCTCTCCAGTTTAAAATCATACCATTTCAGTCAGGCTACGAAGCAGTTTCTTAAGCTTCAGTTTAAATGTGGCCATTCTGATCTTAATTTTTGCATTACCTTTACCTTTGCTTTACTGTCAGTCTCTTCACTGCTGATTGACCACTCCGAGCACACCTTTGACAATAGCCATTAGGCTCCGCCTTGCCTGGTTCCCAAAACAACAGGCCACATCCACAGCCTGCAGACAGGGGATGTGGTCACAGGACTGGGGGGCTTAAACCCCATAGAAATTAATTATAAGGAATTCTATGTTAAGTGCTAAGTGTTGTTGTCAATCATTCAGCCAGATCCCTTCAGAAAAGCCCCCCTCTTTAGAATAAGGTATAATACATTTAACCAACAGTCATCAGCAAAGAGATTTACTTCCCAAACCACTGCAGCAGATTTACATATTTTCCAAGTGCTGAATATTATTAGACTAAGAGTGTGTGGTGCCCGGGCAGTGGTCTGTGTCAGATGACAGGAGTGGGTCACTGTCTTCTTGCAGGAGTGGAAAGTGGGTCAGCGCTAGGGGAAGAGGCTGGGCAGCACATAGCGACACTCTACAGTAGCAACACACACACACACTCCCTCTCTCACATTCACTCTGACTCTCACACTGACACACTGACTTTTACACACACACTTTCACTCCTCCTCTCTCACACTCAGTCACCGACAGTCACACAGTCCTGGACACCCAGTGAAGTAGGGGGGTGGGACCGCTGCAGCCCCTTGGTAGGCCCTCCTATCCCTGACGGTAGTGCTGCACGATTACAGCAGCCACGATTGTGGAGCAAGTCTGAGACGTAACGAAGAACAGCACAGATCCATATGGATCGTGTGTGAGTACGGTACGGGTGCCCGTCGTCACAACATGACTTCCACAGTTTATCCTACAGTTTTAAATGTATTTTGCCCGATTGGGGGTGGGGTGGGATGGGAATGGTCTACTACAATGTGGACTACAGACAGCATTTTGATAATTTGGGTGTGTTTGTTTTCACAGATGTGACTCCCAGGACGCAAGCTCTCACTTACCCGACAACAATGAATCCATTGGAAGCAAAAGAACGACCAGCAACCATTGCCCAAATCCATAGTTTGCAAATATTTATTTAAAACACGTTTCAACTGATGTAATTTTTAGTGTCCGATTCATGACAAGCCTTGCCCTGGGTGGATTTCGCTTGCATTTCCAGCTGGGTCTATGGTCATAAAACGCAAAGCAATTTCAGGCTGGGCTCCTGTTCACATACAGAGAACTGAAGGTTGCTCAAAACTAGCGATACATCTTGTGGTGCGCTACAGTACTGGCTATGATCACCACTGGTGTGCAGCATGTTCAACAGTTCAAGAAGATGCATCTGAGTTATATCTAAAAGGTTCAGTCACCAATAATGTTTTAATTACTGCAGCCAGGTGTAAATCATACACACCAATTATTATTTTTTCAGTCATATACAGACGACTACACACTCAACACAAAGACAAGGACCGAGATCCCAAGTGGGGGGCATTAAATCTGAGCACATTCAAGACTGAATATAGATCAGACTGTACATATGAAAAACAGAAGTGCAGCTATCCAGGCAAACCTACTGCAAATCATTTCACCGCAAAACACCCGGAAGTGAAGCAGCTGAGCCAAGGGGTTGCCCAGCCTAGACGAAGGTTCCAGCAAGCCTTCACTGTGCTTTACTACACACAGCTATGAATACCCCACACTCTTACCACAGTAAACACACCTACGCCACAGCTGTCAGGGTAGACTACCTCTGAGTCATGGGGGAGTGCAGGCCAGCACAGTGAAGGCGTGCTGGAAGCACAGGAAACCCCTGTGAAACCACACACACACCACCCCCGTGAAATAACTAGTTCAGAAATCTTAGGGAAAAGTGACCTGGGTGTAGCTGTATGAGGGACGGGAGAGAAAGTTTTATTGGTTCTACTATAACAGTTTTGAGTTGAACTAGACAGGACAGAGCTCGAGGTGGAAAAGCAAAAAAAGAGTGAACCTCCAAGACCAGGACCAGGCCGGGACCGGGGTTTCCCTGTGCCAGGTCATCAATGCTGTCATTTCCTCACACACGCTAACCCTCAGAGTTTGGGGGAGCTCACCCTCTTCCTGGACAGTCTTTACAGGGCTCTCTAAATCACAAGCTACTGGGCACCTTGAGCACATGGGCATCTAATCTCTCTATCCATCCACAGTGCCTGGCAAAAGTTCTTACCCCTATCAAAAATGTCACTATTTGATGAATTACAAATAATATATATATATATATATATATATATATATATATATATATATATATAACTTTAGTTTTATCATCAAACTTAGCACAGTTATGTGTTAAGGAGGTTAAAGTCACCAAAACCTGCAAAAAATATATAAATTGCTGTAGTTAGCCCCCTAAGTCGGTACATCTGATATAATATTACAATAATATAACAATATTACACTGAGGCTGGATAGTGAGATGGATACATATGGATATATAAACAGGTCATGTGACTGTGTGGTAGCTGTGCTCGTGTCTTCAGTCTGTGAAAGTGCTCTATGACAACCTGCTGTGAAGGTCCTATACCCAATAAAAACCGACAGAGTGAAATTGACAAACTAAAGCATGAAAGCCTGCCAGTAAGATACATTTGGCGCATCCAAGTCCCAAGCAGGCCTAGTCGACACAGAGCGACTCCAGTCTGCATGACACTCCCAGGGGCAGAGGTCAAAGTTCACAGGAATTTCCTTCCTAGATTTGTGTGCGTGTTCTTTATGGTGGCAATGTTTGGTTTGGTTTCTCGCACTTATAACCAAGCTTCTACTGTGATTGCGATCAGTGCATTAAGGCTGCAGAGTGTCTACTGGTCTGGATCACCTCTCTATGTGTGTTGAGCAGATTCCCTGGCTAAATCACGATCTTCTCTGGAGTTTGTTACAGTCTGTCCGGACAGAACTGCTGTGTGGAGTAACAATCCCTTTTGACTTCCTTGCACCTTAACCAACATGTCTCTCTCTATCTGTGCTGTGTTGTCATGCAGGTCAGCAGGTGGTGCTGTATCAAGTGTGAGCTAAGGGGAAAGCAGCACCAAGGAGAGCAACCACTCTGATTCGCAGGCCTCTATACACACACACACACACAATCACAGACAGACAGACAGACATAGTGCCTTAACTATATGTACATATAATTTGCAGAAACAAACATAGAAAAATTATATTTTTCACACGCAGCACACAGTTCAATGTAAACACACGGCAATAATGCAAGGCTGCCCATGGTTGGCGGTCATGCACACAAAGCCCAGCCAAGGGAATGACAGAGCTGGGTACTGCCCGCTCAGCTTGCTACAATCAGACCGGGCTGAGCACACAAAGCTCGGCCTGTTGCGAAGCACGCTCCCTCATTTCCTCTCCATCCGAATACAGCAGAATATTAGGCACTGCTCTTCTGTTCTGCTCCGTCTCTCTCACGCAGACCCACTTCCCAACTTGTACACGGCAGAGTTCGCAAGAGAGAGTGTGCCAGTGTGAGTGTGAGCAGCGATTCTCACACACTGTCTCCTGCACTTAGACGGTCACTCACACATTAACACAGTCAGACCAATCCTCTCCCTCTGAGTGGCACAGTTTAACCAATACAGAAAGTCAAGAGTACCGGAAAGCGCACACACTCCTATGCTGAGTGGCACACACACACGCTAACCTAAAGACAGGGTATTACTATACAAGGCCAAAATACAAAACAATAATGATAATCTAACAGGAACTGTGCTTTTAAAAACCTGCATAAGAGTCAAGGTCAGGGCTGCCATGTTTGATAGGTAGAGGGTGTTTTTCTTTTCATGTTTCAGTTACTCCAAATGAAAACAATCCACACACATCATTACTTGATTCCTAGTAGTCCAAGTACATGTCCGATACAACTTTTGGTCTGTGAAATGATGTGGAGACTGAGTAAACCTCTTGTGCGGTTATCCTGCAAGACTACAGGTGTTAGAGAAACAGACGTAAGGAGGAATCAGTGTCGCAAACAAATTTGTCACACTAAATTGCTTCCCAAATTCAGCTGTGGAGAAGTCACATTCATAACCAGCCTTCTCCCATAGTTGCCACAGGTAAGGTAAGCAGCACGGAGGACAGCGAGCCACACAGAACCCGCGCCAGGGTAATAATGAGCATTGGCAGCTCCTCTGAAGAAAACACCCACATAGCAGGAGGCCCCGCCTTTACTGAGAGGGGTGTTCAATAGCCACGGATACTCTGTCAGGAGGCAGAGGGGAATGCTTCATCGAAGTAGCGTGCCGCTCTACAGCTTGTGATGCTCATTAGGAATTTATGAGCTGCTCTCTACAACAGCAAAACAGCACCAAAAGATAAATTAAAAAATGAGGACCCACAACAGCAACAGCAGCAGCAGCAGCAGCAGCAGCAGCAGCAGCACAGGCAACTGGCAGGTTTTGCTTGCAGTCTAAAAGAAGAAATTCAATGAGTGGGGGGGCAGTCTGTACAGAGGTCAGTGTAACCTTAGAAACACAGGACTGCACAGTGAGAAGAGAGTTGAGAAATAACTACAGTGGAGGGGATAGGCCAGTTCTGATCTCACACTTTCACTGTGCAACCAGTACAAGCCCCACCCCCCATCCCCCCCATGAAATCTACTGTATTACCCTTCCTGAGGGCTGTTTAGTTTGCACTCTGCTGTTAATTGAGACTTGAGGGTCTTGATTCACTCCTGAACTATCAGAATGTCAGAAATCTGCACTTGCAAAGCAAAAACAGATAACATGGACTCCATCTCCACATGTTCAATTGGACAATAGGCTCAGAAGTTATATTTAAGTAGATGCCCAATTAGTGTACATCTCAACAGAGAGTTGTTTGGTGGTGACTGGCCTGTACTGTGTATTGAATATCTCATGGGCCCAAAGTACAGTACAGCACAATCACACTACACAGTGGTGGGGAGGCGTTGTGTTTGAGCTGAAGGTACACTCCAATGCCAGGCATAGAATGCACTGCATGCCACTCACCCTATCTGTTAAGCTTTAAGCCAAGTCCCTCGACTGGAGTCTCTAAAGGCTTTTAACCAGACTTGGATGTAACAAAGTTTTAAACCTCATGGAAGAGAAACCGTATCCGAGATATGGGCCTGCTTCATTCCATAGCTTGAATGAGCATGGGAAGCCCTAAAAAAGCATCCAAATGAGGTAGAAATAAAACTCTGCCTGTCTGAAATGAAAGGCATGAAAGGCCCAACATTTACAGCTGATTTTACTGCAGGGGCTCCCCGTCTTGTGTGAAAGCATTACAGCAAGGCTGCGCTTTCCTGAAGGAAATTATGTCGGTTCGTGTTGATCGTGGGGATGTACAGGGCAGCACAGTTCCATTTGCTTTTTGGAAGGTGTCATTATGCACGCGGCTCAGTGGTGTTGAAGTGCAGCTGTAAAGGCAGGTCAACCGAAATGAGATGCACAAAAAAAGCAAAGAGCGCACATTCAGAAACTGTTCTCTACACAAGGCACACTACACAGCGAGAATGGCTTCAGACAGCGCAGCCGCCCAGCCACTGGGAGCCATGGGGCCTTGCCCTCAGTCTTTAAATCAGCTCGACTTTGGTGGTGTTCGGCCACCTCATATCTCGTGACATCACAAGTGTACTGCCTGTACACCGTAGACCTGGCAATCAATCCAATCTTTGATGTTCTACTGGGGGGGTGGTGGTCTACATCTATAAGTCACATTTCCTGCCTGGTTCATTAGATTATATAGCTCACGCCTTTATCCAAGCCTGACTTGCACGGCTCGGAAATAACTGAGGTAGAATGCGTTTCTCATTCACAGTGTCACAATGGCTAACAGCGGACCTGCAAGAGTTAAACCACTGTCTCTGTGAATACAAATGAAGGCGGAGAGGAGGGTCTCGGTGTAATTGGAGCAGATGCAATTTAAGGAGGCTGGGGGGGGTAGGCCTATATGTTACACAAAACCAACTGAAGACTAGAAACAGTTGCCATGTGAAATGTGGCTTCTCCACCTCATCCTCTGAAAAAACGGACTGAAAAAAAAAAAAATCTTGAGGGGGGTGGTAGAGTGGCACCCGCCCATTAGCAGTTCAATTCAGTGCCTGCAATTAAATAGATAAATAAAAGCGCAATAAGCGCAGTAATCCAAAGCCAAGTGAGAATCCAGGAAGTGTTTTTGGGGTTGGGGGGGTCTATATCTCGCATGATGCAAATGAGACACTGCCTCATCAGCATTTCCCTCCTATGGAATACAACACTGTAGCACCTCTGCTTATCCGGGATCTGAACTGTGAAAATAACCAGCATCAAACTTCCTAAATAAGAATAACACTAACAACAACAATCAAGTCTTATGCATTTTGCAGTTCCAGACATCCTATGTGACATACTCATGCCGTCAGTGAAATCAATAAGTAAATCAATGGTTTTGCCTGCGTTTAGCCTCAGCTTTCCACAGTGACAGGACTCCCCACACAAGTGCATGAGAACCGCTGGCGCCATGGGGCTCCAAGAGAAAATCCACATGCTCCCGTGAACAACTCCTCTAGTGTCAACCAATACATTTTCATGTGTGGAGCAGAACCCGGCACTGGGCTAGAGGGTGGACACAGGGCTGTGCCATCAGCTTGGACAGACTGAATGTCCTGGCTTGTACACAGACACTGGAAACCAGGAAAGAGACAAAACTATGCCATCCATGTATACAAACGCATAAGTTTATCCATTTCTACCTAGCCCTGAGTGAAGGAAAAACTCAACTGCCACCTCCTTCGTCTGAAAAAATAAAGTAGACCAATCTTACTGTATTATGAATTATTATTAGTTTGTTTGTTGCACACCCATCCTAACTGATCAAATCATACATCCCTAGGTCTAGAGGGCAACCATTCTGTTGGTTAGTGGCTCATTTTTTGGGGAGATCGACCAATTATAGTCTCTGACCTTGAGAGACACAAAACAATACCCCATAGGAGTATCAAGGAATTAATTGCATCAGTTATGTCATATCTATGAATGAATCGGTGCATCACGTGCCTCAGCTCCCTATTCCTGACCCAATTTAGTTGTTTCCCCTCAATGGACAAGACACACAGGGACAAGGGCATCAATCAAGAGGCTGGACTCTGGTCTTACTGCGCTAACAGAGGTGCGAAGGGAGCATGAAAGTGACCAATGAGATCACTGCATTTTCTCTGGGAACTTTGCACACTGAAAGTTTTGGTTCCCTGGTTCAGGCTCCAGTCTTGACAGGGGGACAGAGAGAGAGTGAAAGAGGGACAGAGAGAGAGTGCACGACTGGCTTTTAGACAGACGGAAGTATCACTGTGGAACTGGAAGTGTCAATCACCTCAAGTGAAAATTTTTCTCCAGTGAACCCCCTCCAAACACAGGAATACCATATTTAATGCAGCACTACTAAAATCCATTAAGGGAGCAATGGACACTGAAGCCTGTGCAGCACTTAACTAGACTTAACCTACTTAACCACCTTTCCATTAAGTTTTCTATTCTTCAGATGAGAGGCATAGTAATAATCACATAAACACAGACCACCAGGCAGAAAGTAAGTCACCACTACAGAGCGAGAGACACCAGAGACAGCACAACACCCCTGATGTCCTGCTCCCCGCAAATCCATTCACCCATTTAAAAACAGCCACTACATCCAGTCCAGGTTCACAGCTAGCCGAGCTCAGCCCAGCAGGCACAGGGCAAGGCAGGGCAACACACACACACAAAATGTGGGAGAAAAGCAGAGCACCCAGAGAAAGCCCATGCAGCCACAGGCAGACCCCCAAGGCCAGGAATCGAACCCCATTGCAATTGTCATATTTTGCCCCTTTCACAGTCACTTACATCTTTAATATACTCAGACCCGATTGCCGTGACACTCTGCCAAATAATGTCTTCTTCATATACAGTGAGGAATGTGTATCAGTTCACCAGGTGGACTAATAACCAACTGAGTCAGCTTAAAACGGAGCCATGAGGGTAGAGACTGACAACAACAACTCGGGAGTACAATACAAAGTGAAATACAACATGCAATTTCTACAGGATACAGCAGTGTGAGGCACCAGAGCCACATGTACACACCTGTGTTTCTTTTCATTTATTTTATTTTAAACACAAGGGAGAGAAGAAATACTGGGAAATTCCATGGTACCCATCTCAGCTAGCAGCTTCAGAGTGTGTGCAGCGCTAATATGCTTCCCCTCCTGCTTGAAACCTGCAGGGAATCCGCTAGGCACAACAACAGCGTGTGGCCTGCTTGTGTGTATAACCCTTACAGACAAGTCGGAAAGAGGCATTTGTGTTTTGTATGGTGTCATCAGTTTGAACTTCATTTCTATTTCTGTATGCTTAGGATGATTAACAGACACTGCGAGTCAAAAGGCAGACCAGGAACACATGTAAATAAATCTCAGATCCAAGTAGGAGGAAATGCACGGGGAGGCATTTTAGCGTCGCACACACACTGAAGCGGCTAGATGAGAAAGGCTCCATGAACTTTCCCCCAACAGGACAACCCAGGAGGTCCATCTCTTCTACTGTATCATTATTTTTACTACTTCACTACCCAGCTTCTGTGAATACCAAAACAGAGACTTTAAGGTGTTGGCTTTGATTGGATCTATAGAGAAGTCTTTGCCATTTTCTGGCATGTGGTAGCCAATCAAAATCCAACCTGCTGACAGGAGAAACTCTAGTGCTTTTTGCAGCAGAGCAAGTGTGGGCCTTATAGCATTGGGTCACCTAAAACTATGTCCCACAGTTCCTGCCTAATGCACGTCCCAATATCTCTGCCACAAAGTGATGTGCATGCACTTATCAGCTTATTAGCAAAATGGGAAACCTCAAAGTGAGAAATCGCACAAAAGGATGTGCGCCAGAAGAAAGTGTGAGAGCAATGAGGGAATAGATTAACAGTGAAATCTAGGTGAATGTCAGGAATGAAGTTACCAAATAGATTTTATTTCTGGGATTAAAATAAATACTATATCTACATATTTATATTATTAATAATAAACACTTGAGGAATCACTCAAGCACAGTCAATTTCTGGAAACGCTTCTGCTCAACACATGATTATGGGAAAGACAGGAAGCTTGACAAAATTAAATAGATTCATTAAGTCAATCAGTGTTGACAGACAGCAAGCAGATTAAGACACAGCTGCCATGGACCTACAGGAAGAGGGAGGGTGCAGCAGGGGGGTGGGGGGCTGGTTCCTTATCAGCGCAATCACTCTTTTCCTAGTCTGAGAACCAGGTAGCCACTTCCAGTAAGTCACTTCCAGTAAGTGGCTTGGTCCTAATCTAATACTTATATTAATGAGCACCAACCCCCTAAATGCACGCTGATGTGTGGATTGGGTCTGCTCCATTTTGTGACTGGTGTTGTGATCAGTCACACACATACAAAGCTGCCCATTTTCCTGTTCTTCTGGGATGTTCGATCACTGTAGGCCTCAACCACCACTGATTAGAGCTCCCTTCCAGATTATGACCCACTTTTTAGCAACCAGGGTTATGATTTTATGTGAAGGCACGTATACGGTTAGAAAGTGGGTCAACCTGGGTCAAAAGCCATCCAGCTCAGGAAGCAGCACTGACCCAGGCAGAGTGATGCACAAGGCACTGTTTCGGTCATAACCTGGGTAGGGTGCGACCGAGGCAGAGGTTGGCACGGTGAAAGGAGCTCACAATAGGCGATGTACTCTGAAACCAACAGGCAGTAGCAATGGTCATCTTGAGGTGACTAAGGGCAGATTGCATAATACTGTAGTCATTTGCAAGGTGTGTGTGCAGTACAGGCTTGTGTGGCAGTGAAGAGAGCGAGTTAGTGCACAGGGGGGCGTGGCATCTCCGGAACAGCATTTAAAAGATCAACAAAATCAGTCGACTCAATAAATCATTTTTATTATCATCATCATCATTATGATAATGTTGTGAAAGCCACTACAGAATTTAAACTAGACTGTGTCTGAAGTACTCAACGGCAGGAGAACGTTTCATAACCTTGAGAATGCTGGAGTGCAGAAATCTTACAGGAAAGGGCTGCGTTAACTTCAGGATGCTTTTTCACACAGCCTGCTGCTGCTGTGTACGCCAACCGATTGCCTTTATGATCAGAGCCCTGCATTCTCATCTCCCCTCATCGCAAGTTAGGTCTGACCTGCTGCAAGACAGACCTGAGGTCGGGTGGTTTTAGCACTCGTTTTATAGTCCACAAGTAATCTGTAATGAAAGCATGATGCCTGGGTCCACAGAGAAACAGTCACTTTTCTTGGAGGGGGAAATGTCATTATGCACCGAGTTAGATAGGGTCCGAGACAATTTTACCATAAAGGGTGTCGTCTGAAAGTATAGCTCAACTTCTATACTTAAACTCCAACCCCTCCTTCCCCCCCTTCCCGCTCCTCACAAAACTTCCCTTCAGATTGCTCGGAAGTGATGCCAGCTATGAAAGCACACAGACCGATCTTTGCCAAAAGCACATATCTTGGGAGTCTCTGAGAAGTGTCACTGTTTTTGCCCCACACAATGACAGTACTCTGTGCATTGAGCAACCTGTGACAGCCCGCAACCGTTACCCAGAGAAATCTCTCATGGCTGAGTCAGTTAGAAACAAGAATGAAAAGAAAAAGAAAAAAAAATAGTTGAACTACCCCTAGTTTCACTAAGCACAGATTCAATGCTTTGTCAACATCTGTGCCCACACATTACAGACTAACTCTTTATACATTTCAGTTGCATTATGAGGGGAATAGCTAGACATAAAAGGATAAGATAGCAATTAAGAAATGAATATAGATAGATGTTAGTCATTGAATAAAAAAATAAAAAAAAACTTTATAGCCTGTTATTTTCTGCATAACTTCGGGACTGTACGTTAACTCGCGAAAGCGCTTTGAGATGCGTCTCCCTGTGAAAAGTGCGCTATATAACAAAACTATAATGGACAGACTATACTGATGCTGGCTTCTGTTTTTAGGGCGTGTGAGTTGGGTAATAATTCCCACAAGAAACTCAACAGACGTATGCTTAGATTTGACAGTACGTGCATCGGCATGATGAGCACATTTCGATTAAGTTTGAAAATCAGAAAGTGAAAACGCAGAGCGAATGAGAGACACACACACACAGAGAAAAGTGTCCATTTTGAACCGGCTTTTGGATTTCAGCACCATCAAACAAGTCCTCGCAAATATAACGCTGTTCCAAGGGGGTGTAGCTAAAGACACAGACACTCATGCTCGCAAGAAGTAGCGCTAAGCACGATTTAGACCCTTCGCCTAAAATTAAGAGAAGATAAGTGCGGTTTGGATGTTAGGCGCTTATTAGTCATATACAATCGTGATCCCAACACGTCCATTTCTCCCAGTTCTGAATTAGAACAGGACGCAGGCTCTCCGTGGCTGGATTGCTTTTAATGCAATTACCAGTCATTCAAAATGCGATAGCCGCTTCCTAATTCCGGGGTAATAGTTTACGTTGCAGTTGCTGTCGGGACAGTTAGAACAACCATGGAAAAAATTAAATACAATCCTGCAACAAATGACCCAATGCAAAAAACAAAACAAAAAAACGACACCCCCTGTCCTAACCCCGAAGCGACAAACCCCGGATTACTGGGGCAGCTAGCTGACTCCATACTGACTGAAACTATGCCCAGTGTTACCACCGCAAACATATTAATAAACCACTAAAATCACCAAGTCCATCGCAGCGGATGCATGCCATCCTGCCCTCAATGAAGACCACACGTCCAGCCTGTCAATGCACCCAAGCAGAGCGGAAAGGCACTATATATATATATATTTGACACAACTGATGCGTCGCAGCGAAACACACTACAACAGCCTGATCGTCTTCATCATCCACGTCTCCGCGGTGTACACTTAAAACAGGCCGGCTTGCAGCTACCTCGGCGCCGGCTTTTCTCTCCAGTGACAGCGCCGACTAACCCCCTCCTCCTCATCTCTCCCCTCTCTCTCTCTCTCTCTCTCTACCCCCAGCGCGCGTTTGGCCTGCAAATCCCGGCCCCTCCATTGAAACAAGCGGCGTCTCGGGCTGCCCAGTGCCGGCGAGGGGCGCACCGGGGGCCGGCGGCACGCCTGACCGCCAGCAGCCGGATGCACAGACATAATAATAAGCAGCAGCATTATAATAAGCCCCGGATCGCTTACCTCAGGCGGCGGTTCGGTTCGGGCGCCCCGGAGCAGCCATGATTATTCCCTCCTCGCCACCAGCACCGGGCGGGTTCTGACGCCGGTCAACACTCCCCCCCTTGCCGGGTCTGCAGATCCTCCTAAACAGAAAACGTACGAGCAAAGAGCAGCCGGTCCTCCTCTACCCTCTCCCGGCGGCAGCTCCCTGACGCGACGCGACGCAACGCTCAGGCTGGGCTCGGTGTCTCAACCCGGCGCATCACAGGTATCGGGCGGGCGAGGGGAGGTGCACTGCCGCTCGCCGCGCACTTTCCCCCTCTCAGGCTCGTCTGGCTCTGCCTCCCCGGGAACCTCTTATCTCCTGTCGGGGTATCGGTGTCGGAGAAGGGGGGGAGGTTAAGAAAAGGGGGTTTGTCGCACCGCTATCGCTCGCTGTGGGGACCCCCCCTCCTCCCGGTAAGCTCGTTCACCAGGCTGGGAAAGGGTCTGCCCGGCTGGCGCGCTCCCGGGCTGAGGCGCGCTCCCGCCGCTGCGCTCGGCAGTCGGGAGTGATCTCCCCACAAAATGGCGGCCAAAACAAACCGGCCGCTGCACAAAAATAAGTTCCCTAAAAACTAGGGGCTGACATATTCCAGTTTTTTTCAGATATACGCCTCCGGTTGACGGTATTTGTTTGTTCCCCGCATTCGTTAGGATATGTACGGAGAGGATTGCATATATATTATCATTTTAAAAGTTGTCTTATAAAACGATGGGTTGTGTTAGGAGGGACCTACCGACGTTGTGAACATCGCTCATTACAGTTGAAAGCGGTTGAAAGCCGGTGTTGCTGTTTCGGGCCCGGGAGGCGCTGCTTATTACCCGCAGGGCGGCCGCTATTGATCGGCGGTTTGAATTTCCCGCCTCGGGGGCGCGCGGCGCGACAGTCGCAGCCTTCCTGCTCGTTCACCGTCACAAAATGGCGGCGGCGCTGCGGCCGGGCGTCCGCGGAGATAATCTGCGCTCTGGCACGGCCAAATACATTCACAACGCACAGCCCACGTCTATTCAGATCCGTTTACAACTACAGTACGCACTGGCAGATTGGCTACCGGCGGGCTGTTGTGTCTCTTTACATGTTTGAACGCTTCCCCGCTCCCCCCCGTGTCTGTTTCCTCCAATGGCCCCGTTTTCAGTTAGCGGCAGAGCGCGTTCACCATCTAAAATGGCGCAGTGAAGTTGGAGGCCAGTCCCGCTGCTGCACGGACCTCTGTCCGCCGGCTCCCCGTCTTGCTCCGCCGCACTGGTGTCAGTGATCATGCGAGAGACTGAGGCGAAGCTGCCGGTGTGTCGGGTGATGCTGATGTTAAAGCTACGACCGCTGTTCTTCTGTGCAGCGCTGTTCAATAAGTAATGAAGCCGAGTTACAGCTCAGCCGGCCGTCCATTCGCCACCAGCAGCCTCGTCACGTATTGCTCACTTCTGGAGCCGGAGATACGAAACCAGTTTCCATATGCATGCAATCGGCAACTTCTCCCACTAAACATAGTTAACACGAGCAATGGTTGAATGGATAGTATTCATCATAAATAGGAAATCATCGAACATATACGTTCTCCCTGGTCCCATATTTCGAATGCAAACCACAATAACTAAAGTACACATATGTAGACATGCATTATTGTATTAGATGTTTCTATTAAGTACCTTGTTGTATTCAAGCAGTCTAGCCAGAGTACCCTGTATTGCACTCCTCCATATGCTTTGCATATGGCAGTTATTCTATTGTAAATCCCAGGGGAAAAAACAAATGCACTGTATCCATTAGCAACACAATGCTAGAAAACTTTCAACATGAATTCCATTTAGGTCAGAACTCTATAACACAACATCAATCACACCCAGAGGGTGTTTCATTTATTTATCCATTTATTGTGTTAGCTCATTTCTTAGCAGCCACTGTGGTCTATGTGCAGAAGACAAAGCCTACAGAAGGAACCAATAATCCTAGGACTTTGTGACAGGACTGAAAGCAGATGCAATTGGTTGTGGAGTTTCCCCTCTTCATTTGGCCCACTTTTTCAACCACCCTGGTAAGTCTGTTCTGATGTAAACATAGTGGCCTTTCAACTGAAGCTGCAGTGTTGAGTTGATTAGGGCAGTATGGGTTTTATACCCTTTCTGCATTACATCACCCACAAAGCTATTGTTGCATATCCTGGTGTACTAAAATCATGCTGAAAACGTAGTTGTATGAGCAGTGTCAAAACCCCCTGCTTCACTGATAAACTGACTGTGTGCTCCATTTTAAACTTGGTGTTTTGTTGCCATTATATTTCCCCCTTTTCAAAACTTTTTTTTTTTTTTTACAGTGGTTACTTCAAGTGAGAGTGCTTCATATTTAGACCATCATAAGTGGTTGGGTTTGCGTAAAGAATGTGTGGTTGTTGGCCCCCTGGTAGTTGTGTTCAGACTTCCAAGGTGATTTTCGATGTGAATTATTTTCCACTCCAGTTCTATGTAATGCTCTCCACTCCAGCCCCAGGAAAGCTGCCCAATATGTGGCACAGGAGACCAGAGTAGGCATTCAATGGAGAACAGTCCGTTCTCAGATAAACCTTCACACCTTCACTGCCAAAGGTGCTTTGAGTGGGAGACTGGCATTTGCAATGCACTTTTAAAACAAAGTGGCAGGAACAAAGCCTTCTAAATTAAGCCCAAGTAAGTGGGGTGGAGGGGACTAGAATGCAGCCGATCTGCTGCGGTCCCTTTTTTTCTTTTTTTGTCGTCCAGGCTGATAAAACACAAACTACCTGCAGCCTCGCTGGTGACTAAACCCCATGGAAAAAACACACTACTGAATGGACAAAACCCACAAGCTCACCGGCAGAAACTGGGAAAGTGCAGTGTGGGCCTGAAAATCTCAAGTCAGTTGTTTTTCATTGTAACTCCACTCCCAAATGGTAATTTGGCTTAACTTTTCAGGTACCTTAACCAATGGAGACCCTTTCCTGGCTCTGATGCAGGTGACCTCGAGTGGCCTAAAATCTGAAGGCCCTGTGGCACGGAGGAGTGGATGTGAAGATCACCAATCAGAACTGTCTCAAGAATAACCACCTCATCACATTACTTAGTTTGGTAATTTTAATTAAAAAAGTAAACCGGAAAGTTACAGCTGTGTGATGACTGAGGTCGAGCTCTTACAATCCTCTTCAGTGATCCAATCACTTGTTTGTGCCAAGACATCACATGGCAATTGGATGAATGTCATTCAGAATAATAACATAAAAAAGCCACACTTAGATCAGTGTCCCACAAGCACTGGCTGTTACATACTAAACCAGTTGAGATTCTCAACTACCTAGTAACCAAAGGGAAGAAAAATAAACCAAACAAACAAAGATGAACCTAGATCACATTTCCCCCACCCCTCCCTCTTTGTTTTCTTTCTAGAAAATCTGGAGTACAAAATTACAAGCAAGGGAGGGAGAAAAAGAGGGAAAAGTTGCATGATGGGGGGTGTTCTGAAGCACGGGTGGAAGGAGTAATAAAGCTTCAGTCTGCCGCTCCGGGAGGGTACGTCCTGTTTGGCTGGGTCTCCTTGTGTTCAGAGATTCAAAGGATGAAAGGGGGGCGCAGTACAGGTCACTGTCCATTCAGTGTGTCTGTTGATCAACACTGTCACTACAGCCCCAGTCCTCAGGGCCTTCACTGGCAGTTTATAAATGGAGATTTGGGGAAAAGTTGGGGAGGGTGGGGGAGCTGTGCCAAGCTGCAATGTGCCAACCGTCAGTGCCAGTCCAACACTATTTCTTCTGTTTCGGTGTCGGCCTGAAACAGAAGAGAAGGTAAAAATCAGACATTAACCAGGAGTCACAGCTCAGGGAGGTTTATGGTTTAAATTCTGCTGCACTGCAACTCATGGTTTTGACTCACAGTATAAAACAGACTGTTTAATCTCAAGACTGCGGCAACCAGAGGACGTCCACTTACTGCAGCACTGATAGAGGTGGATTTAAAGAATTTCAGTTTTCAGTCAGTTTTCTGCACACAGCAACCAGTTATTTTACATCTCTACAATTTCCTCTTATCAGGTCAAACTCCTAGTGAGTTCCAGTTGGAAAGGTCTTGATGCCCCATTCCACTGCAAGACTGTGTTTCATGATCAGAAGAGTAGAGTTCGAGGAATCCACGAATATCAAACAATTGACAGGGAGGAACTGCTATGGAGACGCTGTTCTGTGAGGAATACTTGGAGACCACCTCAATAAAAACTATTTGAAAATATGCACTTGTTGTGTATTCCAGAATCAAGACCCACTTGCACTATGGGGAGTGAATAAACCACTAATAGAGTTTGAAGATTTGAAGATTGTTGCAATAGAATACTTGAAAACCTAGAGATCTGAAATTCCCACCCCTAGTTTAAAGGTGTAACAGATCTTGGGACAGACACCACAATGAGGAGACGGACACGGCACAAGGACCAAGACCCGCTCTCTCCCACTAGAGTATCCCTGTGTGACGGGGTCAGCACACCCACCTGTAGATGCCCACTACCACAGCGTGGTCTCTCTCATAGGGCTCCAGTGTCAGCTGCTCCTGGGGCTTCATGTTCTCCTGGGTCATCTTCTTCACCTCTGAGGCAAACACCGCCTCCGGGGCTGCTGTGGAGTCGATGCAGTTGGCCTGTAAAGGGAGAGAAACGGGGAGCGGCCGTGAGCACCTGGCTACAGCACCCTGACAACCACCCCAAACGCCACAGCACCCCAATGCCAAAACCTCCCCAACGTCCACCCCCCCCCCCACTGCAGCATCTGAGCAGCACTCACCTTGATGGAGATGACAAAATGACCACCGTTCTTCAGGAAGTTGTGAGCGTTGAGCGCCACAATTCTGGTTTGGTCAGGCTGTGCAACGTCGGCAAAGATCACATCCACCATACCTGCACACGGGACAAACAGCGCGTCAAAATCAAGGGCTGCGGAATCTAAAGAGGCACAGCCCACGAACCTCACCTCAACATAGGGCTGGGCGGTATACCGTAAAAAAAAAAGATATACCGGTATTCATTTAGGGACTGGTTTGGACTTTTACTAAAATACCGATATGGAGGTATAAAGTTTTGAATAATTTACTATTTACGGTGTCACTGAGTCATAGCTACCAATAAACTGGATCGTGTTCGCGTCTCCCACAACTTGTTGCGTCGGCTGCTTGAGACTGCGCTGTCTGACATGAGACGCATGTGATCAAAAAACGCAGATAGTGTTCGTGTAACGCAAATTTCAACAGATCTGCGCAGATCTGCACAGCTCCACCAATGGGATAGGTTAGATCCTGCAGATATGTGCAGAACTGCGCAAATCTGTGCTACAAGAACACAACCACCTTTCTTTACAAACCCTGCAGAAATCGATGTAATTGGACGATTTATTATTTTTATATTTTAGTTATTTTAAAAAATAGAATTGCCAATCATTTAAGTAACAACTTAATTATTGTGCATCATAGATTTACATTCAATTTTTAAAAATAAAGCATTGACAAGTGTCGATCTAGAATTACATTACATTAATCGTCACTTAGCAGACGCCCTTATCCAGGGCAACTAACATTTGTACCCATTTATGCAGCTGGGTATTTTACTGGAGCAATCTAAGTGAAGCACCTTGCTCAAGGGTACAAGAATTCTATATCTATGGTTCTGACAATGCTGTTCACAGCTTCATTGTGTACTGAAAGTTGACATTCACCTCCACTAACAAGGGGGCAGTAGTAGTTTTCATTCCACTTAACACGTCCCTCTTGATTTCTGCACAATCTTTTGCCTCACAGCCACAGCTTACCCCCCGCAGTAGATTCTCAGAGCTGCGTTGGGCTGTGCGATTCTGCGCAGATTTCTGTGGCTGGGTCTTAGTGGCGTCGCACAGAAACACTGCAGTAACACACATCTCGGAATCTCTGCGCAGAACTGCGCTTCTCAAACGCGACCCTCGTTTTGGAATGAATGTGCCTCAGCCAAATTTCAAAAATAAATTCCATGTGTATTGCGTGTTGACAAACAAACGTGATTAATGCACAATGAATGAAGAGGGGATGGAGGAGAGCAATGTGGCTGAAACTTCACAGCAAAGTGACCCCAGTGAATCTGTCACGAAGAAAGGTGCGTCCTTGATAGTGTGGACATTATTTGGTTTCAAGACAACTGACACAGAACAAGAAACATAATTCAATGTCAGTTGTGTCCTATTATTTTTGCTTTATGAACAGTATAAAATGGCCATTAAAAAATACCGTCATACCGTAAAAATGTGCAAAATACCGCGATATTGTATTTTGGCCATATTGCCCAGCCCAACTTCAACAGAAAATGTCCTACTTGTATTTGATAGAAACATGTGCCTACGAGCATCCTGTACTTACCTACGAGCATCCTGTACTTGTGGGGGTGGCGGGCGTCCTCGATGATGGGGATAATGTTGGTCCTTTTCTTGGCCACATTGAGCAGGTCTCGACCCGAGCGATGAGAGAATTCCACTGCGTAAACCAGCCCCTCCTGAGAGACAGACAGACAAGCAGAGGGAGAGGAGATTAAAAAACGTTTAGGGTTGCATTTTGTTTGTTGACTTTCTGGGCAACAGGAAGTGACTGTTTGAACTCCAGCACAAGCATTCACTAGAATTGTTTTATGAAATATGTCTATTTTGTGACAACTGTTGGTAAGGCCACCTGCTCCAGAAACAACACATTTTTATGATTCTCTTCAATAAAGTCTCAAAACAGAAGGCTCAGAAAACTCATTACAGGGAAAGGCAATGGGAAATGACTGACCGGCCCTACGATGTCCGAGACGTGGGAGACAGTGGTGCCCGAGGCCGCCCCCAGGTACATGACCTTGGCTCCGGGCTTGATGTGAATCTGATCCACTCCTCCCAAGATGGCAGCTGCAAGTTTGGACCGGAAGGGGTTCCATGCTCTGTACTCAATCTTAGTCTCGCCCTCCTGAAAAAAAAACAACACCAGCAGGTTAGATTATAAGGTCATGCCCCTCACACCCCCTGGGTGGAGGGGGAGCTCTAGTTCTAGGAACTCTAGGAAGACAATTTCTGGGGACCTACTGTATTGCTGCTAGTTGGTCCAACTGAGTGCTCAGTTACTTCACCAAAACCTCAAACTCATAATGTGCTTCATTGTTTAGCTTACAAAATGTTGAGAATTCAGGTGCCTTATATAATTTAGAGGTTCCTTTATCTATAAATCTCCCAAAAACAGTTTCAAGTTAAATTAAATACCAAAAAGAACCCCTGAATGGTCTTCCGAGACCAGTATTCATAAGATGACTTAAGGTTAAATGGACATGCATGCAAACCCTTTTGTTGGTTAGCAGTTAAGAGATACCTACCTCCACATTGATCCTCTTCTCACCATACACAGACTCCCCAATCACCATGTTCCTGGTCAC